>NC_090925.1:400625261-400952047 GCF_040938575.1 Ambystoma mexicanum | reverse complement strand
GTGGGTAAACCTTACATAAAGGGGATCGAAGTCTGAGATTCCAGATTCCTATAAGAAAGAGACAAAGTGGGGAATCAGTGTCCAATGATAAGGAAGTCTGGATTTCCAGATTCCTCTGAGATGGACACTAAGTGAAAAGCCTTAGCATACTAGAAGTGGAAGTTTCAGTTCTCTGATTTCTCTGAGAACGAGACTAAGGGCCTGATTGATAGAAAATGCGCAAAAATCCTGCAA
Organism: Ambystoma mexicanum; assembly: GCF_040938575.1. Classification (NCBI taxonomy): domain Eukaryota; kingdom Metazoa; phylum Chordata; class Amphibia; order Caudata; family Ambystomatidae; genus Ambystoma; species Ambystoma mexicanum. The sequence goes on along the minus strand of NC_090925.1, from coordinate 400,951,813 downwards.
AGCACCACGCACCGAAATTGATTTTGCGCATCTCTGCGTGCAAAGTTTTCTATGCGCGATCCGTGTATTCATGGAATTCGTGGGGCAAAATAACCTGATGCACAAAGAAATTTGATTTGCCTGTGGAACGCCCACCACTTGCCCCCACGCCAAGCAAATCCAGTCACATATTCCTACCTTTGCCCAGTCCAAATCCGCAACATCATGCACCCTGGCGATACTGAGGCCCACCCCCCCCTCCCGTAACCAAGGCAGCTCCCGGCGATATTGTGCACAGTGGTTCCCTGTAACTCTTACATGAACCCCGACAATATGTGTACCATTTCTCAGAGGGTAAAGCCAGACCCTGGTAAATCTGCGTGCGAACACCCGTAAATCAAGGCTGCACCCTGCTAACCTGCATACGAACAACCCTAACTGCAATTAGTTTCCTAACTGCATGCATGCATCCCAATATTCCCAATCCCACCTTGCCTTTGCGTGTTGGTTCCAATGCGATTGGTACTTCGCATGTCCTTTCATTTCGGGGTAAAATTGCAAGCTTTGTGGGCTTCTTCGACCGACATGACGTTGCGTGATCAGATCCATGAATACGCTTGTTTTTGCGCTTTGGTGTTTGTGCGATTTCTTTGCATAGCCCACCCCGCCATACACCCACATAAATCCTTGTTCTTCCTTATTCTGCATAGGGAATGGGGAATAAGCATGTTCCGCCCCCTATTTATTTCCATTCATAGACCCGTCCCACACCTAGCGTGGAGTGTAGCGCAGAACACTCCATGAATCATCAATCTAAGGGTGTTTGCATGCTGAAAAAGTGTGCAAAGACACTTTTCAGCGTGTAAAAAAATTCTATAAATCAGTCCCTAAGTGTGGAATATTTTCACAAAGAGGATGTAAGTGTGGGGTCTCAGATACCTCACAGAGAGGGGACTAAGTCGAGAACCATAGCTAACTAGATGTGAAGTGGAAGTGGAAGTGTGAGTTTCGAGATTCCTATAAGAGATAAAGAGCCAGATTCAAAGAAAAGTCGGCATTGATCCCCAAAGTCAGCGCGCCGAAATCAACTCTGTGTGGCTCCCTCATAAGTCAAGGCTGCACCCCTGTGAAAACTTGCGATCACCCTCGTAAGATAAGGCAGCACCCCTGCCAAAAATGCAATAGCTCCCTCGTAAGTCAAGACAGCACCGTTTCTGAAAACAGGCATGCTCCCCCGTAAGACAAGGTTGCATCCTTCCAAAAATGAACAAGCACCCTCGTAAGTCAAGCCTGCACCACTGCAAAAATGCTTGAGCCCCCCTCGAAAATGTCAAGGCTGCACGCCTCCAAAACCATGCAAGCTCCCACATAAATAATGGCTGCATCCCAGCAAAACTTCAAACCGCCCCCCCACTCCCTAGGCACCACCCTTCAGCCCCCACACCTCTGACACTACACCTGCCAGCCCTCTCAAGCCCAGACACCACCCACCAGCCTCCTCATCTCTGACACAACACCATCAAGCCCAGATACCACCAACCAGCACCCCTCACCTCTGACACTACACCAGGCATCCCTGTCAAGCATAGACACCACCCGTCAACCCCCACACCTCCGACACTACACCAACCAGCCTGTGAAGCCCAGATACCACCACACCCGCCGCCCTCACTACGACACTACTCGAGACAGCCCCCTGACAGTCTGCCACCCAAACAGTCCAATGTATAGCTGCAACTCATCTGAACCTCTGTGGTTTGCTTCCACATAAAGCAGACCTCAAACATGTCCACCACCAACACGATCAACTGGAAGCACTGAAGAGGATTCCGGAACCGGGCATCTCCTGTCAGTCCCTGGAAGACCTGAATCTGCAGCTCCTCAACTGGACAGCACAATATTGCACAACAGCACAGTGACCACCCCATACACATGTGACATTTGAATGCAATGCAAAGTGGCATGTGCATATTGGCCATGGTTCATTGCAAAGGCATCAAAGAACAGCAAATGAATGTGTGTTGTGTACAGAAGCACACAGAATCAAACATTGGGCATATCCACGAATAACGACTAGTCACATTACAGCATGAGCATAAGTAGCCCGAGTGGTAAGGGTAGCAAAGTCCCTGTTAGGGACGACAACATAACCAGCCTGTGCATCAGTGACGGGAGGTCAGTCAGAGAGTGCATGACTCAGTGAGACAGGAAATGTGTGCTGCCACACAGAAACAGCAAACATGGGACACAACTGCATTCCAGTGGCAGAGGTGGAGCATGACTTAGAGCAGGCAGTGTGTGACTGCACATGCTGGTGGGCGTGTGAGTATGACCTGGGAGTGACAAAGCAATGAAATAACAAATGCACAAGTGATGCTTCCAGGCCACCCATCCACAGTGAGCCCACGGCCCACCGCAGCACCCACAATGCAAAATACACACTACAGTGAATAGAGTGTGAGCACTGTGAGATTGGCATCATGGAAGGAGAAACACACAACATATTCAAAGTTGAACAATGTTTTATTAAACAGAAGTCAGGATGGATTAAGGCTTAATTTGCCCTATACTAAGGTGGGATTTCCCTACTTAAAGAAACTAAGGAACATCAGTGCCAGCCCGTTCAAGAGAAAAATCTGTCTGTGTCGAAATACTGTACTTGCCCTCACAACTAATATAAACATATCTGTAGGGACATCAACCATAACTCAAATAATGTTCCGAAAATAAAGTTTGAATCTACTTCCATCTCCGGCTTGTTTGTCAGCCATCTCTCCCAAGTGTCATCAAGCTCACCATGAAGTTCAATTTCTCCTCTTTTGAATATTAGAGGAAATAGTTTTATAAAGGTTAGTGTGCCCTTCGCCAAGTTCAACACAGTTCCAAGGTAACACAGTTTCAGGACACCAAAACCCTGGGATCCCTTCCCCAAGCCTCATTTTGATATCAAAAGGAAATATCTTGAAGCTTTGACTCTTTGACGTGCATATACACAACTCAGGGTTCCCTTCCCCAAGTCTGAACATTATCAAGACTTGTTTTCCTATTTTCAACACAGCAAGCTTCCATGTTGACAGACAGGAAGTCTCTGGTCAAGGCACCGCTTCAGACTACAGGGTCCAATCATTACAGGTCATGCAACCAGAAATGTAGCATTTGCTTTCCATCATCATTGGTTCACAAGTGGTAGTTCTCTGGTCTTGCGCAGTTTCTGACCACAGGATCCACCCATTACAGGTCACGCAACCAGGAACTTTCAGGTTTCCTTCAAAGTTCAATATTAGACTTCATGGCTAGTTTCTTAAAGTGCAGATTGAATTGTAACACATTGGTATCTTTCCTTCCATTTAGCTTTCTTTTGATTTTCGCTTCAAAGTTCATTAAGGTTGGTTCATCTTATGCCATTGCAGTCATATGTCAAATGTCTTTTGATTTCTGCCTTTCAGTTAAAAAAAATGTGCTTTCTTTCAATTCGATCACCGTTGCATTCAAAAATAGTTATTTTCACTTGTTTGATTCAATTCACTCTTCAATACGAGCAATGTGGTCCTTTTAGTTCAATGCTATGTATTGACTTTTTTTTTTATTTCACTTGTTTCAGTATTTTCTTTCAGTTTGGTATTCAGTATAAGTAACAAAATCTGTTCAATTCAATGTGGAATGTTGCATTCATTCATTTAATTAAGTTTGGTATTTAATGGTAGTAATTTGTTCAGTTTCAGTCAATGTAGTACGTTACTTTCACTCAGTTTGTGTGCTTTGGTTATAATGTGTGGACCGGTATTATCTGCTCTGCCTCCTTTCAATGCCCTGGGTATTATAAGTGTCCATGACACATAACCAGTCTCGGAAGATCCTCTCGCAGATTTTTCACTTTGGTTCTCCCACCGAGGGACTGTCAAATAGCTGGGCGCTTCTCTTCACACTCGCCGGCTAATGAATGGAGCTTTGCCTACGCCTGTATGCAGCGCCTGATGTTTGCCTCACCATGGGTCAGATCTCCACCCGCATTCCCAGTCCAGCGGCATCCCCAGGGTTTCCTCTGGCATGCTGTCATCTCGGCTTCTCCTTTTCTTCTATCTCCGCTCTGGTTCTCCTGCTCTGATTCCAACTCTCGTTTCGACCCGTGCTTTCTATTCTACCTGCTGTCACTGCTTTTATACACCTTTGTTGGGCTAACAGGATAAGGGTGGTTTTCTAGGGTTTGCATTGCCTGACCAAAATTAAATGAATTAGTGGGAGATGCCTGACCTTCAGGCCTCTTCTCCGTCCCAGTACCTGAATAGGTAATAGAGTTAATCTGCATGGCTCCTAGTTCTTTCGTCTTCATCGAAAGTATTGTTATACAGTTTAAATGGGAAGAAAAGTGGAGCACAATTATAATTACCCATAAAGGTTGGGGAAGGATCAGGGTGACGATCCTGAGGATAATAGGGATACTGAGATGTATTCTTGCGTATCTCATTTCTACCCTTCCTCTTCCATCGCTTAACCTGTCTGTTGAAATATCGGTTCCTACCCTTCTCAAAGATCATGGGACTAGATGAACAATAGCCCATAACCTTCTCTGGTATAGGGATTCTTTTTGAAAAGGAAGAAAAGGAATACTGCATCTCACCCATGGGTACCCCACCTCCATTCCCTGAGAACCCTCTATCCAGGTGATCCTTCCTCGCTTGCCCACTCCCAGGGGTAGGATCCAAAAGTGATTCCCTTTCCATGGCCACCTGCATTAAGTATCCAAAGGGGCAGAAGTGAGTACACCCTCAGGTTTCTCCAATACCCATCCCAATGCGAGTTGGACTGTTCTATTTCACAAGGAAACTGGTAGAAAAAGTCTTTACTACTTAAGTTCTGATTTTTCAGAGTTTCTGCAGTGGAGGAGACTATGTCACGGTCCAAAATATCCTGCATGCCTCTTCAGCTAGGTTTCTCTGCCTGAGGCATAAGGGTTTCATTACCCCCCCAACCCCTTCTTTAGTTCTGGGGAATTGTATCTTTTCCAAATAAGTGCCTTTGTCTTCCATAGCATTAGATTTTATTTGTGCTATTTGGGCAACCCATTGGTCAAACTGCAGCACATCGGTCCCTATAATTAATGAAGCTTATAAGGTAGGCACTATTACCAACTTAAGATGTATTTCTTTACCCAGAATGGCAATGGGTATTTCCACCTGTGGATGGGTCTCAACATGCACTTGAATACCGCCTATATTCTCTTAATTCTTTCTTTCCCATTTCAATGGAAGTAAATCAGTCCTTAAGGAACATTTCTTACTACCACTATCCAGTTGAGCCCATAGGATTTTACCTTCTAGGACAGCCGGGACTTGATAGGAGGGCTTATTTCCTATATATATGAACATATTTGGGGTTTCATTGCTTTCCTTGTTGATATTATCATTCCTTTTCTGTTCAGGGTCTATTGTATATAGCTGTATAGTTGGTTCCTTACTTATGATGATACAGTTTTCTTATCTCTACATGGTTTAACTGAGGATAAACAATATATGTCAGTTTTATACAATGGACAATATCTTGCTACATGCACATACCCGTTACAGGAAAAGCATTGTCTATAAGAATCAAGCATGGGGTTCATAATTGGTGGATAATTCTTTTCTTTTTCTTCTTCCTTTAAGGATTCAACTTTTTCTTTTATCGTGGTGGTAAACAAGGGAAGATTGATATGTAGTGATTTGTTTGCAGTGGAAACAGAGCTAGATGACAACTCACTAACGTTTTCTGAGATGTTATTGGGTATCTTGAATATTTTCCCTTATTATTTCACGAAAAAGAAATTCTCCTAGGGCGTCTGTCATGTCGCGCTGGCATAGTCTATGGAGACGCTGGCGACTAACCTACTGGTTCCATCACATTCATATTACGGTTACACTAGTGGTCTAGCTGTTTTCAAGATGGCTGCTGCATGAGTTATTGCCGCAACAGAACTGCAGCTCTAGGCGTTGGAAGCCTCCAATTCCCATATACGGTGAGAAGCTAGTTCTTTCTTTCTTGCCTGCCTTGCTCCTCCTTTCTTGTCTTCCGTCCTGACCGTCTTTCAACAACCTGTCTCCTGCACGGCCTTCCCCAGTCCATCGCGCCTTCTCCCACCTCTAGTACTTACTTACTGGATTACCCTGGGTTCCAGATACTGGGGAATTTGCCCTCCTGCTACCTCGCTGTTTCATCAGCCGACATTGGAACTCTGCCAGTCACAGTTAGCCAGGAGGATTATTCAGCATACAGGTTTTTTTGCACCTTAAAAGCTTTTCCCCTTTTTGGGCTGTCTTCTAGGAAGTCCATGTTGCTTAGGTTGTTTTATCCGACCGAGCGCAGTGGCCTCCGACGGGGGGATAGCTTATCTCTTTTCCAGCAGATAGACTGCCAAATCAAAGAAGGAGAAGAAATCAAAGAAGACGAAAATTCTACAGGAGGCTTCTGCGGTCTCTGCATGTGAGGAAGCAAGTGGTTATCAGGAAAATTGTGAGAGCTTGCAACACCCGAAGATGGCTTCCTTGGAACATTACCCAAAGTTGGTTGCTGCTGTACAGGGGCTTACTCATGAGATGCAGAACATATAGACAGAAAACACCAACTTACGATGGCTTTTGGTAAACCATGATAACCAGAGTGGTGACCTCCCTCCATTGACATTTCCCTTTGGAAAATATGATGTGTCCCCTTGCAAGTTAAGAGAATTCTTGAACAGCTGTTTGGTGTATTTCACATTTCGACCCAGGGCATACGAATCCGTCCAAGCTAAGGTTGGCTTCTTAATTTCAAACCTGGTTGGGAATGCCTTGGCGCAGGCTGCCCCCTTGGTCAAAGTTGCTAACCCGGTGTTACTCACCGAACCAAGGGTTCTAGGAGGAGCAGAAGAGATAGCTGATTCTGTACCAGGATTCTTGATTGAAGACCCTGGGTTATGTCTTAACCCAGGCCTCCTCACTCCAGGGAACTCTTTTTCATGATACACCGCTCTGCGGTAAAATAGTGCACCTGCCAGGGGAACACATCACACAAAAGAGCGGGGAGAACACACAGCCAACTAACCAGACTGAAAGAAAGAGCAATATGGTTAACACACAATAAAGGTGTTAACAAACGCTAAAACGGAAAAGAATATCACCTGCCTGAGAGTGTGGCCAGAACCGCCTCCCCTCAAGGACCTACAGGACAGTAGTGAGGGTTACCCCCTGATTGAGTTGTAGAAGAAGACTATACAAACAATCAGAGACTCTACCTTACCAGGTATATAATGGAGCAGAAATGGGAGTTAAGGAACCAGAGAACAAAATCCAAACAACGACTGGGATAAAATAACAAACAGGTATGTTAGTATGGAAAACTATTCCCAATCGGCACAAGGGCCACACTAGAGCCGGGTTGGTGCACAAGGTGTACCTGCAACATGTCCTGGATGTGCACAGTATCCTTAACGACTGGAGTATTGTATTGAGGCTGCTACAAGCTGAGTGTCCAAGTAGTGTTCTTGTAGGAAAGGAGGTAGGCACAAGGCAATGGGTCAAAATATGTGGATGGTGAGTACCACTTATCGCTGGAATTGCAGTAAGAGTAGCCCAGCTATCGACCTGAATCAGAGCTCCTGAATGCGAGGAGCGCAGGGAAATTGGATAGTGGCAATCCACGTACCGAGTCGAGTCAGGACTCTGGAATGCCTAGGAGAGCCGGCTAGGAGAGCAGGACCAAACATGCGAAGGAAGCTCGAGTAGCGAGCCTACATCGCAGAGAAGCAAGAAAGCAAGCATTGGGGCCAGAAGCATAATCAGTCCATAACAGGAGCCGGGGTCAATCAGGAGTTCTGTGAAAATCCGACACTGGATACAATGTGTAACGTACCATAAATTGCATCTGAAAACAGGAGCTCAACCAGGAGCCAACAGCAAGCGGAGCGACATCCATCACACGTGCGCCGTATCAGTACCCAGGCTGAAGATTAACCAGAAGGACCAGAAGCAGGACAATCCGTAAGACAATCCAAGTCGAAGTTAAGGAAATTCAAATGGAAGTATTTGGAAATACTGGAACGGGAAGTAGCTACAATCAGAAGCAGCGAGTTTCTGTTCTGTTGCGCTTTTAAAGCATCGGAGGAGGCGGGACCGACAGCAGCGGTCAGCTGATCTTGCTCCTGTGATAGTGCTACTGCCGTTGTCAAGGCTACAGATCTCCACTGAGAAAACATTGCTGCCGCACACTTCCAGGGCAGCTTCGAACAATGGTAAAAATGAGCATCAACATGCCGTTTCCTGAAGGATATGGTTCTCAATTTGAGCGGCCAGAGAGGCCGAGATGTAACACCAGGTTTCACATGATTATTCTGCTTTTGTACATATGTTCAAGGAAAGATTTGAGAGACCAGATGTGCTCTATTCCTCATATGAAACCCTCTTGGATATCCGTCAGGGACAAGCAGATGTACAAACATATGTGACTAATTTCCAGCGAATGGCCACTGAAGCAGGCTGGCCAGAATCAGCTCTAAAGACCAGGTTTCGGAAGGGCCTGAATGAGGCTCTAAAGGATGAACTATCCCGGGTATCACGTCCCGCTACATTCCAGGAACTGGTTTCCCTCACCTTAAAACTGGAATATTGAATGGCGGAAAGAATGGATGAACGCAGGAAGACAAGAATCCCCTGGCTTTATCCCCTGCCTTAAACCCTCCAATGGAACACATACCTTCTGAAGAACCAATGCCGATCGGTACTACTCATGGTCCGTTATCATTGTCCGAACGCAAGAGAAGATGAGACCTAGGGCTTTGTATGTACTGTGGTTCGGGACACACTTACTTTGTAATTGCCCTGAAGTTCCTCCCCACAGACAAGGAAACAAACCAGCCCGAACCTAACAGGGCCCACTGTTGGGGAGTTGGTTCAACTGTCCCTGCTACACCACTACGAGGACTTTGGAGGTGAACGATAATCAGTTGATGGTGTTCATAGTCCTACATATCCCACAAAGGGCCCCTTTAGAGATAATTGCACTTCTAGACTGTGGGGCGGCCAGCAACTTCGTGGATGGTACCTGGGCTGAGAACAGACAAGTACCTTCTAAGGAAAAGATAGAACCTATACCCGTGGAAGGGGTTGGCGGTTCTGACGGTTCCTCTTTGATATCCAGGCCCATCCCTTTGGAAATTCAACCTTTGCTCTTGACAATGTTCAGGCATAAAGAAGTCTTGGCTTTTGATCTCATCAGCGCAGCTCATTTCCCCATCATCCTGGGTATACCATGGCTACGCAGATACAATCCGTGTATCGATTGGTCCAAGAAAATTATATCCTTTCAACCTGAGTACTGCTCTACTAATTGCGGCTCAGAGAACGTACTTAGGAAGACCCCGGAAGTGGCCATGCCAGTTAATCTGCCCACTTCAGTGGTTTTGAGTATTCATGGATGTGTTTGAAGACCAATGTCTCAAAGAATTAGCTCAAGACCGACTAGAAGACTGTGCTATTGATCTAGTACCGAATGCTTCTGTGCTGTTTGGTAGAATGTTCTCATTATCTCTCCCCGAGAAGGAGGCTTTTAGGAGTACTTATCAGACACGTTTATGTATAACGGTTTAATCAGGGAATCCAAGTCAGCGGATGGGGCCTCATGCTACTTCATTTCGAAGAAAGGCTCAAAAGAATTGAGACTGTGCATCGATTATCGAGGCCTCAAATCTGTTACCGTCAGAGATAGATACCCTATGCAACTTATCAAGGACATTCTGGAGGCGTCTAAGGAGCCACAATGATTACCAAACGTGATTTGCACAGCACCTACCATCTGCTATGTATACGTAAGGGGGACCAGTGGGAGGCCGCCTTCAGACACCCCTGGGGCATTTCGAGTACAAAATGATGCCCTTTGAGTTGGTGAATGCACTGGCGATCTTTCAGAGATACATGGATAAGATATTCGCAGACATTCTCTTTTGCACAGTTGCAGTCTATTTAGATGACATTCTGGTTTTCTCCACATCCCTGTCAGTCCACTCTCAGCATGTAACACAGATTTTAAGGTGGTTGCATCTTCATAAGCTCCTTGCCAAGCCCGAAAAGTGTGTTTCTTACCTGGGATTCATACTTTGTAAAGATGGTATTCGAATGGATCAGCAAAAGACGAGTGCCATCATGCAATGGCAAGTACCCCAGTCAGTCAAAGTTCTACAACGTTTTCTGGGATTGGCAAACATTTATAGGAAGTTTATCAAAAACATCTCAGACATCGTCTTACCTATTACTGGCCTTCTCAAGAAGAATGTCTGATTTGAATAGAATACCAAAGCCAACCAGGCTTTCCAGTGATTGAAATCCCTTTTTTTATACTGCCCCCATTCCCAACAACCGGATCAAACTGGACCATTTATCGTAGAGACTGATGCCTCCACTGACGCCATCAGAGCCGTACTCCTTCAGATGGGAATGGATAAAGAAGAACATCCACTCACTTATTACTCCTGCACTCTTTCGCCCAGGGAAACCAACTATTCTGTACCTGAGCAGGAACTCCTGGCCATACGCAAGCATGTGTAGGGTGGCGCCATCTCCTTTAAGTAGCCACACACACCTTTGAGGTCTACAAAGATCATCGCAATCCCAGAGTGCTCAAACAAGTGGAATGTCTTAACTCCCATCCCAGTGGGCCTATTACTTTTCACAGTTTGCCTTTGTTATCATGTATCTCCCAGGGAACCAAAACATCCTAGTGGATAGCCTCTCTAGAAGAGTCAGTGAAGAAAATGGAAGGTTTACGTACTCAGAGAACCTATTATCCGGAAAGAGGTTCATATGTGAGGCCAACACCTTTCTTCAAGATGTTTGAGATGCCTCACATGACGATCTATCCATACAGTTTCCAGATGCACTGTTTCTTCAGAGAAAAGAAGATGTCTTTTTTGTTTTTTGGCAGACGCTTGTTTGTCCCAAATACTGAACTACATAACAAGGCAATATCCTGGTGTCATGACATCAAAACAGCTGAACACAAGGGTGTAGCTGCTACACTCAAATTGATTTCCTGTACTTTCTGGTGGCACACCATCAAGAAAGATGTACGAGACTATGGGCCTCATTGTGAGTCCAGCGGTAGCCATGTCGGAAAAACTGTCAGGCTGCCGCTGGACTGGTAATACCATTCCGCCTCTGTGGTTGCTGGAATCACCAGGGCATAACAACCCCGGTGACCTGGTAATTCTGGAGGCGGAATTCTGTAAATCCCCATTCCCATGGAGTCCCATAGGACTCCAGGAGATGGGGACCATGGAAACACCGGTTCCGTCTATGATAGAGCCTGTGTTTCCATGTCCACCTGCAGGCAGGTGGTGTTACTCCCACCAGGTCAGACCTGGCGGGGTGACACCTCCCGCCTGCAGGACTCGGAATCAGCCGGTCCGGAAATAACGGTGGTGGCAGATTTACCGCCACTGTTGTTTCCGGGCCGGCTGACTTGTAATGAGGCCCTATGTCCTTTCTTGTCACCCATGTGCTCACAGTAAATACTCCACAGCCAGGCCTTTTGGCATTCTACAGCAAGAACCACCTCCCTTGGGTACTTGGCAACACCTTTCTACTGACTTTATAGTGGATTTACCCCTTTCCAGTGGCTGGACAGCAATTATGGTGACAATAGATTAATTCAGTAAGATGACACACTTCTCTCCTCTACCAGGAACACCCACCGCTCCACAAACAGCTTCAGTATTTCGTCATGACATTTTTAGGTTACATGGACTTCTACAGACAGTAGTATCAGACAGAGGCACGCAATTTACTTCATCGTTCTGGTCTAGCTTATGTAAACCCCTGGGTATTTTCAGAGCCTTGTCATCAGGTTACCATCCCCAGAGCAATGGGCAGACAGAGAGACTAAACCACACCCTTGAGCAGTACATTAGATGTTTTACCAACAAAGAAGAAGATAACTGGCACAGTCTTTTACCCATGGCAGAGTTGACGTACAACTCCATCCATACTGCCCCTGATATGAGTGGTTTTTTTGTACGTATTGAAGTGGGAGAATGGAAAAACAGGCTCCCCTCCTTCCCCTCTCGCGCCTGGCCTAAAGGATCACGGCCCAGGCACCCGCCACAAGAAGAGTTTGCCCATCTACCAGACGACCAAATACCCTGGTACAGGAACATACGGATGTGTCCATCTGCCTGCCCAGCAGCACGCCCTGCCCATGACGACACCTGTGGCGCGGATCAACTAGACTAAAACCTACACGTCGTTAGAGATGCCATGACGACCTAGCCAACGGTCAGCACACCTGTGCAAATATACACACTGGACACTCCCGCACCAATCTACACGAAGAATATACTCAGTGCTATGACGTAGGCGACAGACATACTCACGGACGTGCATCTTTATTATTTTCCACATAGGCTCTCAAAATGCAGAAACGCAAGACGCATCATGAACTCATCTAAAAAGCTTGCTCACGCTTCTTCTAAGAGCCATGTACCATAATGAGAAATACAATGAAGACACGATACTGGCTATAAGACAATATGATACTATAACCTAAAGCGCCTGTGTACCAAACGGTTCCACCTATGCACCAGGCCTAAGTAGGCCGCAAGCAAGAGCTTCCATGAACGTTAAAAGAACAAGAGTCAGGTTGCTGATCCTGCAGAATGAGCCCGGCGAAAGCAGACAGCCAAGGTCACAATGTTGCAAACCCACATTCCGAAAGCAGACCATCAAGGGCACGATGTTGCAACCTAGCACGCCGCGCACCAACGTTAAAGTCACACCTGCAAATTAAACCAGGCACACAGTGGAAAAACAATATTAATTGTGCAGAATTCTGCCTCAAACACGGTCCCACCTCACGTGACCAAGCCGAACCTGACAGGATGCCAAGCTCAGGAGAAAAAAGGCGTCTGGATCCCTCGGTACAAGACACAAGCAGACACACTTAAAAGGCTTGATGGACATCTGCGACAGAGGGAGTAGTCGGCCTCCCAACTCATGAATAAGTCTTCACATTGTCTGCACGTACCCATAGTGAAACATTGTTGCAAATGACAGGTACACCGAGAGCTGGGAACAGCGATGGTCCCAGGCTGGGAAGCTCGCGGGTGCACCAATCAGAACATGGGGCTCTTATCACTGACGCCATTAATATTAACCAATCATCAGGAGTCTTCATGTAACAATTCTCATGTATCTAATTGTAGGGACAACCCAGTATATCACCTGACTACACTTTATCCACTAATATTGCTCTCTATACGTATGCTATACTAACCCTACCACTCGAGCAACCAATTAAGAGTGGCGATAGGTTTTTTGCTAACTTTCCAAGGTAGCGCGTCATACTAAAGAAAAAGGGCCTGCGAGCCCCACGATTGTGTGTGTGTCAGGACGGACGCGTACGATCCTCGACCCATCCCTGCCGTTTTTGTTTAATAAACAGCAGAGTCACCTTGCTTCTTGCGTGTGTCTCATACTCTATCTCTTCTGGGATATACGGGAGGAGTTGGGGCCTCCCTGCCCGGAGGTCTGCGGACGGCCCGGCCGACCCCGGCAGAATTTCCCCCCGACAATTTGGAGGCACTGCTGAGATCTGTTTAAGATCCGCCTTTTTATTTTTTACTTTTTCCAAGGACTCCAGTTGCGAGGAGGCCCGGCGGCGCGGCCCCCTCTGCCATTGCCCCCTTCTGAGGACTACAGGACCATCGCGGAGCTGCGAGACGACCGGACAGCGCAATCCGGATATTGGCCTTCGGGAGCCGGTTGAGAAGTATCCCGCCCGCGGTTGGCGAGTGTCCAGACGTGGTCCAGACGAGGGGAGGTGGCGAGCCGCTTGGAGGGGTGCACGCAGTCGAGCGGCCCCGCATCAAGAGAACTTGGTGAGCATGCCACGCACAACAAGCAATGTGAAATTGTGAGGGAGGGGGGAGGAATTAAATACGGGAGGCGGGAGGTGTTGCACAGGTGGGCGGCGAAGGCTTGACAACTTAGTGTTGGAAATAGAATGAATGGTAGTCGAACAAGTGCGAGAGCAGTCGACTACGTTACGCGAGAGAGGGGGGCGGAGCACGAAAACATCACGTGCGGCCGCTCGTAGAAACTGATTGGCCTAGGTAGCGACTACGTGCAAGGGTGGGTGTGTGTGTGTGGTTTCCTACGATTTGGCATTTATTGATCAATGAGTAGATGAGGATCCCTACTGTTCGAGCAGGAAACTCGATAGATAGATGACGTTTCCCTGTAGGCGGTAGCTAGTTAGTTGCCTAAATACGGAAGATAATTGGCTGGTTAAGCCCTCCTGTCGAGGGGCGTATCACACGCGAGGCGACGCAGCGTGCGCAGTCCGATTATATTATTGATTTGATTACCTTGTTCCAGGAGTGACAGGAAGACAGCTGTAGGGTTAACGGGGGTAGATTGCAAGTGTATTTTGAACTTAAAGAATATTTGAAGAACTTATCAGTAGCTCGAAGAGATCGGTGACGTCACCAGTAGGGCTTTCATAGGATATTGCGAGCACAAGGAATCTTCGCTTTGAGAGTGGTGGGGAAGAGAACTGTGGTAAGGGAGTCGAAACGGAGATAAACGGTTATGAGTTGATCGGGGAAAGGCGAAACGGGGGACGTGGCTGCGCAAGGAGAACGCCGGCCACGGCAAAGTGTAGAAGGGGGAGGAGAACGTGAAAGTAGGACGACGGTATAAGAACGTCATAAGGGGTACGCAGCCGCAGGGGGCTACGTGCGCCTCGGCCGCAGGGGGCCGTAAGGGTGTTGTATAAAGAAGGAAAGACAGAAGAGAATATACAAATGTAACATACTCTATTTTTTTTATAATTTTCTTTAGCGGACTATCGTAAGTCCCCAAACGTACGGGGCCAGGTAACAATATAAGGCTGTATATTGTAAATTACTAGTGAGATAAATTGCTACCAGATAGGGGAAGGGTAGCAAGTGGAGCGCTACTATGTCATACGGGACAGGATCGGGAGGGTGGGGGAACACCCTCATTACCCCACTACAACACATATGCACAACACTACCACCCCATAGGGAGAAACTGATTAAGTATAGCATAGAATGGACCCAGGGGACGGCTAACAAAATGATAATACCGTGGCCGCCTAATGGTAGCTTCGATCCATATGCCCA
The DNA here is from genome assembly GCF_040938575.1 of Ambystoma mexicanum. NCBI lineage: Eukaryota > Metazoa > Chordata > Amphibia > Caudata > Ambystomatidae > Ambystoma > Ambystoma mexicanum. The sequence goes on along the minus strand of NC_090925.1, from coordinate 400,936,689 downwards.
ACATTCACTATTGAACTATCTGCACAATACATATAAGGGGAAGAAGTTGGCAAACCACGTGGAAGTGTTTAACTTATGGAGGATGTTCCAGGGGTCCCGACCATGACCAAATGGAATGTTCACTATGGGGGAAACACCGGAAGAAAAAGAGATTAAGGAGGAAGGAGAGGATGGGAAACAGGGGAGTGAGGACCCAAAGAACACGAGGAACAGAGGAGAGGGAGGAGAAAAGAATAATAAAACAGATGAGATAAAAAAGGAACCGAGCAACGAGATACCCATAGCAAAGGGAGTGAAAACAGAGGGAGGGGGGTTGTACCCTTTAAGGGAATTAGGAGAAATAGAAAGAGGACAGTTAAGGGCGGCTGAGGGATACTCGAACCCGGCATACAGCCCTCCACCATATGTGGCTCATAGGAAGATGCCAGCGGGGGAGGGGAAGACTGGAGAAGACCAAACTGTGGAAATAGGAAATGATGAGTGGGTAGCTGCACAGATACTATTAAAATTACGAGGCTCATTAACAGGAGAAGAGAAGGAGGTAGTAAAGAAAACAGACGAGGATAATGCGAGGGAGAGTGAAATGAGGGGGGAGGAGCTGTTACGACAAAAGGAAGAGATTTTGGAGGAACGACTAGCAAAATTAAGGGATGAGCAGAATGAATTGATCAAGCAGCTTGAGAGTGAGGAGAAAGAGAGCGAGGAAAAGGAAAGAAGGTAAGAACGAATTGGAGAAAATACGGGAACGAACGGAGGAGCAAAGGAGAGAAGCTGAAAGGGTAAAAGCAGCAGCACAACTACTGTAGAGCGTGGGTATTTGATTACAGTTCGTACATAGGACCCCTGCTTGAGGCGTTAAGGGAAGCTAATAAAGGGGAGAAAAAGCTGGGGTGGACGATGGAGATGAAAGAGGCTTTTGCTGAATTGAAAGATGCAATATCAACTGCTCCAGTACTGGCGTCCCCAGACTATGAGCGACAATTTTTTATATTCTCACATTGCGACTCAGCAGTAATGAAAGCAGTGTTGGCTCAAAAAACAAGCATGGGCTACAAACCAGTAGCATTCTACAGCGGTCACTTAGATCCTGTGATGTTAGGTCACTTCCCTTGCGAACAAGGTCTCGCAGCAGCTGCTTTTGCAGTGGAAAAGGCATCAGCAATCACCATGGGGTGCCCAACTACACTGTTTGTGGAACATGCACTATTTGCGATATTGAATAAACCTAAGTCCACCCTAACCACGCAGAGGGCATCAGGCTATGAGATCATTTTATCAAGAGCTGAACTATCAATTGTTAGATGTAGCACGGTCAACCCTGCAAGGTTCCTAGCAGAAGTAATTGAGGAGGGAGATTATGCCCATGACTGTACAGCAATAACTGAAATGTACTCATGTACTAGAAAGGTTGAAGAAAACGCACTGGAGGGTGGTGAGCTCTTATTTATTGATGGGTCATCAACTATCGATCAAAGAGATGGTATAAGGAGAACTGGGGCAGCAGTGGTAAAAATGATGGAGGTTCCGGTGTGTGTGGCAATGAAATGTGTGCAATTACCACAGCATTACTCCGCTCAAGCTGCAGAATTGGTCGCACTGATCTTGGCGTTGAAGGAAAGCTTTAACAAACGAGTGACCATATACTCCGACAGCGCATATGTTACATCCACTGTCCACTCAGGGCTGTCAAAATGGAGAAGAAGAGGGTTTAGGAGAGCTAATGGCACCCCAGTGCAACATGCTCTCTTATTGGCTGAACTGATTGAAGTAATAAATGACCCCAAGAACTAGCTTTAGTAAAATGCACCGCACACACCAATGGTGAAGACCACGTCTCAAAAGGGAATGCAGCAGCAGACGCACATGCGAAGTATGCTGCATACTTTGGTGAGATATGGAACCCCCCAGAGTCACAGAGAGGGAGGGGAATAGCTAAAGAGATGTTGTTAAGAGACGGGTACACCCATCTCCCAGCCACACAGATTATGGAGCTACAAGCGGCTGCATCAATGGCCGAAAAAGAAATCTGGGTAAAAAGAGGATGCACAATGTCACCAACTGACGCACTATGGCGCCAGGGTGGCACTGGAAAGGTTGTAATACCGTTGGCACTTTTGAACACTGCCCTGAGCCAACTACATCATCCAGCCCACACAGGCAAGGAGGTAATTGCAGCGCGAATTAGGGAAGACTGGTTCTGCCCCGAGCTAAATTCTCATGTGTCAAATTTTATCAGTAATTGTCTCACATGTCAACAGTTTACGGCCGGCCATACTCTAAAGTTGGTAAGAGGTACTATACCCCGGCCAGAGGGACCTTTCCGACATCTCCATATTGACTATGTTGATCTGATCAACATATGTCAAGGAAATAGGTATATGATTGTAGTGGTATGCCCATTTTCTAGGTGGATTGAAGCAGGGCCCTGTTCACACCCAGATGCATTTAGAGCAGCTAAATTCCTAGTGAGGGAGGTCTTCCCCAGGTGGGGAGTGTGCGAGGTGTTAAGGTCAGACAATGGCCCACATTTTGCAAATGAAATGTTCCAGCACATCACCTCCCTGCTGAACATAAATCATAAATTTGCGTGTGCATACCACCCACAGGCCAACGGTGTATGTGAACGCCTGAACGGCCTATTAAAGGAGGCAATTGCAAAAATAAAACAAACAACAAAGAAGAGTTGGTTATATTGCCTTCCATTAGCCCTATTTGAGCTAAGGAATAAACCAGGGTCCGACCACCACCTCACCCCACACGAGGTGGTTACCGGACGTCAAATGCGCCTTCCCCTAACGCCAACATCAAGAGCATTTACCGACCACGAAAGCACAGCAAGTGTTCTTGGTGATGAAATGTACCAATATGTGTCTTCTTTGATTACTAGTGTAGTGTTTGTGTCTCAACAGCTCGAGCGCACACGGGGCGGGTCTAACAGCAATCAACAAGAAGACGCGGATAAAGAATTGGAAAAGGAAGGACTGTGTAAAGTTGCTAAAGGTGACCACGTACTACTTCGCAATTTCAACAGGAAGTGGAACGATCCCCAATTTACTGGCCCCCATCTGGTAGAGGAGGTATCAACGAGAGCAGTAAAGCTACAGGACAAACGTGCCTGGAACCACCTACACGACGTAAAGATCTACAAACTCCAGACCCGCCCCAGCGCCACCGACACATCCATTGGGAGAACAACAACAACATCACCAATGGAGGAAGAGAGTTCTACCACAGCCAATGACCCAAGTGTTCCCATACCCTGTCAATCCCCAGATTCCCCAGAGACAATAACTGAAGAAGAAAAGGGCGATCCCCATACTGCCCACCCCATGGTCACACGCTCAAAGAGTAAAAATACGTCCGCCAGTTGAGCCCAAACCCCCTGCCCATTGACCCCCACCCCCACTACAAGTAATAACTGAACCAAAGGACATTGTCTTGCACAAATACACATGTAAACACGTGAATGCTTTCTTTTCTTTTCTCTCGCACATGCAGGAATTGCGAATGATTGTACTGCTAAGAAATATATAACTAACAAATTCACTGCCCAGGAGTAGATGGTACCCTCAGACGATAACCACCCAGAAGAATTGTCACACCAATTTGTATATGAAATAACAAGGCCGACGTACCTGAAAAAGAGAAGGATACGTGTCTACTACACAGCATTCCTCTTGGCCATAGAACACTCAATGCCCCATCTCCATCCATATTTGCCTGCCCTAAGAGATAGATCGCTTAGATTGGCGTGGGAACAGCTCTTCGCCTGGGCACTGAATGACTATTTGATAGGGAGAGCTTAAACAACAACAACTAACATTTAATATTCAGCATATTGAGAATTTTCAGGCGGGCAACTTTAACGTCGCAAGAATACGCTGCCGGACCGCAGCAAGGTAAGAGCAAAATGCCGGTGAAATTAGCATATGTAATAAAAATAATAGGGATTGTGGTAATCACCGGGTTCTTGGCTGCCTCTGTATGGCAGTACAGCTGTGCTACAAATATTATTGCTGTACCCAAACCTAATACACCCCATCCCCAGCTGCAACAGGTGTTACGTCAGGTGATATTAGTAAAATTACACACAAACGAAAGAGAGTTCAACGCAGCACATACTCAGATAATAAAGGTATTGACACTTTTATACAAGATTCAGCACACGTCTCAAACAACATATGGTACCAACACATGACCCGCATCGGTAAGCAGACAACAGAAGACAGCTGCTACGTTTGCTCATTAATACCATACGCCATGAGCGCTTCCCGAACATTTGTTGCCACAGAAATAGATGAAAAGACAGCACGATGCATAATATACTTGGCACTGTTCCAAACGAAAGGAAGATTTCAAGGGACAGTGGTGCATATGGTGTGGAAAACACGAGACTCATACCCATACGAAAACAACTTCCTCAAGACTTATTTGAGTTACCACAAGAGCAGTTTACATGCTGAAGCATTCAGATACATAACAAGTGGTCCTGCAAAAGGGGAAACAAAGAAAGTAACGCTGCAGTATTTACCATGTGATTGGTACGCCACTGAAGTTCCTGGTAAACTAGGATGCTGGGAGAGGCCACTGGTGACGATAACGGGAAAGGTGTACTTGGACAACAGTTGGGAGATAGGAGTGATTGGCAGCAACATGGTAACAAAGGAAACTATCTCAACTATCGAAGCACACAACCACAGATGTTGGACGACTTGGATAAAGTACGTGCCCATGCTCACGTGGATAGAGACGGATGAAGACCCAATAACAATACTGCCGCTGACTGCGCCTAAGGTATGCTACCAACATAAAGGAGAGGTGGACGTAGGATACAACACCAACTGTGCAAGCGTGATGGAGTTACCTGAGGGGGGAGCAGGAACAGCAGTGGTAATGGACCATTACTGGGCATGTGGAGAAAAGGCATACCACACACTGCCCCCTCTGTGGAATGGTGTGTGCACAATGGTGCACGTCAATGTACCATCACTAGTGGTACCCAAGAAGCATGTGAATGTGGCGAACTTTCCCAAAATGGATGAAGAGGACAGGAGAAGGAAGAGATCTGCACCACCTCAGGTGGAGCAAGGGAACAGGACCAACGTCAATAATACAGTCCTAAATAGAAGGAAAAGACAAGGAGAGCCCCTGACTGGAAATTACCTATGGGGAAGGTCGGAAACGGCACTTACTTCAATTCCGCCAGAACACAGATTATTCAGCAGAGCAGCAATGTTCTTCTCCTCAATAATACATCCGGGACTGCAGGCTTACGCAAACGCAAAATGGCTTCAGATAACTAGATGGGAACTAATGATGACCATCAATCCTACAGTAAATGGATTCAACGCAATAAAAGAGGAGTTGCGAGCTGTACGGATGGTAGCACTCCAGAACAGATATGTATTGGACCTCCTCACAGCCATGGAAGGAGGAGTCTGCGCAAAGATAGGGCAATCATGCTGCACGTTCATTCTTGCAAACGATGCTGACAATGGTACACTGACAGAAGCAGTTTCACAATTGGCCCAGATGCACTCCAAAATGGTGGATGAAAGTAATGGTGTGAAAAAGGATGAGAGCTGGTTTTCGCTATTATGGTCATGGATGCCATCTTGGCTGTCAGATGGACTGAAAATAATAGTTGGTTGTACTATTTTGGCTGGAGCTACACTGATCATAATAAGATTTTGGAAGGCCCGGAAGGCACGCACCACTGACGAATTGCTTGAAATGGTCGGTATGCACCCCTTTATGCCAGCAGATGACGGCCAACACACAGGCATAATAATAAAAGAAAGAGAGAAATTGCACAACCAGATCATCACCAACCACCTGGACCCACCATCGGTGAAGATCGAGAACCCAAGAAACCCCAGGAGTTACATCGGGAAATGGGTATACTGTACTCCTGGAGGAACCTGTGAATATATGTACTGGTCATTTGAAGATCATGTTAACCACTATGGACATTTAGGAGGAATAACTAAAATATGGAGAGTAAGAGGAGATAACAAAAAGGATATGTTTGTGGTCGACAAGTCGACCAGAGGGGGGACTGAAGTGGGAGAATGGAAAAACAGGCTCCCCTCCTTCCCCTCTCGCGCCTGGCCTAAAGGATCACGGCCCAGGCACCCGCCACGAGAAGAGTTTGCCCATCTACCAGACGACCAAATACCCTGGTACAGGAACATACGGATGTGTCCATCTGCCTTCCCAGCAGCACGCCCTGCCCATGACGATACCTGTGGCACGGATCAACTAGACTAAAACCTACACGTCGTTAGAGATGCCATGACGACCTAGCCAACGGTCAGCACACCTGTGCAAATATACACACTGGACACTCCCGCACCAATCTACACGAAGAATATACTCAGTGCTATGACGTAGGCGACAGACATACTCACGGACGTGCATCTTTATTATTTTCCACATAGGCTCTCAAAATGCAGAAACGCAAGACGCATCATGAACTCATCTAAAAAGCTTGCTCACGCTTCTTCTAAGAGCCATGTACCATAATGAGAAATACAATGAAGACACGATACTGGCTATAAGACAATATGATACTATAACCTAAAGCGCCTGTGTACCAAACGGTTCCACCTATGCACCAGGCCTAAGTAGGCCGCAAGCAAGAGCTTCCATGAACGTTAAAAGAACAAGAGTCAGGTTGCTGATCCTGCAGAATGAGCCCGGCGAAAGCAGACAGCCAAGGTCGCAATGTTGCAAACCCACATTCCGAAAGCAGACCATCAAGGGCACAATGTTGCAACCTAGCACGCCGCGCACCAACGTTAAAGTCACACCTGCAAATTAAACCAGGCACACAGTGGAAAAACAATATTAATTGTGCAGAATTCTGCCTCAAACACGGTCCCACCTCACGTGACCAAGCTGAACCTGACAGGATGCCAAGCTCAGGAGAAAAAAGGCGTCTGGATCCCTCGGTACAAGACACAAGCAGACACACTTAAAAGGCTTGATGGACATCTGCGACAGAGGGAGTAGTCGGCCTCCCAACTCATGAATAAGTCTTCACATTGTCTGCACGTACCCATAGTGAAACATTGTTGCAAATGACAGGTACACCGAGAGCTGGGAACAGCAATGGTCCCAGGCTGGGAAGCTCGCGGGTGCACCAATCAGAACATGGGGCTCTTATCACTGACGCCATTAATATTAACCAATCATCAGGAGTCTTCATGTAACAATTCTCATGTATCTAATTGTAGGGACAACCCAGTATATCACCTGACTACACTTTATCCACTAATATTGCTCTCTATACGTATGCTATACTAACCCTACCACTCGAGCAACCAATTAAGAGTGGCGATAGGTTTTTTGCTAACTTTCCAAGGTGACGCAAGTAGCGCGTCATACTAAAGAAAAAGGGCCTGCGAGCCCCACGATTGTGTGTGTGTCAGGACGGACGCGTACGATCCTCGACCCATCCCTGCCGTTTTTGTTTAATAAACAGCAGAGTCACCTTGCTTCTTGCGTGTGTCTCATACTCTATCTCTTCTGGGATATACGGGAGGAGTTGGGGCCTCCCTGCCCGGAGGTCTGCGGACGGCCCGGCCGACCCCGGCAGAATTTCCCCCCGACAATTTGGAGGCACTGCTGAGATCTGTTTAAGATCCGCCTTTTTATTTTTTACTTTTTCCAAGGACTCCAGTTGCGAGGAGGCCCGGCGGCGCGGCCCCCTCTGCCGTTGCCCCCTTCTGAGGACTACAGGACCATCGCGGAGCTGCGAGACGACCGGACAGCGCAATCCGGATATTGGCCTTCGGGAGCCGGTTGAGAAGTATCCCGCCCGCGGTTGGTGAGTGTCCAGACGTGGTCCAGACGAGGGGAGGTGGCGAGCCGCTTGGAGGGGTGCACGCAGTCGAGCGGCCCCGCATCAAGAGAACTTGGTGAGCATGCCACGCACAACAAGCAATGTGAAATTGTGAGGGAGGGGGGAGGAATTAAATACGGGAGGCGGGAGGTGTTGCACAGGTGGGCGGCGAAGGCTTGACAACTTAGTGTTGGAAATAGAATGAATGGTAGTCGAACAAGTGCGAGAGCAGTCAACTACGTTACGCGAGAGAGGGGGGCGGAGCACGAAAACATCACGTGCGGCCGCTCGTAGAAACTGATTGGCCTAGGTAGCGACTACGTGCAAGGGTGGGTGTGTGTGTGTGGTTTCCTACGATTTGGCATTTATTGATCAATGAGTAGATGAGGATCCCTACTGTTCGAGCAGGAAACTCGATAGATAGATGACGTTTCCCTGTAGGCGGTAGCTAGTTAGTTGCCTAAATACGGAAGATAATTGGCTGGTTAAGCCCTCCTGTCGAGGGGCGTATCACACGCGAGGCGACGCAGCGTGCGCAGTCCGATTATATTATTGATTTGATTACCTTGTTCCAGGAGTGACAGGAAGACAGCTGTAGGGTTAACGGGGGTAGATTGCAAGTGTATTTTGAACTTAAAGAATATTTGAAGAACTTATCAGTAGCTCGAAGAGATCGGTGACGTCACCAGTAGGGCTTTCATAGGATATTGCGAGCACAAGGAATCTTCGCTTTGAGAGTGGTGGGGAAGAGAACTGTGGTAAGGGAGTCGAAACGGAGATAAACGGTAATGAGTTGATCGGGGAAAGGCGAAACGGGGGACGTGGCTGCGCAAGGAGAACGCCGGCCACGGCAAAGTGTAGAAGGGGGAGGAGAACGTGAAAGTAGGACGACGGTATAAGAACGTCATAAGGGGTACGCAGCCGCAGGGGGCTACGTGCGCCTCGGCCGCAGGGGGCCGTAAGGGTGTTGTATAAAGAAGGAAAGACAGAAGAGAATATACAAATGTAACATACTCTATTTTTTTTATAATTTTCTTTAGCGGACTATCGTAAGTCCCCAAACGTACGGGGCCAGGTAACAATATAAGGCTGTATATTGTAAATTACTAGTGAGATAAATTGCTACCAGATAGGGGAAGGGTAGCAAGTGGAGCGCTACTATGTCATACGGGACAGGATCGGGAGGGTGGGGGAACACCCTCATTACCCCACTACAACACATATGCACAACACTACCACCCCATAGGGAGAAACTGATTAAGTATAGCATAGAATGGACCCAGGGGACGGCTAACAAAATGATAATACCGTGGCCGCCTAATGGTAGCTTCGATCCATATGCCCAACATTCACTATTGAACTATCTGCACAATACATATAAGGGGAAGAAGTTGGCAAACCACGTGGAAGTGTTTAACTTATGGAGGATGTTCCAGGGGTCCCGACCATGACCAAATGGAATGTTCACTATGGGGGAAACACCGGAAGAAAAAGAGATTAAGGAGGAAGGAGAGGATGGGAAACAGGGGAGTGAGGACCCAAAGAACACGAGGAACAGAGGAGAGGGAGGAGAAAAGAATAATAAAACAGATGAGATAAAAAAGGAACCGAGCAACGAGATACCCATAGCAAAGGGAGTGAAAACAGAGGGAGGGGGGTTGTACCCTTTAAGGGAATTAGGAGAAATAGAAAGAGGACAGTTAAGGGCGGCTGAGGGATACTCGAACCCGGCATACAGCCCTCCACCATATGTGGCTCATAGGAAGATGCCAGCGGGGGAGGGGAAGACTGGAGAAGACCAAACTGTGGAAATAGGAAATGATGAGTGGGTAGCTGCACAGATACTATTAAAATTACGAGGCTCATTAACAGGAGAAGAGAAGGAGGTAGTAAAGAAAACAGACGAGGATAATGCGAGGGAGAGTGAAATGAGGGGGGAGGAGCTGTTACGACAAAAGGAAGAGATTTTGGAGGAACGACTAGCAAAATTAAGGGAGAAAATACGGGAACGAACGGAGGAGCAAAGGAGAGAAGCTGAAAGGGTAAAAGCAGCAGCACAACTACTGTAGAGCGTGGGTATTTGATTACAGTTCGTACATAGGACCCCTGCTTGAGGCGTTAAGGGAAGCTAATAAAGGGGAGAAAAAGCTGGGGTGGACGATGGAGATGAAAGAGGCTTTTGCTGAATTGAAAGATGCAATATCAACTGCTCCAGTACTGGCGTCCCCAGACTATGAGCGACAATTTTTTATATTCTCACATTGCGACTCAGCAGTAATGAAAGCAGTGTTGGCTCAAAAAACAAGCATGGGCTACAAACCAGTAGCATTCTACAGCGGTCACTTAGATCCTGTGATGTTAGGTCACTTCCCTTGCGAACAAGGTCTCGCAGCAGCTGCTTTTGCAGTGGAAAAGGCATCAGCAATCACCATGGGGTGCCCAACTACACTGTTTGTGGAACATGCACTATTTGCGATATTGAATAAACCTAAGTCCACCCTAACCACGCAGAGGGCATCAGGCTATGAGATCATTTTATCAAGAGCTGAACTATCAATTGTTAGATGTAGCACGGTCAACCCTGCAAGGTTCCTAGCAGAAGTAATTGAGGAGGGAGATTATGCCCATGACTGTACAGCAATAACTGAAATGTACTCATGTACTAGAAAGGTTGAAGAAAACGCACTGGAGGGTGGTGAGCTCTTATTTATTGATGGGTCATCAACTATCGATCAAAGAGATGGTATAAGGAGAACTGGGGCAGCAGTGGTAAAAATGATGGAGGTTCCGGTGTGTGTGGCAATGAAATGTGTGCAATTACCACAGCATTACTCCGCTCAAGCTGCAGAATTGGTCGCACTGATCTTGGCGTTGAAGGAAAGCTTTAACAAACGAGTGACCATATACTCCGACAGCGCATATGTTACATCCACTGTCCACTCAGGGCTGTCAAAATGGAGAAGAAGAGGGTTTAGGAGAGCTAATGGCACCCCAGTGCAACATGCTCTCTTATTGGCTGAACTGATTGAAGTAATAAATGACCCCAAGAACTAGCTTTAGTAAAATGCACCGCACACACCAATGGTGAAGACCACGTCTCAAAAGGGAATGCAGCAGCAGACGCACATGCGAAGTATGCTGCATACTTTGGTGAGATATGGAACCCCCCAGAGTCACAGAGAGGGAGAGGGAGGGGAATAGCTAAAGAGATGTTGTTAAGAGAAGGGTACACCCATCTCCCAGCCACACAGATTATGGAGCTACAAGCGGCTGCATCAATGGCCGATAAAGAAATCTGGGTAAAAAGAGGATGCACAATGTCACCAACTGACGCACTATGGCGCCAGGGTGGCACTGGAAAGGTTGTAATACCGTTGGCACTTTTGAACACTGCCCTGAGCCAACTACATCATCCAGCCCACACAGGCAAGGAGGTAATTGCAGCGCGAATTAGGGAAGACTGGTTCTGCCCCGAGCTAAATTCTCATGTGTCAAATTTTATCAGTAATTGTCTCACATGTCAACAGTTTACGGCCGGCCATACTCTAAAGTTGGTAAGAGGTACTATACCCCGGCCAGAGGGACCTTTCCGACATCTCCATATTGACTATGTTGATCTGATCAACATATGTCAAGGAAATAGGTATATGATTGTAGTGGTATGCCCATTTTCTAGGTGGATTGAAGCAGGGCCCTGTTCACACCCAGATGCATTTAGAGCAGCTAAATTCCTAGTGAGGGAGGTCTTCCCCAGGTGGGGAGTGTGCGAGGTGTTAAGGTCAGACAATGGCCCACATTTTGCAAATGAAATGTTCCAGCACATCACCTCCCTGCTGAACATAAAGCATAAATTTGCGTGTGCATACCACCCACAGGCCAACGGTGTATGTGAACGCCTGAACGGCCTATTAAAGGAGGCAATTGCAAAAATAAAACAAACAACAAAGAAGAGTTGGTTATATTGCCTTCCATTAGCCCTATTTGAGCTAAGGAATAAACCAGGGTCCGACCACCACCTCACCCCACACGAGGTGGTTACCGGACGTCAAATGCGCCTTCCCCTAACGCCAACATCAAGAGCATTTACCGACCACGAAAGCACAGCAAGTGTTCTTGGTGATGAAATGTACCAATATGTGTCTTCTTTGATTACTAGTGTAGTGTTTGTGTCTCAACAGCTCGAGCGCACACGGGGCGGGTCTAACAGCAATCAACAAGAAGACGCGGATAAAGAATTGGAAAAGGAAGGACTGTGTAAAGTTGCTAAAGGTTACCACGTACTACTTCGCAATTTCAACAGGAAGTGGAACGATCCCCGATTAACTGGCCCCCATCTGGTAGAGGAGGTATCAACGAGAGCAGTAAAGCTACAGGACAAACGTGCCTGGAACCACCTACACGACGTAAAGATCTACAAACTCCAGACCCGCCCCAGCGCCACCGACACATCCATTGGGAGAACAACAACAACATCACCAACGGAGGAAGAGAGTTCTACCACAGCCAATGACCCAAGTGTTCCCATACCCTGTCAATCCCCAGATTCCCCAGAGACAATAACTGAAGAAGAAAAGGGCGATCCCCATACTGCCCACCCCATGGTCACACGCTCAAAGAGTAAAAATACGTCCGCCAGTTGAGCCCAAACCCCCTGCCCATTGACCCCCACCCCCACTACAAGTAATAACTGAACCAAAGGACATTGTCTTGCACAAATACACATGTAAACACGTGAATGCTTTCTTTTCTTTTCTCTCGCACATGCAGGAATTGCGAATGATTGTACTGCTAAGAAATATATAACTAACAAATTCACTGCCCAGGAGTAGATGGTACCCTCAGAAGATAACCACCCAGAAGAATTGTCACACCAATTTGTATATGAAATAACAAGGCCGACGTACCTGAAAAAGAGAAGGATACGTGTCTACTACACAGCATTCCTCTTGGCCATAGAACACTCAATGCCCCATCTCCATCCATATTTGCCTGCCCTAAGAGATAGATCGCTTAGATTGGCGTGGGAACAGCTCTTCGCCTGGGCACTGAATGACTATTTGATAGGGAGAGCTTAAACAACAACAACTAACATTTAATAATCAGCATATTGAGAATTTTCAGGCGGGCAACTTTAACGTCGCAAGAATACGCTGCCGGACCGCAGCAAGGTAAGAGCAAAATGCCGGTGAAATTAGCATATGTAATAAAAATAATAGGGATTGTGGTAATCACCGGGTTCTTGGCTGCCTCTGTATGGCAGTACAGCTGTGCTACAAATATTATTGCTGTACCCAAACCTAATACACCCCATCCCCAGCTGCAACAGGTGTTACGTCAGGTGATATTAGTAAAATTACACACAAACGAAAGAGAGTTCAACGCAGCACATACTCAGATAATAAAGGTATTGACACTTTTATACAAGATTCAGCACACGTCTCAAACAACATATGGTACCAACACATGACCCGCATCGGTAAGCAGACAACAGAAGACAGCTGCTACGTTTGCTCATTAATACCATACGCCATGAGCGCTTCCCGAACATTTGTTGCCACAGAAATAGATGAAAAGACAGCACGATGCATAATATACTTGGCACTGTTCCAAACGAAAGGAAGATTTCAAGGGACAGTGGTGCATATGGTGTGGAAAACACGAGACTCATACCCATACGAAAACAACTTCCTCAAGACTTATTTGAGTTACCACAAGAGCAGTTTACATGCTGAAGCATTCAGATACATAACAAGTGGTCCTGCAAAAGGGGAAACAAAGAAAGTAACGCTGCAGTATTTACCATGTGATTGGTACGCCACTGAAGTTCCTGGTAAACTAGGATGCTGGGAGAGGCCACTGGTGACGATAACGGGAAAGGTGTACTTGGACAACAGTTGGGAGATAGGAGTGATTGGCAGCAACATGGTAACAAAGGAAACTATCTCAACTATCGAAGCACACAACCACAGATGTTGGACGACTTGGATAAAGTACGTGCCCATGCTCACGTGGATAGAGACGGATGAAGACCCAATAACAATACTGCCGCTGACTGCGCCTAAGGTATGCTACCAACATAAAGGAGAGGTGGACGTAGGATACAACACCAACTGTGCAAGCGTGATGGAGTTACCTGAGGGGGGAGCAGGAACAGCAGTGGTAATGGACCATTACTGGGCATGTGGAGAAAAGGCATACCACACACTGCCCCCTCTGTGGAATGGTGTGTGCACAATGGTGCACGTCAATGTACCATCACTAGTGGTACCCAAGAAGCATGTGAATGTGGCGAACTTTCCCAAAATGGATGAAGAGGACAGGAGAAGGAAGAGATCTGCACCACCTCAGGTGGAGCAAGGGAACAGGACCAACGTCAATAATACAGTCCTAAATAGAAGGAAAAGACAAGGAGAGCCCCTGACTGGAAATTACCTATGGGGAAGGTCGGAAACGGCACTTACTTCAATTCCGCCAGAACACAGATTATTCAGCAGAGCAGCAATGTTCTTCTCCTCAATAATACATCCGGGACTGCAGGCTTACGCAAACGCAAAATGGCTTCAGATAACTAGATGGGAACTAATGATGACCATCAATCCTACAGTAAATGGATTCAACGCAATAAAAGAGGAGTTGCGAGCTGTAAGGATGGTAGCACTCCAGAACAGATATGTATTGGACCTCCTCACAGCCATGGAAGGAGGAGTCTGCGCAAAGATAGGGCAATCATGCTGCACGTTCATTCTTGCAAACGATGCTGACAATGGTACACTGACAGAAGCAGTTTCACAATTGGCCCAGATGCACTCCAAAATGGTGGATGAAAGTAATGGTGTGAAAAAGGATGAGAGCTGGTTTTCGCTATTATGGTCATGGATGCCATCTTGGCTGTCAGATGGACTGAAAATAATAGTTGGTTGTACTATTTTGGCTGGAGCTACACTGATCATAATAAGATTTTGGAAGGCCCGGAAGGCACGCACCACTGACGAATTGCTTGAAATGGTCGGTATGCACCCCTTGATGCCAGCAGATGACGGCCAACACACAGGCATAATAATAAAAGAAAGAGAGAAATTGCGCAACCAGATCATCACCAACCACCTGGACCCACCATCGGTGAAGATCGAGAACCCAAGAAACCCCAGGAGTTACATCGGGAAATGGGTATACTGTACTCCTGGAGGAACCTGTGAATATATGTACTGGTCATTTGAAGATCATGTTAACCACTATGGACATTTAGGAGGAATAACTAAAATATGGAGAGTAAGAGGAGATAACAAAAAGGATATGTTTGTGGTCGACAAGTCGACCAGAGGGGGGACTGAAGTGGGAGAATGGAAAAACAGGCTCCCCTCCTTCCCCTCTCGCGCCTGGCCTAAAGGATCACGGCCCAGGCACCCGCCACGAGAAGAGTTTGCCCATCTACCAGACGACCAAATACCCTGGTACAGGAACATACGGATGTGTCCATCTGCCTTCCCAGCAGCACGCCCTGCCCATGACGACACCTGTGGCACGGATCAACTAGACTAAAACCTACACGTCGTTAGAGATGCCATGACGACCTAGCCAACGGTCAGCACACCTGTGCAAATATACACACTGGACACTCCCGCACCAATCTACACGAAGAATATACTCAGTGCTATGACGTAGGCGACAGACATACTCACGGACGTGCATCTTTATTATTTTCCACATAGGCTCTCAAAATGCAGAAACGCAAGACGCATCATGAACTCATCTAAAAAGCTTGCTCACGCTTCTTCTAAGAGCCATGTACCATAATGAGAAATACAATGAAGACACGATACTGGCTATAAGACAATATGATACTATAACCTAAAGCGCCTGTGTACCAAACGGTTCCACCTATGCACCAGGCCTAAGTAGGCCGCAAGCAAGAGCTTCCATGAACGTTAAAAGAACAAGAGTCAGGTTGCTGATCCTGCAGAATGAGCCCGGCGAAAGCAGACAGCCAAGGTCGCAATGTTGCAAACCCACATTCCGAAAGCAGACCATCAAGGGCACAATGTTGCAACCTAGCACGCCGCGCACCAACGTTAAAGTCACACCTGCAAATTAAACCAGGCACACAGTGGAAAAACAATATTAATTGTGCAGAATTCTGCCTCAAACACGGTCCCACCTCACGTGACCAAGCCGAACCTGACAGGATGCCAAGCTCAGGAGAAAAAAGGCGTCTGGATCCCTCGGTACAAGACACAAGCAGACACACTTAAAAGGCTTGATGGACATCTGCGACAGAGGGAGTAGTCGGCCTCCCAACTCATGAATAAGTCTTCACATTGTCTGCACGTACCCATAGTGAAACATTGTTGCAAATGACAGGTACACCGAGAGCTGGGAACAGCGATGGTCCCAGGCTGGGAAGCTCGCGGGTGCACCAATCAGAACATGGGGCTCTTATCACTGACGCCATTAATATTAACCAATCATCAGGAGTCTTCATGTAACAATTCTCATGTATCTAATTGTAGGGACAACCCAGTATATCACCTGACTACACTTTATCCACTAATATTGCTCTCTATACGTATGCTATACTAACCCTACCACTCGAGCAACCAATTAAGAGTGGCGATAGGTTTTTTGCTAACTTTCCAAGGTGACGCAAGTAGCACGTCATACTAAAGTAAAAAGGGCCTGCGAGCCCCACGATTGTGTGTGTGTCAGGACGGACGCATACGATCCTCGACCCATCCCTGCCGTTTTTGTTTAATAAACAGCAGAGTCACCTTGCTTCTTGCGTGTGTCTCATACTCTATCACTTCTGGGATATACGGGAGGAGTTGGGGCCTCCCTGCCCGGAGGTCTGCGGACGGCCCGGCCGACCCCGGCAGAATTTCCCCCCGACAGTATGGATTTTATCCCAAACATCTTTCTACTTCTGTTTTTCCAACTTCACGTGTGCCTTCTGTTGACAACCTGCTAGAAGATCTGGCTAGAACCCACAATGATGCCTATAACAACCTTGAAAGGAGTAAGGGGAGAAAGAAAAACTATGCAGACAGAGGACAGAGGAGTTGTCCTGAGTGGGAAAATGGAACAGAGGTTTGGTTTTCTACTAAAAACTTAAACAACTCCCTAGGTAGATTCAACCTTCCAAGTTGTCCCCTTGGTATATTGGACCATTTAAGATCATTTCTAAGATTAATCAAGTAGCCTTTAAACTACACTTACTTAAGAATCTGAGATGGTTGCATCCAGTTTTTCTTTCCTTCCCTGCTCAAACCCTATACCCTGGATAGGTTTCAGCGAAGAAAGGAAAATAAGTGGAGGATTAAGGAACCAGAACCTGAAGAATACGAAGTCTTTTGCATTATTGACTACAGGTACTATCGGGGTGCACTACAGTACCTCATACATTGAAAATGTTTCTCTGATGCAGAAAGGTACTGGGAACATGTGCAACATGTTAACACTCCTCTTCTGATTCAACAATTTCATCATCGACATCCCTGGAAACCCAGCAACCCCAAACTGTCATGTCGCGCCAGCATAGTCTATGGAGATGCTGGTGACTAACTGTCTCCTGTGCGGCCTTCTCTGCTCCATCGACCCCCCCCCCCTCTACTCCTGACTCTTTACTTACTAGAGAACAGTGGGTTCTAGATACAGGGGATTTTGGCCTCCTGCTACCTTGCTGTTTCGTCAGCCGCCATTGGAACTCTTCCAGTCACAGTTGGCTAGCAGGATTATCCAGTATCTGTATTTTTTGCACCTTAAAAAGGTTTTATCTATTTGGGCTGTCTTCTAGGAAGTCCACTTTGCTTAGGTTGTTTTATCCAACTGAGCGCGGTGGCCTCCGACGGGGGAGACCCTATCTCTCCTCCGGCAGACGGACTGCCAAATCAAAGAAGGGGAAGAAATCAAAGAAGAAGGAAATTCTACACAAGGCTTCTCCAGTCTCTGCAGGTGAGGAAGCGAGTGGTTATCAGGAGGTTTGTGAGTGTGTCATACCTTAAACTAGCCACCAATTGGCCTCACATATTTTCCATGGGGTTATCTGAAAGATTTAAAAAGATAACCTTCAATTCATCTCTTCTGTCTAGAAGAATATCTATCTTGAATTCTTTCTCTGTCGGATGTATCAGAAACAAGCCTGTACCTGTGAGAAAATGAAAACTTACTTGTAGCCCTAGGGAGATCATTATTTTATCACTCCCTAGTATACTGCAATCATGTGAGCAAAAGAGATCAAAATCATTCCCCTCTACAATTCTCCTGATAGGAAGGATAGCATGTAGATTCAATGAGTTAAATTGAATTCCTAGTGAATAGTTCTTATAGTGGATAAGGTGAAAACCATCTTGCCAGATTGCATTCGGTTGGTTTAACAACTTATCGAAAAAAAAACGTTCTCTCCCTCTACCTTTTTATCTCTGAGGCCCATGAACTCTCTATGTGGTTTTGAAATTAGCGGGGTTATCAGGGGTCCTAAAAGTTTCCCAAAGTTTCTGAATTTCCTCATCATCTTCCTCTTCTTAGAGTATGGGGAGCATAGCTTTCTCCAATACCCCTTGAGCTATACTGTGGCCTTTATGAAGATGAAATGATTTCTTCCCTTGAGTTATTAGTAGTATCTTCACCTCCCCTCAGATGTTGGGATCTATAAGCCCTGCTAAGACATTGATCCCAAAATTTGAAGCTAACCACAATTTGGATGCTATTCAGATATATGTTTCTGGAGGAGTGATCAACATCAAATCTGTGGAGATCAACTTCCTTTCACCTCGAGGAATCATTTTGTCTCTACTGCTGATGTCAAATCATATGGAACCCTTTGTGCCCACTGAGGGATCTGATGCTCTGTCACTCAGTTCTATATATCTTAGAGTTCCCCAACTTGTATCAATTGAATCACATCCCACTACTGACACCATTTGTGAAATTGGCATCATGGAAGGAGACACAGAGCACATGTTCAAAGTTGAACAATGTTTTATTAAATAATAGTCAGGAGGGATGAATAATCTAATATTTTTAGAAGAAAAGGCACCGTGGTGATCGGTCTGAAGTTGGTAGGGGTATTTGGGTCAAGGTTGGGCTTCTTGAGCAGGGACATGACCAAGGCATCTTTGAGATTGTTGGGAACGCTACAGGAGGCAAATGAGGAGTTGATGAAGGATGTGATGAAAGGGGCAAATTCTTTAGCTCCTTCTTTTATAATTGAGGCTGGGCAGATGCCTCCTTGGCATCTACACGGATAAAGGCTCCTAATGATGGATTCTACTTCTATTGTAGTAACTGGAGTAAATTCAAGATTTTGCTTTGATTAGGGGTGTTGTGGTACTCTGGGCTAAGCTTGGGCTGTGTGCTGTCTGGGTCACAGGACGTGGCCAGGGTGGCCAGGTAGGATTTTTTTGCTTCAGTTTTTGCTTGAAGTAGTGCATTTTTGTCCAGTAGGGCCTTCTGGATGTTAGTGCACCAGAGGGTGTTTTTATTACACAAGTCTGATGGGGGAATAGGTGATTCCAGTTCTTTAAGGATAGTGAATAGCTCCTTAGTGCTGGATTTGGCACTATGGATTCTATTGTTCTAGGTCTCGCTTTTTGTTTTCAGAATGACAGTTTTATATGTCGCAGAGGCTGTCATGAAATTTTCCTTATTCTGATTTGATGGATTTTTTTTCCAAGACGCTTCTGTGTCTCTTTTAGTTTTACGAAAGGTCTTCAACTCGGATGTGAACCATTTGTTGAGATGTGCCAGTGGTTTGGCTTTCCTGAGTTTAAGAGGGGCTAGTTGGTCGAGGGTGCTGAGTAGATTCTGATTGTATGAGTCCTCCAGTTGAGCTGGATCTAGGTCGGTGGCCAACTGTTGGTTAGTGATGGGTTGAATTAGGGGGAGTATCCTTTCTAACGTAAGTAGGCAATTATTTCTGGTTAAGGCTGGGGGGCTTGAAGATCCTTATTAATGGATTGTTTAGAGTCGTGTATTTCGAAGGAGATGACATTATGATCTGTCCAAGTACATTGAGAGTTGGAAAGAAGTTTTATATTGCAGTTTAGATCTGATACCCAATCTATGGTTCTGCCTTTGCAATGTGTTGGGTCTTTGATACGCAGTGAAAAGCCTAATTCTGTGATAGCATTTTCTATGGCTCGAGCATTGGAGTCTAGATTGTCGTGAAGGCCTAAGTTCATATCACCTAGGAGCATAATTTGAGAGCAAGGTTTTGTATTTTGTGAGAGAAGGCGGGTGATGTCTTCCTCAAAGGAGGAACATTGGCCAGGTGGTCTATAAAGTATGTGGAGAAGACGTGTCCGTGCAGCTGAGAGAGGGAGTTCAACGGAGAGGAGTTCTCCAGAGGGAAGCTGTCACATTCTCTAATGACCAGCTTTTTTTTGGCGATAATAGCGACCCTGCAAAAACAAAGAGGTGATGGCTGGAAGGTTTAGAATGAATCATAACCACTGGCATTGCTCTGGGCAACCCTCCAGACCATCGTTCTTCACCTGCCAAGCCATTACAGAAGGGAAAAGACCATATGCAAATCAGGCTTGGCCTGATTTCTTTCTTTTTTTTGTTGATAATAGCGACCCCACCACCTCTACTAGTGGTTCTGTCAGCTCTGATAACGTCGAAGTGTTCTGGGACTGCAAGCATGAGGGAAGGACCTGATTCAGGGTGCAACCAGGTTTCTGTGATTGCTTAGAAGTCTAATCTGTTAGTGGTGATAATGTCTGCAATATATAAGGCATGTGCAGTTAACGATCTGGCATTGATAAGTGCCCCATTAACATGGTGGACTTCCGGCTGTGATTGTGATGAAGGTGGGTTAGGCGTGGATGAATGAGGTGGCTGCGGAGTGTGTGTGAGAAGACAGTTGGTGATGGTGGTTTTGAAATTAGGCAGATGGATCTTGTGGTGTGTAAGGTTTTTTGTGGAGGTGGGAAGCCGTCTCTCGTTCCTGATGGTGGTGAAACAGGGTAGATTCATAGTATTGTTAATGTTCATGTTCACAGGGAGATGACGTAGAAAGGAAAGGTGAAGATTCCTCCTAAGGTCTATAGTACTTAGAGATTGCTGTACTGTTCTAGTCAAGTGCATGGGTGGGGTTATTTTACATGCCATGGACTTGAGGAGTGGTAGTAATATCGTCAAGGTGTATATGACACTCCACAGGTTCGCCATAGGTGTAGAGGTGTCGGAACTGGGGATCAGAAGTCCTAGTAAAAGATAGTGAGCAATCGGCTTTATCGGGCAACTGTATTAATTGGCTAAATCTAGCAGGTTTGTAAATGCAAACATTTCTAACGCAGGATAAGTGCAAGCTGGTGTTCATATATTGGTGTGTCTGGCGAGCTGTGAATGCACTGAGACTGCGTGACATTCAAAGGTAACAGGCGAGCCTAGACATCTATCGTGACTGACAAGCAAAGGCTAATAAGCATACAGCAGAAATAGTTGTCAAGCGGTCATCAACAGTTATAGTGCGCTGAGTTTAGAGGCTATCAGGCTAATGGCAACAAATAACATACAAGGATGGTGCTGCATAGGACTCAGATGATAATAAGTGTGTGGCCTTGAAAGCTGTTACAAGCTATAAGAGACAGGCTGAAGCATACAGTTCAGGTAAGGCGTTAGTGGTTGTAAGGTGGGTTGAGTACAGCACTGCCATTAATCACAATGGTATGCAAGTAGGCTTGCCATGTTGCAAAGGGCAGCATGCAGCGACGCTCAGTGCCAAGCAGAGTTATATGACATCCACTGGCTGCATAGTTCGTGATAGATTGCCAAGGAGGGGGGCAGTTGAGATAAAATAATAGTGAGTGTGGGCGTTATTGTGGAAAATACAGTAGAGCTTTCAATATGATATGTGAAGAGGGCTGGTCAGAGAGTACCTTGTAATTAACCAGCAGACTGGTATGTGCAGCAATATTCACTGAATGGGTGAGCAAATGCTTCACAGTTGGACCAAAGGTTACATATGGGCACATAAAACACAAAATGCTCTTACCCCATGTTACTAGATGACGAAGGGTGTTCGGATGCATGAAGTCCAGGTCAGGAATGTAGATAAAGTAAAGTTAATCGGAATCCAGGACTTTGTGTGGGTACAGGTAAAGCCTCGGTAGCAAAGTGAGGTTGGGAACTGCTAGGGCAGCATGGCGTGTCCAAAGTCCGTATTGGCCCAGACAGGCACAGACATGCTAAGCCTTGTGCTCCGGTTGCCTTAGGCGGAGGATGCCCGGCTATCGCCTTCCGGCATATGAGCACACCTGCAGAGGTTGCTAGGCAACCGTAATGAACAAAAAGATTGATGAGTGCAGTACCGGAGATGCAACCATGCACAGGGGTGTCACTTGCTATGGTTTCCTTGAGTATAATAGGATGACATGTGCAGGTAGCAATGGGTTGATGGACATTTTCCACACATGTTGTATGCATGATTTGGTACTATGGCTGCTGACATACCATGTCCCATGTTGTTGCAGTGATCATGATTCGTCCAGTGACTACTCTCCATGGGTGTCTGACCTGCACCCTTTCATCTCCTTAGTCCCCATGCCCTTTGCCAGGCACTGGCCCTCCTTTCACATATGTTGAGGTACAGTTACCGGTGGAGGTGATGAGGCAGTTACATAAAGGCAACTCTGTCAGCAGGTAAGTATGAGAACAGTCTCTCATGTTATCTGTATTTGTCATTACCATGATATTTGCATGAATTCTCACAAGATTTCTTCCTGGGGGTGTTATGTTTGAGTTACAGTAAATATCAGGGCAGATGTGTATTTGTCCACATGTATGCGGTGCTTCATTTACTCCATCCACCTTCTATTCATCTGTTGTCCCTGTAGGTGTTGCCAGTGTTCCCTGTGATCAATGCACACTTACTGGGACACCCACATCCGTGGTGTTTGGTTTGTTGGAGGATGATTGTATAGCTGCATATTGTCCTCATGACCATTTACAGTGATGTCCTGGAGGAGGGAATGGGTTGTTGCAGGGCATGAGCATGTGGTTGGAGGCAATTTTAATGCTGATTTCTGTGTGTTGTATCCGTGTGGTGAAGCTGCTGATTGACCTTTCACAGGTGGCTTTATTTTTCCCATCACCCATTTGTGTCCTTCCTCACCATGGACATGTGCTAGTTTTCCATCTATGTGGCTTTCAGGCTTGCTAACCATGCTTGCTTTTCTTCATGTGTTTCTGTGTCTGTCTTTCACTCTTGCCCACCTTCTCACCGCCCTTACCCACTGTAAGGTACTACGGTGTGCAGGACTTGTATGCCTGCAAACAATGTCCCCACTTGTGGTCACATCCCGGGAGGAACTGACGCCTGTTACCAGGGTGCATGTTGTGCTGTGCAAGTAATCTATTTCCTTCACTGACAGTGATTTATCTTTTGGTGAGTTTTGCTGGTAGTATGTTGACAGTTAAGGACTCTTGGTTTGTTATACTTCTGGGCATTGACACTGGATGGTGCATGGCTATTTCCTTGTACCATATGGGAGCTTGCATGGCTGTCCAGTGTCTTTACATTGATGCAATGCATGTCTTTGCAAGTTCATGATGTTGTTTCAGGTGGAATGATGTGGATGTCAGACAGTTGGGAACTTTGTGCAGGTAAGTCAAATGCACTAATTGTGGCACTTGTGGTGGTTTTGGTGGCAGGGAGTTTGGCACTGTGTGGGGTGTATTGTTTGTTTCCATGTACTGATTTGAGCAGTCCTGGCTTCACTGGTGCAGGTACACATGGATTCAGTTGGCTGGTGGTTGCATGTTTGCTGTTTTTGCATGTCAATCAGGGGGCCACTGGTTTTGGGCGTATTGTTGTGAGGGTGATTGTAACTGTAGGGCTTTTGTTGGTGAGTTGTCATGATGGTGGCCCACCCAGCTGCATGGGTGTTGGGACACATGGCAATGGAAGTCTAGTGTGTGATTGCTTGCAGTTTTTGCATGTGTGTTGCCTGCCACACATCTTCCCATTCACTCAGCTGTTCATACCATGGCTACATATGCTGGCAGTCCACTCTTGGGACTTTGGCCCCTTATGGCAGTGGTATCCCGAGACAAATCCACACTCAGCACAGCACTGCAGGCCAATTGGGGGATGCCATGTTGACCACAGACAACAGGCTTGCGCCATTGGCCGAGGGTTGTTGTTTGGCATGGGACATTTTCCATGCATGGCAACGAGCAGGTATGTTTCTGCCTGTTGACTGGTGCGCAGTGCATCTGAACGCTCCCTTCAGCCCCCAGCACATTCCTCCCCGTTCAGTCCAGTCCCTGTGAACTCTACCTTGCCTTTATCCTGCCTGTTCCCTACTCCCTTCCTTTTGTGTGGCAGTCTCTTTGGCCTCCTTTTCTCATTCCTTCCCCTTGTCTGCTTGTCTCTTTCATGCCAGTTGCCTCTGTGCCCTCCCTTCCTGTATGACTGTTGCCTCTTTGACCAGCTGCCTTGTGCCAGATCCTGTCTTCACTGCAATCAATTAGATATTTGCATTCCTTCGTCTTGGACTTTCCATTATCTGCTCCCCTGCCAGTGTTTAGTGCACTGTCCTAATGCCACATTAATCAGGGGATGCCATTTAGTGGTATTGGCAGTGCTTCCAAGGGTATTCTGGGTTTCCAATCTCGCCATGATCTCTATTTGGGAGGCCTCTCAGTATCTTTCTGGCTCAAGCCGAATCGGTGTGGCAATGGTAAGGTAATGGTAATGATTATTTACAAAGCGCCTATACAGAGGCAAGTGTTTAAAGGTGCTCAATGGCCCCTTGATACATGCACCTTCACTGTATGGCACTCTGGGGGGCAGGTAGTATATGTGTTGTGGTTGAGGAGGGTGTAACTGTATGGGGTAATTGAAATGCATTTGTCAAAGATGTGTGGACCTGACTGCAAGGGTTCAGGGACAAATGGTGATTGGTGGCTGGGGAGTTATTGTTTGAATTTGTTGCATGGCACTCAGTGGGGGCACAGGTTGCAGTGGTCACGGACTCTGTTGTTTGTGTTGTCGGCTTTGTTGTGGCCAATGTAGGGTAGCCTCAAAACAGACAGATATTGAAATGACATCCCACTTGGGAAAATGGTTTGGTACCCCCATTTTCGGGAAATACAAGACCTTTGTTTTTTATCTGAAATATGGAAATGGCAACAGGGTATTATTAGTTCACTGCCACAGAGCTCTATGTCATTCTCTTAGCAAGCAGCACATTATGACCATGTATTTCATCATGTGTGATGCATTTCATGTACAGTTTTCATCCACCACTCTCAATGTCCACTGCCTATTTACATGCTTATATTCACATAATGTCCAGTCTTACATTGGGCATCTTATCTTATCCTCAAGCTTATTCACAAATGGGTGACGGCCTCTTCAACTTGCGTAACTGTGAAATGATTGGTTAGGCTTTCAATTACTTCACCCTATATTGGGTTCTAACCTCCTGATGTGCACATGGCCATCAACATGAGATCAGTAGACTACTTCGGGGTCACCTGGTCCTTGATTACAAGGTGACTGTTTTCTCCTCCCAGACACACAAGCGCCCCCATGAGGTCTTCCGACCACAATCTTATTGACGGTGGCATTGCCCTTTGCGCCCCTGGTACAAATGATGGACCTTGTTCTCTTTTCCCGGCTTTCTCTGGTAGTACTCCCAAGGTGTAGGCCTGGGGTTCCTGCATGTCCCTATTATCCATCAGATTCATGATGGATTTATGATCTTTCTCCATGGGCATCTGGTGATTTAAATGGTATGACCACTATCCTGGGGGGCACTGGTGTCTTATATCTCAGCTCATGTTTTGGCATCTCAGGACCTCTGCCTTAGCTCCCATGGGTAGGACCTCCACAATCTGCAACAGCCCTTCTCCCATTTGACTGCGTGCATTCTCATCTTATTGTACAAAGTTGCTACTTCATATATTCGTATATGTGTGTAAGTGCATGTTCCCGGCCTTGTCTGGGGTTGTGATGTGATAGTCAAGCAAGAGAAGAGGCCTGTGTTTCAAACAAAGCCATCGAGGATTGAGGCCTACTGTCAGATACAGTGTTAGTTCATGTTCTGTGTGTCATCCTCATGCAATGTATTGCACGTGACACTTCTGCATAGCAAGAGGTTCTTTTCACCTATATATGTATGTGCTTCTACAAATCCGCATGTCTCCCGCCAGTCACTTCTACCCACATGGTTCTCCCTCCACCCTATGTCCACCCATGTGTATTCCTGATGTGCTAGTGTTCATTCCATGATGTGATTCATTTGGGTGAGGCTGGGATCAGAACGGGCTTCCCGACAACAAAATGTATTCTGTTGTTTCCATTTGCTTTGACTGTGTTGGTGTTTGGTGCATGTTATATTATGTATGGTGGACACACACAGTGTGCCTCTCACAGACAAACATTCTCAGAGTTTTGTTATGGGCATAGATGATATGCCCCAATTCATCGCTGAATGGCACCAGGGCTGTGGCTTCACTGTATGTGCTCCAAAGGGACAGGTTTTCACGTAAAGTATGATTGTACCAGCTTGTTGCGTGCAGCCTCTCCATATGCCCTTTGCCCAACCAAGGGAAAGGCTGGTGCCTGTGGGTGAGTGCAATGTCCCACCTGCATTTTGACTGGTACACCATGACGTGTGGCTACATTATGCAGTATGCATGCTGTGACAATGATCTTACAGACTACTGGTTGGGCATATATCATTACCCCACCACAGCGGTCTAAGGAGAGGAAACGTGACTGAAACACCCCAAAGGTGTGCTCTACTATACCCCTTTGCGTCACATGTGCTGCATTGTAGCTTGCCTCAGCTGGCGTGGCAGGATTCCATTATGGTTTCATAATGAACAGTGAAACTGGGTAGGCACTGTCCCCTGAAAATGTTTACATGGTTATTAATGGCACTTGCTGTCATGGGGCCTCATTACGAGGTTGGAGGTAGCCATGGTGCTACTAGCACCATGGCTACCCCCTTGCCGCATCCGGGTCCGGGTTCTCGGAATAGGGACTTACCGAGTCATTCCAACCTTGGAGGACCCTTGTAAGTCCCCATTCTGAGAACCATTCCCCATTCCCAATCGAGCCCCCATAGGGCTCAATGGGGATGGAGCTAATAACGGGCCCGCTAACAGCGGGCCCGTTATTAGCTCCCTGGTCCCTTAGCGGCTCGCGCTAAGGGCGCCTGGTAAAACCAGGCACCCTTAGCGGGACCCGCTAAGGGACCTTGTAATGGGGCGGTAAGGGGTTAATGGCAACCGCACCCTTACCATTGCCGTTAACCCCTTACCCCTGACCTCGTAATGAGACCCATGGTCTGTTGTTCAGTATGTGACATGCATCTGCTTGCCAGTTCATACATACTCACCAATGAGCCTAATGTTGCCGTATTTTTCCAATGCTAGTACATGTAACTGTCATGCTTTCTGCCAGGGAAATTGGAATTTACTTGCATGATCACTCCATTTGCATCACAGTCAACCTACATGATGATGGAATGCCAGTGCTTGCGATTGCAGTTTCTGCTCTCTTTCATTCGGCGGGGCTGTAACTTAACATGTGTACAGTCTATGGCTCCAAGTACATGTGGGAAGTGTGCTACCGCATAGAAATCCTGGCACACTCTTTGCATTTCCTCCATTGTTCTTGGCATATATATGTGCCTGCACAAACATGCACATGATGTAATGCAGGGCAAGACCTGGTGGAGACAGTGAGATTGTGTGGCCTGTGAGATCCCACCTACAATGGCAATTGTACGCGGGAATGAGCCAGTGGCAATGAAATGTAGTGCTGTCAGCAACATTTCAAGGGGGGTGGTGAGGGCTTAGGAGCAGATGGTGGGTTTCCCACTCCCAAACAAGGTCTAGGATGATATGGGTGGGAACCAGTACCTGGCATATACCTGGTCATCAGGCATACCAAACCGAGTGGTTTGTGTAGCCTAAATGCCATGCCTTGGCATCCTCCTCCTCCTTCTGTGTCCATGGACTATAGCTACTGCGATTACAGAATTCATTGTGACTGTGCAGTGTTTGTATAGTGTGCATTGCGTGCTTTATAAAAATTGGATCCCTTGCGTATTGAACAATACACCTGCTAGCATGTGGAGGTTGGATCACAGAGTTTGCGTGTGACTTTTCCAGACATAAGGTTGCGCGCTGGAATCCATGAATTCATTTGGGTTTGCGGTGGATTGGGTGTGCCATTGCTTTGTGATTCCCATCCCTCAACATGCCCACATTATTCCTCATTCTGTGTCAATAATGGGATATGTGCATATTTCAGCCCCTATTTTTGTGTCTGCACAGACCCAACCCACGCTCTATGAGGAGTCTCGCCCAATGCGCTCAACTGCACGCAGAGACGTGCCAGACCAGCGCAGAGTCCACACAAGGCCTTGAAAAATACCACAAGTCGGTTCCATGAATCGACAAAGGGGGTTTTTCGAGCTGAATGGCCCTCAAAGTCCCTATTTTCCCCTCAAAGTATTCCATGAATCAGTCCCTAAGCGTGGAATCTTTGCACAATGAAAATGGAAGTGTGAGTTCTCAAATTTCTCTGAGAAAAAGACTAAGTGGGGAATCATTTAATGAATGGAATGCAGTTTGAGTTCCCAGATTCCTCTGAGAAAGAGACTACTTGGGAAATCATTGCATAATGGGAATTGAAAAGCAAGTTCCCATATTCCTATTAGAAAGAGGCTAAGTGGGGAATCATTGTATAATGGGATTGGAAGTGTGGGTTCCCATATTCCCATGAGAAAGAGACTAACTGGGAATCATTGTTAAATGGAATTGCAATCTGAGTTCTCCGATTGCTTGGGGATGGAGACTGAGTTGCAAACCATAGCATACTCTCAGCGGATGAGTGAGTTCTCAAGTTTCTCTAAAAAAGTGAGGAATCATTACATAATGAGAATGGGATAGCAAGTTCCTAGATTCCTATAAGAAAGAGAATTCATGGGAAACCATTGCGTAATGGAAATGGACGTTTGAGTTCCCAGATTCCTCTGAGATGGAGACTGAGTGAAGAATTATAGCGTACTAGTGGTGGAAGTCTAAGTTCTCAGCTTCCTCTGAGAAAGGGACTGCTATGGAAATCATTGCATAATGAGAATATATTTGTATTTTGGATTTTATTAGGTTTATATAGCGCTTTACGCCAAAGCGCTTTACATTAAACAACAAGAATACATTAGAATCAAATGGAAGCTCAATTGTAAAATATGAGACGAACCATCAAAAACAGTATAAAGCAAAATTTGCATAGGAATGTATGAGATAAGCTAAACAGAGGAGTACGAGAGAAGCAAGGTTAACAGGATGGGGAGTGCAGAAGATGAGCTTTTAAGGAGGAATGGAAGGAGGAGTAAGAGGAGATGGAGCGGATAGAGAGAGGTAGAGTGTTCCAATGTAGAGGGGCAGGGAGCTGAATGTAACTTTTGCAGATTCGTAAAAGAAAGAGATCAAGTGGGCAATCATTACATAACGACAATGCAGGTCTGCTTTTCCTGATTCCTACAAGAAAGACATTTGATTTACCTAAGTAGTGGGAGGGCAGTAATATAAACTTAAGCAACTAAAACAAAAAATATCCAATGGTCAAAATCTAGTTTAGTCGGATTTCTACTTTTCATTCTTGCATTTGTTTATGATTCCAATTTATGTAACAGCCAACACATCTTTCTAACATTGCAGGGGCCTTACCCAAGGCTTATTTAATTGTTCAGGTGGTAGACCTCCTGATTTAAGTATTTTGGTTGGTGTTCATCAGTGTCAAACTGTGTACAGCCAATGATCTGTGTTTTCTCTTTTAGTTGGCAGGCCTTAAATGAATTCAACACTTCGATTTGCTCTTTGTCCATTAGAATAATTATTTATTTACTTTGGGTTGTATAATAGATTAGCTTTTAGGGTATCGTATCGATATTGCGAACAGCTCTTATGAGCTCATGCGAACATCCAATGGCTATTTGTTTTATTTTCCTAAGTTTATATGTGTCAGGTGAAGTGTCATTGTAGTGTTATAGTTCTTTTGAATAATATTACTTCTAAGGGGTATTGTTTCCTCCTGGTACATACTGAGTAGTGGTGAGCAGTCATCATACTTTAAGATTACTAATAAGTGCTGCAATTATTGGGCACCCGCAACCAAATCTTCCCCACTTTTGTAACTCCAACGGGAAAGATACTAAGTGGGAAATCATGACATAATGGTCATGAAGACTGAGTTCCCAGATCAAGAGATGGAAACTTTGAGGAATTCCACTATCCACACGGTGGGTGTGCGCTCTCCTGTTTTTTATTTTTTATTTTTAATTTTAAATAAAATTGAATGATGATAGACCAACTTCCGGAAAATGTGTGGGGCTAATCCGCATACATTTTCTTATGCTCACCGCACGACATACACCTGTGTACTCTGGGTGGACAAAGCCCAGATGCGCAGTCCCTCCTTTCATATTTAGTAGGGATATGACAGCCAGGAGTACACCATGTCATCTCAGAAGGGGACGGCCCAACCTTTCCCCTTCCATGGCCATCCTAATTAACTTACAAAAGCTCCATGGATATGCCCTGTCCCTTTGTTGGTCCCTGAAGATCGTGGCAGTGATTAACATATCTAACACACTATTAGAGTGTACTTCAAACAGGTCCACATGAGGCCAGGCTGCAAAGGTTAACAAAGGAGACAAGAAAACCCATTCAGAAGGTAAGAGTATGTGGATTGACAGCACCAGCAATTCTGGTCTTGCCACAGCTTCAAGGGACACCTGCCTCTTAAATTAGGAACCACAGAGAGCTCCATTGACCAGAGAGACCCTTTGATTCACAACAGACAGGAAGATGAGTGGGACTTAGTATTACATGTGTTTTTACCCCTTTGCCTTTTCTGTTGCAAAGCACTCTGGTTATGACCTCACACATACAGGAGATTGTTGGTGGGGACCCAGGATTAGTCCATTAAGGTAGGCTTAACCTACACCATTCAATGTGACCCATTTGGCTTTAAAAGATGGCTGAGCCCCTCTTTTGGCAGATCATTTGAAGACTTTGCAAGGGGTAACATGAAGAAATCATCATTGAGCCCTGGCTGAAGGTACAGTCTGCCTTACATCTTCTGCCAGTGAAGGAAGAACAGGACCTCCAAGAGGGATGCAAGATCCCTCCCCTAAATATCTCCTAGGGAACAGAGGGAGATACCGAATCAAGAAGACACTCCAGCAGCTCCTGAACCAGTAGCCAGCCTCCTAGTTGGGAAGTGCCCTCTAAACCCTAAACCAAGGACAAGAAAGCTGCCTACAACACTCTCCTCAGGTTTGGGCCATCTGCCTTAAACGACGACACAAGCGCAGTGAAGAAGCTAGAAGGAGTGCATCGCCAAGCATCTACAAATATCTGCCTTAAATGACATTTTTGAGCCAATCAAGCCCCTCGAGCTGCAACTTACTGCACTGCTGACTGTTGTTATCCCACAAGTCACTAACGCTGTCTGAGACGCCTTGACTGGTTCTTCAGAACCACCGACCAGCACTAAGGCAACAATTCCTGCCCCAAGCCACTGTGTAGGCCAGCCTTCAGCTGTCCATCCAGCCTTGCAAGCCAAACTGTCTGTCACCTGATACCCAGAGCTGTCTCCCATCTTGAACTCTGTTGGAGAAGCTGCAAAGCGCCCTGAAACCGGCTCAACCCTGTCGACACCAAGATCTCCTACATCAGAAGGTACATTGTGGTTCTGTCCCTCTGGTCCTTCTCCGAAGGCCCCTAGTGCCATTGTATGACCCATTGCTCCCTTTGTGTTGAAACCAAGTTTTTTTGAACTATTGTGATTTACTATATCCACTACCCTCCTGTCAGTATCCAGAGCGCATCCCTCTTCCTTCTTTGAAACTGTCTGTCCTCTGCATTCCTTTACAGGGTGGGTTATATTTCATAGTGTGCTAGAACTGTCTGTTCTGATAAGAAAGTAGTTATTTGTATACAACCTTCACTGGATAGTCCCTTTTATCATTGAGTAATAATTGGATTTTCTCTGTGTTGCACCTAACCAGCGATCCATGACCTTTCGGAGATAAGCCTGCCATTTCGTCCACGTTACCAAAATTGGACAAGGAGGTTTATAATTTGCTTGTGTTTCCAATCTGTTCAAACCCATTCTGGTCTACAGGAGGTGTGGACTGATTGATGGTTTAGAAACCGATATTCATCCCTGGACCACTGGTGCCCTGGACGTTGATTCATCACAGAAACTGTTTTGAGAACCATAGCATTCTGTAAGTGAAAGTGTGAGTTCCCAGATTCCTCTGAGAAAAAAAAGAAGTGGGCAATCATTGCATTTTAGGAATGGAGGTATGTGTTTCTGATTCCTCTGAGATGAAGACTGAGAGGAGAACCATAGCATTCTAGAAGTGGGTGATCATGTTCTCAGATTCCTCTGAGAAAGAAACCAAGTGGGAAATCATTGTATAATGGGAATGGAAGATAAATCTTTCAGATTCCTATTAAAATAATAGACCAATTGTGCAATCATTACATAGCGACAAGGGAAGTTTGAGTTCCCTGATTCCTAGGAGAAAGACACTGGGCCAAATGAGAGTTCCAACTCCTAAGATTAATACATGCTATATCTTCCTGGCTACCCTAGTCTATCAACATAAATGTTCAAAGGATTGACTGACATAACAATTAAAAACATTCTTAAAGATCCATGCCTAATCTAAAGCAAAACATAGCAGCAGGCTTTGGCATAGCTTCTTACAGCAGCTACTCACATTCTGGCCTCTCTACTTTCATATGCTTTTTCAAGCCGGTACCCTAGAGGGTTTTCAGTTTCTGCTCATAATCCTTACCACAATACGATTTGGGCTTCCTCCAGCCCCTCGGTTTCTCAGTAGCTCTCTACAGGTCTCTCCTTGACCTTGAGCGACTCTGTTCATGAGATAGGTCCCTCCTGGACCTTGACTCTCTCAGGGTTCACAACTGGTCCTTACAGTCTCGGGTCACATCAGCACACAGAGTCTTTAGAGACCAGACAGTATAGAGACACCCGCTTCTGGATCCAGCAATAGAGGCACACTTAGAGGCTTCAGTGAGACAACGCCTTCAAGCCAGAGCTACATCCAGTTGTTCCCACTCTCACATAAAAGTACTGACAGGGATCTGTACGTCTATGCAAGTTTTCACACTGGCTTGTAAACCTGCTGGCTTGATCACCTCCTCAATGCTACATAGATCAAGGCCAGCTAAGCCCAAGATAGCTTGAGAGGGCAGCTCAGCCTCAGGACTGGTTCCCTCAGTTGGCGGTGGTGTTGATCCATTGTATCGCCATCCCAATTGTGGTGAAGCCGAGTCATCATACCAGCTACACAGTCTATGAATGTTTGCTTATATACTTTATTGTAACAGTTTTAGCAATGGTGCATGGGTCCAATGCCCGTACGGTTTAGAGGGAATGCTATAACTAAATGGATTCTCCTAAACACAACAATGCACAAGATGTCTTAACAAAAAAAAGTTTTCTTCCCATATGTCAAGCACTTTAATCAGGCAATCTCCACGTTGTACGTTCAACATCATCTTTTGAGTTTTTGCCCTCGAGACACTCTAATCAAACCGAGAAAGTCCCAAAGTATGGGCCAAAGGAAAGTTACAACTCATAGGTTTAATAAATGTTGTAGTCTCATTGCTATCCTTGCTCTATCAATATAAATGTTCCATGGATTGGGCAAAATAACAATTCACACGGTTTTCTTAAAGGTGTATCTGTATTCCATAGCAACAAACAGAAACAGGCTTTGGGGATGCTTCATGTTGTAGTTAGTCACAGTCTGGTTCAGGCCTGTATGCTTTTATGTGCTTCCTCAAACCCTCCTCCCAGGGCTTCAAGTTTCAAGGTTCATTCATTTGTCAGCCCTTCTTCTGCCTTACCACAATTCCATTTTGGCTTCCTCCATCTCATTTGGATCACAACAGCTCTCAACAGGTCTCTCGTTGACCTTGTGTTCCTGAGGTTAGCTCCTTCCTAGCCATTAACCTCACCAGGGTTCATAACTGGTCTCTCCAGGAGCTTGACTTTCTCTCCATATTCACATCTGATCCCACCTGGACCTTGGCCTTCTCTTAGGTTTCAAAACAGGTCCCTTCTGGACGATAGCTTTCTCTCAGGCTGTAAACAGGTCCCCCATGGCATTTCACTTTCTATCAAGCTGGACAGGCATCCAGAATTATTTTACACTCTTGCCATGGGTTCAGTTTTTTCTTTAGTGGCCCTCTCTTACCAGCATCTCCAAACCTGGACTACTGTCTACTGTCAGCCCACTTGCATCCAGTCTGCTTAAATGCACATTTAATCTCATCCAAGTTTTAGTGTGTCTGTTACTTCCTTACAGGAATCTACCCTCATGTCAAGAGAGCAAGGTTAGGCAGGTTTAACTCCTCCAGGAGTGTCTACCTTTCTGACCTTTCTGCAGTCTAATTTATGCTCCTAGGTCTGGGGCTTGGATTCCAGTTTCATCACTGATTGGTTATTCCTCATTGCCATTTGAATTCTTAGTGTCGATTGGTAATTCTTGATATTGGTCTTAATATCCCTCAATAAAGATTTAATAATAGAGGTTTTGGATTGGCTAATTGTTTTATGAGCTTTTGGGCCATTAGTGCGGGCCTGTGAGACTTTAAAGGTAGTTGCGTTGTGCAGCTTCATCTTGGAATCCTGAGCGGCTCTGTGTTGCTCTATCGCACTGATCTGACTCCCCTTTTGTGAGGTTGTGTTCGTTCTTTCTCTAACATTTTGTTTCTGTTTCTGTGTGTCTCGAGAGCTCAGCAGGTTCGTGGAAAGGCTGTTCTTTGCCCATTGCTGACTGTTTCTCTGATCTCTGGTTTACCAGTGCATCCCAGAATGCCTTTTGAAAATGTAGTCTTCCAGGACTAAACTTTACAGTGGGATACACAATAAGTCATTCTGCGTCCCTGGGGTGACAGCTAGCTTGAGGTATCCCTCCTCTTTTAACCTCACATTGGCACATCGGGTAGCAGATGGACGAACCCTGGTGGCTTGCTTCCCGCACATGCAAGGATGGGGAATTCAGCTAACTCACCAGACTACATACCTCAATGTCGAACAACAGGTGAATGTATGACATTGATCATTGTATGAACATCCAGATTCATTTATGATATACATTTTAGTCGTTCTGCTACAGGGGATATGGACAGCAGGGGTGTTGCTAGGTGTAGAAAATATCCAGGGCTATGCCAATATCAGGACTGTCGTGACTTGGGTCTAGCTAGCCTTCTCGTTGCAG
Organism: Ambystoma mexicanum; assembly: GCF_040938575.1. NCBI lineage: Eukaryota > Metazoa > Chordata > Amphibia > Caudata > Ambystomatidae > Ambystoma > Ambystoma mexicanum. Next base: position 400,901,556 of record NC_090925.1, on the reverse strand, counting down.
CCCCTGAGCTTCTATCCGGGGCTACAACCAAAAGACCCCGGGCTATATCCCCCCAGCAACCACCTAATAACGCCTCTGATGGAGACCTGCCATTTATATAACAAAGGACATACACTGAAATTTGAGACCTTTGTATTATAGGTTTAACCACCCCTGATTTAGTTACTGAAAGTCTACAGGGGATTTAATTGTATCAGTTAATGTCTGCAAGAGTGTAAAATCAGCAAGGAACACCAACAAATGCTACTTTTGGGGATGCCCGCCATTGGGTTACTAGGGTACTTAATTATTAAGGCATGACGCGATAATTGTTAAAGATTTACCAATGCAGACCACAATGCCAGCCATATGATTGCTCGGATATGTTCTGAAAGTATAGCAAATGTGAGTGGCTTTGTTGTGTTTCTCATGGATGTCAATTGAAGTGAGATATTGGAAGGATTTGAAAGGTGAGAATAAAGATGTGCTGCTCCAAATGAAGTAAGAAAAGAGCACAGTGAAGCATTGAAAAGCATATTTATTTCCAAGAAAAAGTGTGTCTTTTTCAGGTCGTTGCCGAGTCAGAAGTTAGCCGAGGGGAAGCTGCCGATAACAAAGCCTGCATGCTGAGAGCACCAACATAGACAAAGGACACGTTTGCCACACATGCAGTCGCTCAGTGGCCAGCGAAGACTACACATGGCTGTAAGCAGCCCATGCACCTCATTGACCTAGTGGCAGAAAGAAGCTGGCGAGTGAGTCAAAGTGTATAATGGGATCACGGCTGAGGAGGGAGTATGGGAAGCCATGAGGGGCCATTGAGAGGGGTACATCTAACCCGAGGTAAGGCGACAGGGCAATGAGAATGGGGTAGGGGAGAAGTGGGGTGGAATAAGAGGGTGGGAAGGAGAAGAGGGCTTAGTATGGGAGACTCTGGGGGCTTCAGGTAATTCAATAGCAAACAATGAGTTGACATACCTAGAGGTAGAATTAAGACAATGCTCCACAAAAATGGAAACGTAGGTGTTTATAGAGCGGCATTCTGTGGGTAGCATGGATGGAAGAGGGTAGGAAATGGGTCAAGAGATAATGTATAACTATTTCAGGCGGACCATGGGAAAGTTGCCCAAGGAAGTGAAGTAAAGTGCATTCATTGACCTTCAAAAGGCTTTATGCAGTGCAGGCACTTGCAGTGTCAAAAGTGCAACAAAGTAAGTAGTGGAACTGTGGCCCGGACAGGAGGCGGGGTGAAGAGGATGTTACATGGAGCAACAGATATTTTAAGAGGTTGGGATAGATAAAATGCCCACGTGGGTGGGATGGGCAGAAAGGAGGTTCTTACGCATTGTTTTTTTTAAAAATGTGAGTCAAAACTTGGATGCAATTCGTTTCATGGGTTTAGGTAGTTTCTTCCGGGAACTTCTAGAAATTCGAGAAACAGTGCTGGGGATATGGCCAGTTCGATTTTGTCTGTAAATACGTTTGCTGGCACAGTGATTTCTATATTTTGCAAAAACAATCAAAAAAGGTGGAGGAGGAAAGGAAAAGTCCTGACCATTGAAGGGAGCCTGATTTGTCAAATCACCCTTCCACTGTAAAAGCTCTGGTGATCAACTGAGATGCTGATAATGACCCCAAAGTGTCCTGTGTTAGGTGTGTTTTTGTAACAGTAAATGCACACACTTTTGAGTTAGCAGATATTAGAATGGGGAAACCATTGCAGAAGGATACATATAACCAAGAAATAGACTGCTTATTGCGGCCATCAGTGTTTGCCAGAGCTTTTAAGAAGAACCACATTGATGCATAGTGTGATCAATATGCATATCTACACTCGCAAAGCATCACAAAATGTGCCCCTCTTATGCATAATAAACTGTCTGATGCATGCCTTCACATGTGCTACAGAGTAGAACTTTTCACCGTCATAAACATTGTTTTATTTTTTTACAGCTCATCAGCGGTCCAACTCACATTATTACCTTAAAATGCCAGTCAAGTAACACCTAGGTGTATGGTTAACTGCAAAAAACCTGTTCTGTAACTGTGGTAATGGTTTTAAAAAGCATAAGTCTGTTGAACTCAGTTTGAATTAGTTCCTGCTCTCTTTGGCTACTAGACACTTTCCAAGAGGAATGGGAAAGTTTTCAGTAGGCATGGATAAGGTAACAGCACACAGGTAAAGATAGAAAGTGAAAGAATGTACTATTTTTCCAAACTACACCTCGCAACTTAAGCTGCTTACTAAGGTGCTGTTTGGCTGCCGCTGCCGGAGACGCTGGTTTTGAGCTTGTGTTCCGGAATTCTCACGGACTTGGAAGGATTGGAAAAAAAAAAAACTTTCTACTGGAGCCTGCCTCTGTGCCCGCCCACTTTCCCCAGGATTCCCCCTACATTACCCAGGCTCCTGCGCTTCAGCACGCGCTTCACAAGCTGCTTAATAAGGTGCTTTTTGGATGTTTGCTGCTTGCGCGCAGCCGCAGCCCCTATTTTCCACAGTTTTTACTTTGCTGCTCGAGCGTAAACCTCTACCTGCTGAGCCTCGTTTATTTTTGCAAATTGTGCTGCCACTTGTAAGTATTCGTTTTTTGATTGTACCTCCCCTTTAATTTTTCTAATTTGTAATAATTGCTGCTAGGAGACATGTACACACTAAAAAGTGCAATGACTAATGGGCTGGCACTGTGTCATGGTGAATCGTATAAGCGAAAACAAGCTCTGCTAGAACTTCGAATTCTAGCAATATTACGCCGAAAAGCGTGCCCTGCTCGACTAACATAAAACGCTTTTTTTTAATGAGTTCAAACCCCCATGTTGTGATTTCACCGGTAAAACAGTAGACCCCTGTTTCAAATTCACAACGATTGCACATGGTTCGGATGTAAAAATCTTTCTGGGAGTTTCTGTTAATACCCTGATTAAAGAAGGTGAAATTCCACCTCTAAAAGAATTTCAGCCGATGCCTGCTATATGTGAATCTGATAAAAACTCAGGGACTACCACAAATTTGAATGTAAACCTGGATGCCCAACCAGTCAGCCAGGGCTTTGCTGTGCAGGTAGAGCTCGGGGGGCCGCCCGTGCCTCAAGTTCCTTATGTACCTCATGAGGCTCCTTCGAATGGGAACTGCCAAGACTCACCGGGCCCAGGGCCAGCTGTAATTGAGCTAAGTTCGAATTCATCTTTCTTGGAAGGGGAAGAGAGACAAAATTCACTGGAGTTACCCGAGGTTTCCTTTATATACTCCGAAACAGCGCACAGTGTCGCCTCTTTGTTCGCTGCTCCTACTTCCTGTTGTGTCCCCAGGAACCGGGAAAAATCTTCCAATGGCCCAAAACTGGCTCCAGTTATTTCTCCGACCATTCTGATTAAGACCACGTTACATGCCATGAATTTGGCTATTTCTTCCCATTTCAAGTTATTTGAAACATTGGACCGAAAACTGCAGGTACAGGATGAACAGTTTGAAAAATTATTTCAATGGCAATCTACTCTCAAACATAGTATAGAAATGAACAGTGGAAAAAAATCAAAAACAAAGGCCAGTTAGTATGTCCACTGCTGATACCTTGCCATCTGGCCTTGCCTCAAACTCTCAATGCATAAACATTAAATCGCTACCTGCCTTTCCGAATGTAATTTACGCTGTTCTTCTGTCCCCTCAAAACTTAGAAAAACTTAACGAAAAGGCCCCGTCTGATTCTGTAGCTGTTGGGGCTTCTACGAAAAATCCTAGTGATCCCAAGCAAGCGTTTAATATTTTCTCGTTTAATGGTCCCAAACTACAAGAAATGGCAACAAAACCAAAAAAGACCCCAATGCAGAAAAAAACTATAAACAGTAAAGCTATTGCCAAGACGACAAAATCAGCGACTAAAGCTTTTATTAAAGCACTATCCTTGCCCAGGAAAAACACCACCAGGGCAGCCGAAGCAGTACAAAAGAAATATTGTGATCTGGCAAATGTCAAGAAAGTAAGTAACCTCCGTACTGCACGCCAAATAGCAACTTATGCTCCACTAGATGCTCTGGTGGAGGCAGCTGAACAGGACAAAGAGGTGGAATCATATTCTATGCTACCTTCTTTTTCCCAGGACATAGCCAATGTGCCTGTACAGGTGAAAGTGGGGGGGTCACTCAACCGGCATTCCCCCCCTCCTCTGATGAATTAATCCTTGCTAAGAACATTGAAGGTAGACGCAATGAAATTAGAAAAGAGATTGATCATTACATGTCCCTGCATAGACCCTTGAAAGCCATAGCTCAGTTCCGTTTCTGCGTTAATTCACAGGACAAAATCCATCTAATAACACAAATGGATAAAGACTCTGAGGCTCAGATACCAGCTTTGCCCAAGGCCCTTGAGCCGCCCCTTGTGAATAACATTTCGGAACCTTTAAAGATGAGTAATATCACTCATAATTCTCCTGTAATCCAGCAACACATTTTTGGTGCAATTGAACCCCCAATAGAACAATCAATAAAAACTACCGTGGAACAATACATGGCAGTTTTGAATAAAAATGTATTATCGCACACCAAGCTTGAGGCTGAACCACCCACTACTCAAATACAAACAAATGACCCACGGAGATACCCATTAGGACCCACCACAAGGGTTGAGATGCAAACACAGCAACATAACTATTTGCTAGGAACAATTCCGCAGCGCCCAAATATGCCCCATTTTTGTACCAACAATGGGCTTGAAAATGCTATCCAAAAAACCTCTACATTCATTAATAATTCGGTGTAGGGATAGACCGTATCCGAAGTATGATCTAAATCGTACTAGTATACTTGCTATACTCGCTGAAATTCCTTCGTTAGATGACCTTCAATCCTTGGATATTGACCTGGTGGAATTTATCCTTGACAAAGACCTCTCTATTGCACGGATTTGGGTGTCCTCTCGAGTTGTATTAAATACACTGTGGCTCGCCAAAAGAGAAAAATATGAATTAGGGTTTGAGTTACTTATTGATGAGTCAACCCAAGTATGCACCCCTGTCTCTCAAAACCATCAATTACAAATATATGTATCAAATCAAAGGCAGGTTGAATTTGCTCAGCCAATTACACAAAAATATCACTCCGCGTCCCAATGTGTCTTGCAGCAGTCGTAACTAATCCCTCAACATCCTTTATCATCTATGTCACTGATAAGCTGGAATACCAGAGGTCATGTGCATTTATTGAGGAATGGAACTAATGAGTTGACTCTGCACAATATCATTTTATTCCAAGAGACATGGCTTATGGAGCGACCTGTATGGGACAACTTTGATATTGTCTTTAATCCTGCAATACGATCTGTGAAAAGTCATCCTATGTTTGGGCTATTAATGGCCTTAAACAAGAGCTCAGAAATTGAATTGTTCTAGAACATCAGTCTGCTCCAAATTGATGTATTCAATTATTTATAATCAAAATAAGATAACATAGATATGCAATAATAAATATATATTGGAACCCGGTTACAATGTCCACCAATGCATTTCTTGAGGATTTGGAAATTTTATGGTTAGAGATTATTAATCTCCCCATTTATCCTCATGTTATATTGGCGGTAGATTTAAATTTGCATTGTTTGGATCCTCTTCCTAAATGAAAAGATAGCAGACTGACTTCCTGGAACTCTTTCATTGAATCAAAAAAATTGATTATGTTAAACGGCTCTTGCCCGGGTCGTACCCCCCTGCAGAACACATGGAAAAGAGGTATCTCAGGAGCTGTTATTGACTTTATATATGTGAACCGTGAATCATTTACAGATGTGAACTTGTTCTGTGTGATCCCTTCTAAGGATAGCGACCATAACATTTTGAACTTGAAATGACAAATCAGGGCTCAACTGAAAAAAAATGAGACCTATAATACCCACCTGCCCTTGTCTTTAAATAATGAAATGAATAGATTACACTGGACTGAAAGTAATCTAGTGCAATTTGCTACAGCTTTCCAAATGTCAACTGTGTATGATGTTAACTCACGTAACAATAATTCACTAGAGTATAGCGAATTATTACACACATTTGGTACTACAAACAAGGTGAAGGCAATTCACTTCCCATTGCATGCTTTCGATCTGGAAGTACAGAGACAAAAGTCCTGGTTTAGACATGAGAAAAAGACTGTTTTGGCTCTTCCTATCTAATTGAAATGGCAAACCCTTACGTCATTGAAGACAAGACATAAAAATGTGATGAAGGTGCATCGAGCTAACCTATATCAAAAGGATGGTGAATGCATGCTCCAAAGAATTGGAACTAAAAACTCTGCTCAAATATGGCCATTCATTAACAAGACCAATGCTAAGTCGCAGATCTCCCTACAAATTAATGATGTCTCGGAGGCTCAATGGATCAAGCATTATGCAAAATTATATGCATGTCCGGTTGATTCAAGTCCGTTGCACAACCTGTTTTATCAAGGAACTTTTAGTTTGAAATTTTCAGTATCAGACATTTTATTCTATATTAATAAATCCAGTCGATCTTGCGCTTCTGGCCCTGACGGGATATCTAATTACATGACGAACCAATCCCCGGAAGTATGGGCAAATATTTTGTTTCCTCTGTATTCCTTAATCATGCATACTCAAAAACGACCCACATCCTGGTCTCTTTCTATTATTATCCCGGTTTTCAAGAAGGGTAACAGACAAAACCCCTCAAATTACAGACCTATTGCCCTTCTTGATACACAGGGTAAGATTTTTGCACGTCTAATTCTTTGAGATCTGCGTGCGTGGATTGAAACCTCTGGTAATGCTGATACATTTCAAACAGCCTTCGCCGTAGGCAAGGGCACCGCAATTAACATCACAGCTATTAATTCTATTAAAGCCATGTGTGAACACCAAAATCAACCCTTGTTTTTAGCATTTGTAGATTTTAGAGAGGCTTTTGACTCGATTGACAGACAACCTTTAATCAATAAACTGATCAAAATGGGCTGCCCTAGATCACTAATTAAATTGATTGTACTTTTACACTCAAACACTGCAATCCAGATAAGAATCTCCTTAGCTGGGCAATTAACCCCTAAAATACCGACAGCACAGGGTCTGAACCAAGGCTGCATTCTTGCGGCCACCATTTTCAATTTGTTTATTTTAGACATGGGCAAGAATTTTATAGACATCAATTCAGATGCTCCAAAATTAGGGCCTCATCAAATTGCATGGATTCTATATGCGGATGATCTTATTCTAATTTCTAAAACACAGTTGGGTTTGCAATGGTCGATAAAGGGTCTCTCGCATTATGTTCAAGAAAACCACATGTCAATCAATTTATCCAATACGCAGATCATGCAATGTGGTAATATAAATGTCGCCCTGTGAAAACGTCCATTTGGACTTTTCAGGAAGAGGTCATCTCCACTACACAGTATAAATATTTAGGAGTGATTATCAATAATCTGAAGCTTGACATTCTGTATGTCCATGACATAAAACATAAATAGCAAACATTAATTTGCCAAGCTAACATACTTTTATACAAATTTGGCAAATTCACATGCTCCCCTGTCCTTCTATATTATGCCCAAAAAGTTCTACCTATTCTCACATATAGCTCTGAAACTAAACATCCAAGGGAGCTTGTGTTTTGGGATCGGTTAGAGGGAAAAATTTGGCGTGCCGTCTTTAAGTTACCTAACTCAACACCTGGGCCCTGATACGTTATGAGTTAGGAGCGCTTTTTATGTTTGTCTTTTATGCTTGGAAATTACCAATTCGTTATTGAGGAAATTTCTGTTGTTTATAAATTGTTATGATTTATCTCACATATTGGCCATGTATATGTTAAAATCTACTCACCCTTTCCCACCCAGTGGAGAAATGTTGTCACTAATCTCTTAGTAGATGCTGATATTACGATCGCCCTGCTAATAACAAACCCTAACCGTGCTCAATGAAAATTATACCAGCATGATTGGATTTATACCCTAGATCATTGTTCAAATTACAAAGATTATAGCAGTCAACTCTTTGGATTGAAAAAAATGAGAACTACAGCCTCCTACTTGCTTAAATTTCCCTCATCTCACTTCAGAAATCATTATCTCCGCTCTAGACTCAACCTGTGGCACACCAGAGAAATGTTATGTAGAAGAGGACAACTAATGAAACATGAGAACATTTGTCGGTTTTGCCAATTGCCAGAATATGAGGAAAATCGAAAACATTTATGTCTGTCCCTCATTGAAGGAGCTACGATGTAAATGTTTTAAAAACCTATTTTAGAGTTGTAGCATGTTAACTACAGATGACTCTGGCTTATAATATTCTGCTCTTCTCTGCAAGCCGTCCGCATAGCTACTGTTCAATTTCTGGTAAAATTAAATCTGGAGACAATAGAATTGACAGACTAACCCAGCTTAATTCGAATGAATTGTGCAATGATTTAATACTGAAAATAACTTGTTCCCCATGCACAGGTTGTAAAATGATGGTTATAAGAATGTGGAAGTTTCATAGATTTTAGATGTTAGAATCCGCTCCTTTTAGAAGATGTGTATATATATATGAAACTGTGTTCGAATTTTTAAGTTTTTAAAAATTTTAAAGTCTTTCTTACTTTTGTGCGATTTGATGAGATGAAATGTCTGATGAAATGTTTATAATATTGTTGTTGCTGTTTATTATGTGTTAAATGGAAAGGGTGATTTATCAGCCAAACAATTAATTTAAAAAAAAGAAAGAATTATATCTATGTAGTAGAAGGGCCCCCTTTTGCACAAGTCAAAATTTTGACAGGTGGACACGCCCCCTGCTTCCGGTCTTAGTCCCTCTCTCTTTTGATGTGCTTTGATATAAACTTAATATACATTTGGTATAAAAATGTTTGATACAGAAGTGTGTTCTAATTTATAGCAATTTTGATATAAAGTTCATATACATTTTATATAAAATCTATATATAGATGGGAGCGGCTGATGACAGGGCCTGTGAATCTAGGGTTTTGCAGAGTGACATGGTGATGACGTCACAGAGTTTTTATGCCCCGCTGCGATAGGAAGCGGGTATATATTTTATATCATATAGATAAGCCCCTCAAACATTTGATAGCAACTTTATTAAACCCCAATCATTTTGCTATCAAATTTATAGGAAGCGGAAAATTATATCAAGTAATTTAACATACAAATTTCTCTAAATATATAAAAAGATATTTTGATATATACATGTATATACAAATCAATATTATAAATATCAAAAATAATGTTCTATATAGAAATTAGTCTAAAAATGAATTTTAAATATACAATTTTCAATATAGAAATGCATATAAAATTTGTATTTTTTTATATACAACATTCATTTACATTTTTTATATAAACTTTCCTGAACATTTTGATATCAAATGTTTTTTATATCTATTTTGATATAAAATGTGTATCAATCTTATATGAACTGGCTTTGACACAGAGTGTAAATAATGAAAAGCAGTTTACTTTATAAGTAAAGTGTGTTTACCAGAGCCCATAGAAAAGTCTAACTATTGTTTCTAACAGGTCTACAGCATTTCATGCGTGGCATACCTTAGTCCCTCTGCAACCCACTAAAGAGCTGTGAATCAACAGTGCAGGGGTTTTATATTACGACAAGGCCTGGGGAATCCTTGGAATTCAGTGACTCATAGCGAGGTATTCTATCTGCATCAGCAGAAAGCATAGCTGGTCTTTATATCTAGAACGCCGGAATAAAGGGTTTTTGTGCCAGCTATATAAACAAACTGTCCATGAAAATGCACATGAACAATGTTTACCAACTAAAACTAATGGTGGTTAGCAAGGCTATTTTTAACTTATAACTGAAGGCCAACACAGAGAGCAAGTGCAGGCTCAACTTAATTTTAGATGTTTCCTGTGCTGGTGACACTCGCTAATTCTTGCAGAGTATGTAGGAAATACCATGCTGTGCTTCTGTTGATAAGAAAAATGGCATTGGGACCAGGAAGCATCTGCAGGGGTGAGGTTATTTTTAGATTGTGTTATAACACATAGGAAGCAGTATGCATGACATAGAATGTTGTGTTTTGTTGATACGAACCCCATTTCTGCAAACTAAACAGAAATACATACACATGTACATTATTGATAATGAAGCAACATTGAGCTTTCACGCCTTTAAATAGACCCTTCTGACTGCAGCATGGGGTACTGTCAATCACAGTGCCAGAGCCCTGGATTGATGCACCCCTGAGGACACTGGCTAATTGACATGCGGCACTTGATTGCAGCTCTACGGGGTACAGTGCATCTCAGCTCGATTTGAACATGGGTCTGTAAACATTGGGAGAACCCCTGAAAAGCCTGCTGATTGGAAACTGGGACTGTTGTTTGTTCAGACTTTCATTTCAACCACAGCAAAAAGGTAAATTTCGGGGGTCTTTCAATACTTTAATGCATTGTTTTTGTGGTTTGTACAATTTATGGGGTTTAATTCAAGCTCAATACGGCTTTTTCTTACTGTATATATCGATAGAAAGGCCTTTTTGAAACAGGCCACAAGCCAGGCCCTTTTTGAGACAGACTGTGCATTTTAAACTAAACAACTATGTGGTTTTAATGGCGTGTTTGAAAATGTATAGTTTACTTAGAATTCTCTGTGGTTTTGCATGTCAACCAGGATAGCGCATAGATGTTGGTCGAACCAGATTCAATTTCTATGCGTGGAGCTTATGTTCTAGGACTTTTATTCACTACTGAAATGTATTGTTGTTGTGGTTTGTACAATGTATGCAATTTTATTCAAGCTTGAATTTTATCCAAGCTTGATAAGGCATTTTTTCAATGTATTTATCAATAGGCAGGTCATTTTTGAGTCATGTCATGAGGCAGGCCATGAGGCACGCTCCTTCTGAGACAGACTGTGCATTTATGAGCTAAACAGCTATGTGCTTTTAATGATGTGTTTGAAAATGTAGTTGTGGTTACGCATGTCAGCTAGGATAGCACATAGATATTGGTAGCGCCGGATTCTATTTCTATGCGTGGAGCTTGGGGATGTGTTATGTATTGATCGACTGTGCCAGTGCATGTTTTAGATTGTGCCGGATCAGTTTTGTACTTCAGAATTAGGCACTACATTTTATTTTATTCTGCATGCAGAGTTGCACAAAACAAAATCTCTCTAATCTCTGTCTGCAAACTAAGAACAGAGTCTTGGCCCTCATCTTCACATGTGCAAACTGCAATGTGTACTTTAAAAACACATTTGCGAGGTAGAATTGTTCTAGGACTTTAGAAATGCAGTTTTAAGTTTTGCTGTTTTTTTTTTACAATCTTGATACACCCCAAGATGCAGTGGATTCCATTTGTTTACCAAAGATCACACCTTTGATGAAGTGCTGTAGCTGCAATTCTTTTATAAACATGGATTGAAATTGCAATTTCTTAGGGACCTATACTTAGTTGTTAGATTGGAAATAATATGATGACGCTTACATTGCAACACAGAACAGAATGCACCACCAGTGTTTAATCCGTCTGGACACACTCTTACAACAGGTCAAATGAGGGTTCTATCCAAAGGCCTCACATCTATACCTACTTCGTCCACCGACTAGTTTTTCATTGAGATGCAAATTAAGACCTTTCTCAGGAAAATTAGACTGAAATGTTTCTTCCAGGATCAACCACTTACAGATGATGACAGTGACACCAGAGTACATGCCCCATCCCAGGACAATGAAGTCCTGTGAGACATTATTTCCTTTGAGAAATGAGTGCTGAAGTATCTAGGATAAATGCATAATAAGAAACAAGGTATGAGATTTAATCTTTCTAATGATGAACGCTTAGCTCTTAATACACTAGCCGATAATCTGCTTGTCATAAAACCAGCTGATAAGGGAGGCATAATTGCAGTGATGAACACTGACCAATACCACACCATTGTTATGGAAATCTTGAATGAACCCGCTAGCTACATTAAACTTTGCAAAGATCCCACAGTAGACCTACACAAAGAAATTATGTTGATCACAGCATCGTAATAACTAATTTTGTTTTGTTTTTGATTCATTAAAGGGCCAGAGAAATGCCTGGGGTGCCCCGATAAGTGGAGTTGTTCTTTTCTGTTTGATTCATCAATGGCTACTGAATGTCTGGGGGCCCGAGTAGCGGAGTTGTTCTTTTCTTTGATTCATCAAAGACAATTGAATGTCTGGGGACGATGAGTGGAGTTGTTCTTTTTTGATTCCTCAAGGGCCATGGAATGTCTGGGGGCCCAGATGAGCAGAGTTGTTATTTTGATTTATCAACTGTCCTTGAGAACAGGTTTTATGGTGTGTCTGACAAACGGAAACCCATTGTGTTCTACAGGGGTGATGGGATGAGGCTCTATAAATTGGAAGATTCATTATGGTGTGTGTGATATAAAATGCATGGGTTTTATACAGTTTAAAGGGGTGTATTTTATCATGTTTTTATTCACTGCTTCTAGGTACGCTAGAGAAGACTGTGCATTTCATTTGTAGGTTTTCACATGGTGCTTAAGCGCTGAACATGCCTCCCCAGATACAGAAGAGTTTGTTTTACCAACCGGTAGGAGGTTGAAAGGCTAGCCACCCTATGTGATTTAACCTCACCCGGGGCGCTCGCACGTAGATGTATGTACATGGTTTGTTAGTGCTCAATTATTTGTCATTATGGAAACCAGGCTACAACATCCATTTGCGTGTGGGCTGGCAGGGCCTTCCAGCTGTGACAAGAGTTTTATTTTCAGAAAACCTTTAGAAAATCCCCACACCACAATATCATGTGCCTCAATAATATTATCTGGTTATACAGTTGCTGGCACCCTCTTTATACTGCCTTGCAACAACAGTTTAAATACATGTGGTTTGTCAAGGGTATGCCCGACAGTCCCAATGACGATCGTTTCCTTCCACCTAGTATGATCATCATGGAGGATTTGATGACTGAGGGGGCCAAAACGCAGAGCTAGAAAAAGCCTTTACTCAATACGCCTACCACCGAAAATTAAGCATTTGTTATATCGTGCAGAACTTGTGCAACAAGGGCAAGAGTAACAGATCTATAATGCTAAACGCTAGTTACATAGTGTTATTTAAAACCCCATGGGATAAATAACAACTAGCCATGATATACTGCCAGATGTATCCATCCAAAACGCATTTCTTTATGGAGTCTTTTGAAGACGCGACCAGTAAGCCCTTCGGATATCTCCTGGTTGATTTAAAAACAACCTCTCTAGTGGATTATCATTTGTGCACCGATATATTCCTGCTGGGGCTACCTGCTGTGTATATTTCTATAAAGACATCTAGAAAACAACATGACTTGCATTACAGCACCAGTCGTGCTTTCACCATGTCGACATGCATACAGAGAAACATCAAGCTGCACAACATGCTTGTATACGCCACTCCTCAACAATGTAAGGCCATTCTAGCCGCGGCCTCTGATGATCTGGTGGCCAATATTTCAGAGATTGCTCAGAACCCTTTTAAGGGACACGTGCCCCTGACACACCATCAAATAATTGTGTTGAAAAAGAAAAAAAAGTTCATCAAGAAGCTGATCAGTAAGCAAATATCGCTAAGGGCTAAAAGAAAAGGGGTCTCAAAGGCTTGTGGATTTATAAAATCTTTGATAGGCATAGCCCTTCTGCTAATAACCAGCTTGCTCAGGGTCAGTGATGGAGCACACCAATAAAATGTATTTGGTGGACAACTGTCAGTTAGAAAGCCTGACGACTCTGTTGGGTATTTTGTGGATATTTGGGGCTTTGCGGTATTTCCTTACCACCAAAATACCTTTAGCAATAATCACTCTCTGTATTCATATTGGGTCACACATGACAATAATACATTGCATTATTTCAGAATTCAGACCTATTTAGATGATATTGCGTGGTTGGTTGGTATAGTGGTTGGTTTATTTGTGGCCCCAATATCCAACATCCCTTGTTTTTTATCTAGATTGTTCTCGATCACTAGAGAGAACTCAGGCCTACATTTTAGGGATACCACATTTTCATTGTTAGTGTTGTGTGCCACCATGGGCCATTGTGGTATTTTTGTGGTAATTTCCACTACCTCATATACGGTAGGGAACTATGTCCAGAGAGTCTCTCTTCCCGTGACAAACAGTCACTCACAACTGTCCATACTGAATAGAATCATGCACATATCTGCTTTAAAATGACAATTGCACTGTTTAAAAATCTACCCACGTTTAAACCTTTCCCCATGCAAAATGAAAGAGAAAAATAATACACACTAGCTATCTGTTTTCAAATATTTTTGTATTATAGAGATTTCATTTAAACACAGTTTAACTTTTTTTACAGAAATAAATAAAATGATACAACATTATTTGTGATAAAATGAACAGAGAGCTGCGAGAATATATTCAATTGGTAACATTAAATATGCTGATAAGAGACTGAGACTCCCTCTAATACACTGACTGAACAGCTTCGCACACTTTCGCACAGCTCCCACTCGCTTCTGTAATTACCTTATCTGTTCAGCATGAGTTTTCTCCGGCTATTCTCTTTCTGAATTTGGCTCCCTTGAAGATCAACCCCAGTGAGAACAAGCGTCTGCCGTTCTCAAACTGGGGTTATTGCCTGGCGCTCTCAGCTTTTGCAGCAGGAATGCCCCAGCCAGGAAAGAGATCCTTCTCCCAGCTCTGCAAGATGTCGATTCTTCCCCCCTTTCTCAAGCTTCTGTAGCAAAGTTCTAATCACAGCCTCTAGCATGATACTTGCTATGACGCTGCTCCAATCAGAATCAATCATGTCATCTCCTCCCTCACTACACAATGGCTCACTTCTACAGTGGCAATTGTAACAAATTGATTTCCTGCTCCTTCGAGCTCTTTGCTTCCTGTAGTTATGTGGACAGAGCAGCAGAGAAAAAAAATGAATGTGCGTTTAAAAGTTCACTTTCAGAGTAGGCCTAATTCTGCAGTGGAGACACATTTTTATTAGTGGGTTATGTTAAATGAAGTTTTATTAGTCAGGTTAGTTGTTAATAAGGTTAGTTATTAATTTTCAAATGTGTCTCTTGCAACATAGGCATTTCAGGTGAAAAATAGTGTGCATTTTGAATGTGCAGATGTGTGCTTTTAACTGTAAAAATGGATTTGCATCTTATATGTAAAAATCGTTTTTGACTGAATAGCCTGTCTTTACTTATGTGTCCATGTTACTCTGGCAACACATATAGCAATGCACCACACCCATGTAGTGGTGCTGCATAAAAAAATGCTACCTGTGCAGTAGTGCTGTACTCTGTGCTGTAACACGCCAAATATCCTTACATACCCTGCTTTTGTTTTTAGAACTTGGCTACGATCCAAGCCAATTCCTAAAAACAACTTGTTCTTTTTCTTCTTTTCACAATGTAGCAATCCAACAAAATGAATATTCATGTGCATCAATGAAAAAGTTGCAATCAACACAGTATTCAGTTCATTAGTTTACAAAATGTTCTACATTTGCCTTCCCAATGGAAGTGGCATTATTCCAAAGTTTCAATTTTATAAGTCAATTAAAAACAATAAAATAAAACAACTAACTAAAACAAATAATTAACATAACAGATTAAAATAAATAATTAAAATAATAAATACGTGGAACTCCATATGTCAGGACTCTTGTCTGCCTCTGATATGTCCCGACCAGCGATGTCACATCATTTGGTTCATTCAAATACTCTTTCATCTTGGCAATCTTGGATCCATAGGAGTCATCTTTTTTGGCATTCTGGTTATCTTGTCTTCACCTCCACCTGGAGGCAGGCATCTTTTGGTCTTCATCCAGGGGACTCCAGGACTCCATTGTCTCCCGTGACCTCCGGTATAAATAGTTAATGTTTTAAATCAAATAGAAAAGAAACAAATTAAGTACATAGCACAATACTAACTTCACCCTTTTGCCAAAAATAAAACATGCTTCGTAAAAAACATTTCGTTTTTTTTTTTCCTTCTGAAATTAAACACAAGTTAAAAAGAAAATAAGCATATATAAAACAGCATTCAATATTTAATACATTTTCTCTCTGCACCCAACCATGAGCTTCCATTAAATATATTTTTATTTATTTATTTATTTACTTATTTTACAGTGTTTATGTGCCATTATAATAATCAACTTTTTAACTTCTCTGTCACTGCCTCCTGACTGTACCCAATTATTTTATCTTTTTGTGTTCAATGGACTTTCTGTTGTATTGTGTGCATCAGTGGGTAGTAGCCCCAGGGCTTTCTGTTTCTACATGCTCAAGCCGCCTGATCTCGTGTCTGGGATGGCATGGCTTGATCTGATTTACATGGACAAACTGCTCTATCGCGGTTTCACCTTCATTTTTCAAAATTTTATAAACCACAGGAGAGACCTTATCTATAATTCGAAATGGCCCCTGCCATGCTGCTAGAAATTTAGAATTTTTCTGTTTACTTTTTCCAAAATGAAATTTATACACCTGATCCCCTACACTGTATTCCTTTACTGATGTCTTTTTATCATAGTAAGACTTTGCACTGTCAGCAGCTCTTTCCAGATTTCTCTGCACAAAAGCAAATGCATGTTGCAAATGCCTCCTCAGTTCATCAATATATTCATGAACTGTGGATGCACTCATAAGTGTTTGCTCATGTGTTCTGTATAGCAGGTGTTGTGGTAACACCATTTTCCTACCTGTCAAGACCTCATGGGGGCTAACACCTGTTGCTTTGGCAGGAGTTGATCTGATTGCCATTAAAACCAAAGGTAATCGTAAATCCCAGCTGGAACCTGCTTCTGCCACAAATTTCTTTAAAATGTCCACAACAGACCTATTGCACCGTTCAACTCCACCTGAAGAAACCGCCCGATATGCAATATGTAGTTCTCTTTTCACACCCAGTATTTGCCATACCTTACTCATTAGAGTACTTGTGAAATGACTTCCTCTGTCTGACTCAATTCTTTGTGGCAACCCAAACCTTGAGAACACATGGTTCACCAGCAATGTGGCTGCTGTTTGCGCACTACAATCTGGTGCAGGAATGCATTCAATCCACTTTGACATCAAACATACCACACTTAAAATATAACGGTTTCCTATGCTCGACCTTTTTAAAGGCCCTACATAGTCTATTTGCAAATCTGACCATGGAAGAGTTAGGCCTCTTTTCATTAATGGGGCTCTATGCATTGGTGAAGCAGGTTTAAATTGGGCGCATACTAGACATCCTCTAGTATATAATTCCACATCTTGGGACATATGTGGCCAGTAAGCATAATCTTTTAGTATTTCCAATGTTTTTTGTGAACCTCTATGGCCTGCAGTTATGGCATCATGTGCATGGTGTAGCATTAGCCCTCTGAATGAAAGGGGTACCACCCACTGTATTTGTCCTGTTATGGACTCTCTAATCATGAGTCCATCAAGTAATCTAATTCGTGTTTTGTTCTTTAATAGCACCCTCAACTCTTCTTTTCCCATACAATCATTTTCTGTTAAAGGATTTTGTTCAGGATCTATCAAATGATTATAATAGATTCCCAAAATTCGATCATTCTTTTGTGCCTCAATCAAATCTTGGTCTGGCATGTCATGACTCCACTGTACCACTGGTTGATCTACCTCCTTTGGTGCTTTAGAACGTGTTACTGCATCAATTTGTATTTCACCCATTAAATAATCAATAGGTAGCAATTCTCCCATCACAGCCCCAATCTTAGCCAGGTGGTCTGCCTTATCATTTCCCTCCTTATCCTCTCCTGGTGTTTTTAAATGCCCATGAATTTTTCTCCAGTATATTGTTAAATTATTCTCTGACACCAATTTGTCTATGGCTTGTATCATTTTTCCATGTTTAAGTGGCTTTTTGTTGTATGTAACCATGCCTCTTGCTTTCCAACCAGGCAAATACTCCACAAAGCTATTCCGTGCATAGTCAGAATCAGTCACCAGGACAATTTCACTGAACTTTTTATCAACTGCAGTAGCAATTGCTTTATAAATGGCTGCCAATTCCGCCACCTGACTGCTCCTAGCTCCAATCCTCATCCCTATACTGGGGACGCCTTCACATTTCAACCAGACATTTCCTATTCCTGCCACTAATTGTTTATTACTGTCATTTTCAATGTGAAAAGCACAACCATCCATATATACAGTTGGCAAATCCTTGCATGTTTTTTCATCAAAAGCTTTGTGTGGTGATTGTTCAAATTCCTGCAAACTAGTTTCCACTTCCATTTCATTTGGTATTTGTTCAGCTGCGCAGTCATGTAAGTCAGCTAACCCTTGAGCAATTGGGTTCTTTTTATTTTGTCCATATCTCACTTCTACAGGAAAACCTTGTAATGCCAGTGTCCATGAAGTGATTCTGGACTGCGCTAGATTACCTGATCTAATTCTTTTACTCTCTAAAAATTGCAAAGGTTGATGATTTGTTTCAATAATCACCTTTTCTCCCTGAACAATGGGGCGGAAATGTTGTAGCGCCCACACAGTGGTTAATAGGGCCTTTTCACATTCATTACATTTCATTTCAACTTGGGAAAATGCCTTACTTGCATAGGCAATGGTTTTGTGATTCAAATCGTGTTTTTGTGATAACACTGCTGACATACAATGTTCAGAAAAACCTATTTCTTTAAAGAAATCCCTGTCCTTTATGGGATATGCTAAACATGGTGCCTTTACGAGACATTCCTTTAATTTAGCCACTGCATCAGACTACTCTTTTTCCCGTTTCCAGGGAGTATTCAGTTTAAGCAGTTTAGTCAATGGTTGAGTGATTTCTGCATAATTTTCAATTAACTTTCTGTTATAGCCTGTCATCCCTAATACACTTTTTACTCCTTTCACATTTTTAGGATCTTTTAATCTTTGCATGGCCTCTATTTTCTTCTTTTGTGGATTTAGCCCATGTTCAGTCACTTCATGCCCTAGAAAGTTCACTTTTTTCTTGCACCATTGTGCTTTTTGTAAAGATACTTTGGCGCCTGCTTTCTGCAATTGGCCTAGCACATGTCTTATTTCATCAAAATGGCTTTTCAGGCCCTCACTTTTTATCAGGACTTCGTCCACGTAAACTATTGTTCCTCTTTCCGCTGCATCCGGCATGGCCTTTCTCAAAAATATGCCAAATTCACTCCCACTATTGATGTGCCCGAACGGAGCTCTAAGCCAGGCATATTGAGTCCTGTCAAATGTAAAGGAAAATAAATTCTGTATCTCCTCTGCCAATGGCACGCACCAATATCCAGAGGTGAGATCTAATGTGGTAAATACTTTTGAACCATGTACCTGAGCTAGGCCCTGATCAATGAATGGCAGTGGCCATCTAGATACTGGTACTCTTTTATTTAATTCTCTCAAGTCTGCACATAGCCGCCATTGACCATTTGGTTTTAACACACCTAAAATAGGTGTATTGGATGTGCTATGAATGGGCCTGATGATTCCCTGTGATTCCAAATTTTTAATAATCTCTGCCAATGATTCTAAACATGCCAGCGGTAGCCTATACTGGCGTACAAACACTGGACTTCTGCTACACCCTTCTGGTAGTGTGGCCACATGTAAATCAGTTAAACCACAATCATAAGCATCTTTTGCAAATACATCCTTAAACTCCATAAATATCTCCCTCAGATTATTCCTATCCTCATTGCTGTCACACGCATCTGCTAAGGAGATCTGCTCTTCTACCATTTTGGAAAATTCTGGAAAATCTTCTGGTAAGGGCATCTCGGCGCTTTCCTCTAACTGTGTGGCTGTGTCTTTTTGTAAAGCTGCCACTTTTAAATATTTTGGCATATCAGCTTCCACTTCAATGGGCTGATTTTCTGTTTCATTTTCATTTAAATTAAATATTATGCAATCCTATTGATGGCAGCACACTGTCTCATTTGAATCATAAGGATACACAGAATGAATTTTAAATATTCCTTTGGGCTGAGAGTCCAGGTGTTCTGGCAACTCACCCTTGGCATCTACATACTTTTCAGGGATATTTCCAATCACCATGTTATTTAAATCTGCCGTATAATGTGATTTTCGTATGGCCATTCCTAATGGGGAGTTTTCCTCTAAATGAATATCCTGACAACCTTTATTATTTACCATCATTTTTACAGATCCTTCACCAATATCTACCAATGGAATGTATTCATAATCCAGGCCTTGCTGTTTTATGGATTCATTGAGGCATACAAATGCATCAGAGTCTTTCATCTGCTGTCCATTTTTGCATTTCAGTGTTATTGCAAACTGTTTTGTAAATGCAGGAATAATAGTATCTTTCCTCATTTGTAATTTGATTGCATAAGGAACCAGTTGTGCACAATGATAAGCCCTTCTTTTGTCTTCAAATTCAGGTGCCGGACCACCTAGGCGTGACCATATTTTTTGATTAAGGAAATCTAACACCATACACATTCTGTGCATGATGTCATTGCCCATGTAAAATTCATGTTGTGCTCCACTCACTATTCATACATTATGGTAAATTGTTTTCTGCCCAATGCTAATTTTAAGCATGCATCTGCCTGCAATTCGGTTTTCAAAGTCTGGACTGTCCAACCCAGAAATTTTTTGCAACAATTTCTCATTAATGAAACTCCTTTCATGTCCAAGCCCTAAAGTGGCTTTTATTGTTTTAAAATAGTCATTTATACCAACATGAACCCATGGTTGCTCATCTTCCATGTGTATTTCTGCCAGAGTGGTAATGTGTTTTTCTTAATCTGTTTTAGAGCAATATTCTGTTTGCATGTTTTCTCTTTTAAATAAAAACGTAATGTGTGCTCATCTATGGCAGTCTGCCAATTTTTTCCTTGGGTCCAAGTATATTTGTACAGGTAGTTTTTCATTGTCGCCCTGCATTTTGTCTTGACACATTAATATAACAGTGACACTAGGTATGCAACTATTCTGGAGATATACCTCCACAGCATCATTTGTTTTGGCAACGGTGTGACATTCATTTATGTTGCTGTTTTGTGATTTTAGTTTCTTAGGCCTCAATGGTTTTTTGGTTAAGGACCACAGCACTCCATTCACCCCATCTATGAGAGGAGACAATCTTTTCAGGTAATCTGTCCCCATCAGAAATGGATTTTCACAAATAGATGTGATCAATACCTCTTGCTTCATTCTGTGCTTTCCTATTTTTATGTCAACCTCAGTTACACCTATGATGGGCACCTCCTCCCCATTAAAGTTATGCACTGGACCTTGATTTTCCTTCACTGTGATCTGACTCTGTGGGGGTCTCCCTTCATTGATACTCTTTACCAGCTCCTTGGAAATAATTGTGGCCTGTGCGCCAGTGTCAATCATAGCAAAGGTGTGGCATTTTTCTTCTACAGTGATGGGTGCATAATATCTGTCCTCAACTTCCTCTAATACACATAAGAAGTGTGAATTCTTACTGATTTCAGGGCTCACCTTTCTCAGGCCTTTTTCACTTTTGGCTAAGCACATTGGTAAATCGGAAGACATTTTTCCCTCCTTTTTACCCATTTCTGCGCGAGAGACTTTATTCATTTCTCCATGATCAGAGGTTTTTTGGAGTGTGGCCACTGTTTGCCCATCCATCTGGGTAACATCAGAGACCACATTACAACCTTCCAACTGAACATGTGTAACAACATCATTCAGCAATTTGTCATTTTTTAATTCTGTGCATTTGTGATCATTTAGTGTGATACCAGCCCTTTCAGCCTCTTCAAAAATATGTGGCTCAAAGAATTCTTCAGGTGATTGACTTGTACCCTCCTTTTGAGTATTTCCTTTTTCTGCCTGTGTTTGGTCATTGTTTTGCTTGCCCAGGGAAGGAGCTATAGCATCCCCACTTACTCCCTCTTCACTGGTATTCCCCATGCATGAGTAATTTTTCTTAAATCTGTCCCTTTGTTCTTTTGGAGTTCCTAATGTTTCTTTTTCATTTGTGCAAATATTTACTGTTTTATTTAGCTCTAGGTTAAACCGTACCTCTTTTTTAGAAGTATTTGCACTTTCTGTCACATGTTCATTTACTGGCACTTTCATTTTTAATTCATTAGGCATCTCAGAGTCGTTATGCAAAATTATATCAGGGCAATCTGTCATTTTGGCACTGCAGTTATCACGAGTACTTAGTCACTTTTCGGAAGCCCCCCGGTCATTGCTATGGCCATCAGCCCCCTCTTTGGAAGGTTGTTTTTGCACTGTATAGAGCTTTCCTATTTGCTCAGCTAACATTTTCACTTGGGCCTCAAGGCACTGGAACCTTTCCATCTCTCTAGAATCCTCTTTCTGTGGCCTAGGTCGATATTGGTTGTTTTCCCCCTGATTGGATCTATTCTGATACCTCTCAGGTAATTGATGTCAGTTGGGATGGTTTCTGAACTCTTGATTCATTTGTGGAGGGGAGCCGGGTGCACCCATCCTTTGATTATAGTCCCCTGGTGGGGAATCATTGTACTGACGTGGATTGTAGTTCATGTTTTGCCTCATGTTCTGTCTCTCAGATTGTGGGTACTGTCCCCTATGTTGATTTCCATTATCAGTAAATCGATCCACATATCGGGGTCTATCCTGATTACCATATATCATGGTGTTGGGATCAAATCTGCTCTGTGTCCCCAATGACTGGTAGGGACCATCATTTCTTTGATCTTGATTTTGTCTCTGGTTATTGTTCATACCTGCCATATCAGGCCGATATCCTACCCGGGGTCTGTCCCCTAAATACCTAGGGCTGATGTAGCTCTCCCTATTACTAGGATGATGTGATTGGAACATTGGTACAGGAAATGGCGATCTTTGTTGATTACCCCTTTGTTCAGGTGTCACATTATTTTTACCTTGGCTTTGAGCAGACTCAAGGGACATTTTGGCTGACCTGATTTCCATTACTGTGGCTGAGGGTTCTTTAGATTTAGGTCTAGTATCTTTCATTTTATCACTTTCTCTACCCTGACAATAGAGTACCTCATATAGTTTTGTGCTTTGATGTACAATCCATTCAAGGGACTTGTCACGGTCAAATTCACGGACCAATTGGGATATAATGTCTTTCTGTAGCCCATAGAAGTATGCAGTTTTAAACTCATTGGAATTTGGGTCAAAAGATACATCAAAGCGAGAAAATGCTCTTTTTAAGTCTTGTAAAAATTGGCAAGGGGATGTATTAGGTCCAGCAGTGATTGTGTAAGCGACTTTATTTGCCTCCTGCAATGACTGAAAAGGAGAAAAATGACGCCTAATTTCTTTTTCAAACTCCACCCAGGTCATATTCTGCTGTTCATTTAATCCCCTTATGATGCTGGCCGTCGGGGCATCTAAAGTTAAATGAAAATATTGTCTGTACTGTTCCTTAGGTATCTGGAGTGCTTTAAAAATGTCATGCACCGCTTCTAAGTGATCCTCAATGCAACATTCACCTCCCTTCTTAAATGGTTTGATCAGGGCTTTAATGGATTTCATTATTTTTATGGGGCTACTTGTTGCAATGCATGGAATTGCACTACTTTGTGATTCAATCCTGTTTTCAGGTGTATGAGATTGGTGGCTGCCCCCAATGGGAGTATCAAATCCCCCAAGGGCGCTGCAACCAAGTTCAGTCACCAGCCCAGTCACTGGAGCACTAGCTCTTTGGGCAGAACTAGAATTCACCTCCATTGCATTGAATGTGGTACCCTGCCGCCTCTCCTGGGACCTGGGAATGCACATTTGCTGTTCTAAGTCCTTACACTTTTTAAGGAGTCTGTTTGCTCCATTTTGCAAATAGTTGTTTTCATCACTCATCTTATTAATCACCTCCTGCATGTCGCACATTTGCATGTGGCATTCATTGAACTCTTTATTTCTCTTGTCTCTTTCTTGAGTCCTTTTAATCATTTCTTGTTCTGCACTCTGGAGATCACATTCTTTTTCACAATGTTCTTTTTGTAAAATCTGCATTTCTGAAACAACCTCATCTTTATCCTGTCTAATGTGGTCCACTAAGGCTTTTAAGTGTACCAATTCTTGCTCACTATCCTGAAATTGTTTCTTGCTTTTGGATAACCGAGCATCAAAGTCTCTGCATTTTAATTGCATGTCTTTTTGGCATACATCCAATTCTGCTCTTAATATTTCCTGATTTTTACTTGCCCCATCTAATTCAGTCTTTAACCTGTTAATTAGCTGGGTATCATTTTCCTGCATTCGCAGGGATTTATTCAAAATAAACCATATTTTGCCGCATAGCCGTATTAAACAGTCTTTCTCTGCACTTTTATCGGCTGCATTCAATAATCTTGTAAGGCAGACCTGAATTATGCTGCCTTCTGCAAAAATATTGTCTAGTTTTTCTTTCTGCACCTCACCCTGAATGCGGTCACGCCATTCTAAGGTGCTGTTCGACGACCACGTCCCACGTGCAAACAACTTTGCCTCTAAATATTTCACTAGGTCTGAAAATGTGGTTTCCCTTTGTGACATTCTGAAATTCGTTTTTAGTGGCACACTGCTATTATAAAATGGGTTCCCTTTAATGTGCAAATGGCAGTGTGAGACACGCTTGCCACGCCCAGTAGGTACTCTATGATCACTTTCCCGGCCTGCAACGCACCATAAATATGTTGGGTATTTTGTGGATATTTGGGGCTTTGCGGTATTTTCGTACCGCCAAAATACCTTTAGCAATAAACACTCTCTGTATTCATATTGGGTCACACATGACAATAATACATTGCATTATTTCAGAATTCAGACCTATTTAGATGGTATGCGCGGTAGTTTGCATGGTTGGTTGGTATAGTGGTTGGTTTATTTGTGGCCCCAATATCCAACATCCTTTGTTTTTTATCTAGATTGTTCTTGACCACTAGAGAGACCTCAGGCCTACATTTTAGGGATACCACATTTTCATTGTTAGTGTTGTGTGCCACCATGGGCCATTGTGGTATTTTTGTGGTAATTTCCACTACCTCATATACGGTAGGGAACTATGTCCAGAGGGTCTCTCTTCCCGTTGACTCATGTACCTCCAACAGGCTATGCTACAAACAGTCACTCACAACTGTCCATACTGACTAGAATCATGCACACATCTGCTTTAAAATGACAATTGCACTGTTTAAAAATCTACCCACGTTTAAACCTTTCCCCATGCAAAATGAAAGAGAAAAATAATACACACTAGCTATCTGTTTTCAAATATTTTTGTATTATAGAGATTTCATTTAAACACAGTTTAACTTGTTTTACAGAAATAAATAAAATGATACAACATTATTTGTGATAAAATGAACAGAGAGCTGCGAGAATATATTCAATTGGTAACATTAAATATGCTGATAAGAGACTGAGACTCCCTCTAATACACTGACTGAACAGCTTTGCACACTTTTGCACAGCTCCCACTCGCTTCTGTAATTACCTTATCTGTTCAGCATGAGTTTTCTCCGGCTATTCTCTTTCTGAATTTGGCTCCCTTGAAGATCAACCCCAGTGAGAACAAGCGTCTGCCGTTCTCAAACCGGGGTTATTGCCTGGCGCTCTCAGCTTTTGCAGCAGGAATGCCCCAGACAGGAAAGAGATCCTTCTCCCAGCTCTGCAAGATGTCGATTCTACCCCCCCTTCTCAAGCTTCTGTAGCAAAGTTCTAATCACAGCCTCTAGCATGATACTTGCTATGACGCTGCTCCAATCAGAATCAATCATGTCATCTCCTCCCTCACTACACAATGGCTCACTTCTACAGTGGCAATTGTAACAAACTGATTTCCTGCTCCTTCGAGCTCTTTGCTTCCTGTAGTTATGTGGACAGAGCAGCAGAGAAAAAAAATGAATGTGCGTTTAAAAGTTCACTTTCAGAGTAGGCCTAATTCTGCAGTGGAGACACATTTTTATTAGTGGGTTATGTTAAATGAAGTTTTATTAGTCAGGTTAGTTGTTAATAAGGTTAGTTATTAATTTTCAAATGTGTCTCTTGCAACATAGGCATTTCAGGTGAAAAATAGTGTGCATTTTGAATGTGCAGATGTGTGCTTTTAACTGTAAAAATGGATTTGCATCTTATATGTAAAAATCGTTTTTGACTGAATAGCCTGTCTTTACTTATATGTCCATGTTACTCTGACAACACATATAGCAATGCACCACACCCATGTAGTGGTGCTGCATAAAAAAATGCTACCTGTGCAGTAGTGCTGTACTCTGTGCTGTAACACGCCAAATATCCTTACAACTCCCACACCAGTGCCATATTGGGATATACAAAAGGTTTTTACCATGCGCCTCAACTCAGAAATTAAGAATGTTTTAAACAGACCTGATTTAGCGGCACATCATAAATCGGCCTTATATACGAATATTCTGCAGAAATATTTAAACCATGCCTGACATAGCGATGCAGAGAAAAACAATCTAACTTTATAGAAGCCGCCCGAAGAATCTAGCAGTGGGAAGGGTCCACCAGAGGCATATCCGGTTGTGGCTGGTAAAGACTCTTAGCCAATGCTATAAACCTAGCACAGAACTATTGTTACATAAGATGGAACTTGCAAAGGATGTGGCCGTGTGGACTGATAGGGGAGAGTTTATCTACAGAGGCAGTGTTGTCAGTGTTTCGAACTTGCAGATCTAGTACGGGGTGTTACAAACCACCACCCAGATTCTATAATAAATGCCCCAATCGGCTGGAAAGAGTTTATTCAACCGGTAGCTGATTTAAATATTCTAGCTTCGGTTGTGGGTAATATCTCTCAATTATGCGTTCTGCAGTGGGTAAAAACTGGTGCTTCTGCAACTCCTTGCCAACAACACAGCCCTTCAGTCACCCCTATAACCAGTCCTCAGCTCGAAAAGGAATGGAATACCAGCTGGTTTAAGGAATCTTTACCCACCCTGTCATGTATGACTCTGAAAAGCCTAGGATGTGCCGAAGAGTGTTCCATCCACTCCTTCTGTTCCATCAACTCGATCCGTTCCATTTACTCAGTCGGTTCCATCCACTACATCTGTTCAATCCACTCCATCAGTTCCATCCATTCCATCAGTTTCATCCACTCCACCC
Organism: Ambystoma mexicanum; assembly: GCF_040938575.1. Taxonomy (NCBI): domain Eukaryota; kingdom Metazoa; phylum Chordata; class Amphibia; order Caudata; family Ambystomatidae; genus Ambystoma; species Ambystoma mexicanum. The sequence goes on along the minus strand of NC_090925.1, from coordinate 400,874,545 downwards.
ATATCGCCACGTAACCTGTATCATCCGCCCCACCCGTTCCATCCGCTGCAACTGTTACATCCGCTCCACCCGTTCCATCTGTTCCATCCTTTCCATCCACTACATCTGCTCCATCCACTCCATCCACTCCATCCACTCCATCCGTTCCATCCGTTCCATCCGTTCCATCCACTCCATCAGTTCCATCCATTCCATCCGTTCCAGGCGTTCCATCCATTCCATGCGTTCCATCTACTCCATCCGTTCCATCCATTTCATCCGTTCCATCCCCTCTCATCCATTTAACCACTCCATCCGTTCCACCACTCCATCTGTTCCATCTACTCTATCTGTTCCATCCACTCTGTTTTTTCCATCCACTCAGTCTGTTCGATCTGCTTCATGCATTCCATCATTTCCATCCACTCCATAGGTTCTATCCACTCCATCCGTTCCATTCATTCCATGCGTTCCATCTACTCCATCCGTTCTATCCACTCCTTCCGTTCCATCCACTCATCCGTTCCAGCCACTTCATCAGTTCCATCCATCTTATCTGTTCCTTCACTCTCATCCATTCCATCTACTCTATCTGTTCCATCCACTCTATCTGTTCCATCCACTCAGTCTCTTCCATCTGCACCATGCGTTCCATTATTTCTATCCACTCCAAAGGTTCCATCCACTCCATCTGTTCCATCCATTCCATGCGTTCCATCCTATCATCTACTCAACAACTCCTTCATCATGATATATATTCGACAGATTCAGGCTAGACATGTTCACCCATAACCGCTCAACATAAAGACACAACCAGGCTTTTTGTAACCAACAGATTTTTATGAACATTTATAACATGGATTTTTATTCAAAATGTATTTGCATTAAAATACTCTAACAATTGGTTCTGCTATAGGCTTCTTAGTACATGTGATTACTGCACAGATACATTGCATGCCAATGCCTCAATAAGCAAACATGTCAACATTCCATTAGGCGTTCAATTAGATATCCTTTATCCACACTCTTTTGGGAACTTTTTTTATCAATGATGTTTCTAACAGCATTCAGACACACGCGTCTAAACGGCTTCATTTTCAGAAAGGGGTTATTTGCCAATTCTATTCCCCATAATGTTTTAGATACGCATTGTTCAGTCCCTACACCGATCTTTATCTGTGTCAGCGGTTGCTTCAAGTGCAGAAAATCTTCTAGATGTTTAGGGCTCAACATGTAACATATTTTACATGGCGAATTATCCACGTAAGATATTTCCAAACATTTGTAAGCATTGTGGTGGGGATCATCCATTTTACATCCGTAGCACTATCTGTACAAGTGTTGCTTTAACCACACCCCAACCACTATGGCCATAAACCCCTGGATGGCCCGAATATCAGAGCGGGAGAGAGCTGGCATGTCCGTCTCAGTCTCCATTAGCGAGATACATTCCTTACACCATGGGTGCACAACATACGGCCCGCGGGCCAGTTGCGGCCCGCCATGCTCTTTTGTCCGGCCCGCGAGGCACAAAGACTTTCCTAATGGAGGGCGGCCCGCGGCCGCCCTCCATTAGGAAAGTCTTTGTTGTCTTCCGGGCCGGACAAAACACTGGCCGTCATTGGCTCAGCACACATGCACCACGTTGCTCCTACGAGCCACGTAGTGTGTGTGTGCTGACCCAATGGAGGGCCAGCACTATGGCTGGCGTGGTCCATAAGGCTTGATGCCGGAAGGCATTTCAGCCTTGGACCACGCCAGCCGTAGTACGATTCCAGCGTTCCTGCTTACCTGCCGCTTACCTGCCTTCCAGCACGTCTCCGGTTAGTGGTCTGTTTGCGTTTGTGTGTCGGGTCTGTTTTTCTTTGTTTGTGTGTGTATGTTGCGATGGGGGGTGGGGGGTGTCGGATGTGTATGAATGTTGGAATTTGAATGCATTTTATGTGTATGTTGAGATGCGGGGGTGGGGGGGTGTCGGATGTGTATGAATGTTGGAATTTGAATGTATTTTGTGTGTGTGCTGAGATGCGGGGGTGGGTGTCGGATGTGTATGAATGTTGGAATCTGAATGCATTTTATGTGTATGTTGAGATGCGGGGGTGGGGGGGTGTCGGATGTGTATGAATGTTGGAATTTGAATGCATTTTATGTGTATGTTGAGATGCGGGGGTGGGGGGTTGTCGGATGTGTATGAATGTTGGAATTTGAATGTATTTTGTGTGTGTGTTGAGATGCGGGGGTGGGTGTCGGATGTGTATGAATGTTGGAATTTGAATGCATTTTATGTGTATGTTGAGATGCGGGGGTGGGGGGGTGTCGGATGTGTATGAATGTTGGAATTTGAATGTATTTTGTGTGTGTGCTGAGATGCGGGGGTGGGTGTCGGATGTGTATGAATGTTGGAATTTGAATGCATTTTATGTGTATGTTGAGATGCGGGGGTGGGGGGGTGTCGGATGTGTATGAATGTTGGAATTTGAATGCATTTTATGTGTATGTTGAGATGCGGGGGTGGGGGGGTGTCGGATGTGTATGAATGTTGGAATTTGAATGTATTTTGTGTGTGTGTTGAGATGCGGGGGTGGGTGTCGGATGTGTATGAATGTTGGAATTTGAATGCATTTTATGTGTATGTTGAGATGCGGGGGTGGGGGGGTGTCGGATGTGTATGAATGTTGGAATTTGAATGTATTTTGTGTGTGTGTTGAGATGCGGGGGTGGGTGTCGGATGTGTATGAATGTTGGAATTTGAATGTATTTTGTGTGTGTGTTGAGATGCGGGGTGGGTGTCGGATGTGTATGAATGTTTTGATTTGAATGTTTTTTGTGTGCTGAGTTGGGGGGGTGGGGGTTCGGGTCTGTATGGGTGCATGTTTGTGTGTGTGCTGAGTTGGGGTTGGGGGGGTTCGGGTCTGTGTGTGTGCTGATTTGGGGGGTGGGGGTTCAGGTCTGTATGGGTGCATGTGTGTGTGCTGAGTTGGGGGGTGGGGGGTTCGGGTCTGTAAGGGTGCATGTGTGTGTGCTGAGTTGGGGGGTGGGGGGTTCAGGTCTGTATGGGTGCATGTGTGTGTGCTGAGTTGGGGTGTGGGGGGTTCGGGTCTGTATGGGTGCATGTGTGTGTGCTGAGTTGGGGGGTGGGGGTTCGGGTCTGTAAGGGTACATGTGTGTGCGCTGTGTTGGGGGTGGGGGGTTCGGGTCTGTAAGGGTGCATGTGTGTGTGCTGAGTTGGGGGGTGGGGGGTTCAGGTCTGTATGGGTGCATGTGTGTGTGCTGAGTTGGGGGGTGGGGGGTTCGGGTCTGTATGGGTGCATGTGTGTGTGCTGAGTTGGGGGGTGGGGGGTTCGGGTCTGTAAGGGTGCATGTGTGTGTGCTGAGTTGGGGGGGTGGGGGGTTCGGGTCTGTAAGGGTGCATGTGTGTGTGCTGAGTTGGGGGGTGGGGGGTTCGGGTCTGTATGGGTGCATGCTTGAGAATGTGTGTGCTGCGTTGGGGGCGGGGGGTTCGGGTCTGTATGGGTTCATGCTTGAGAATGTGTGTGCTGCGTTGGGGGCGGGGGTTCGGGTCTGTATGGGTGCATGCTTGAGAGTGTGTTTGGGGTATAGTGTTTGATTGGGGGTGAGGGGCCATGGGGCATAGTGTTTGGTTGGGGGTGAGGGACAGGGGGCATAGTGTTTGGTTGGGGGTGGGGGCCATGGGGCATAGTGTTTGGATGGGGTGGGGGCCATGGGGCATAGTGTTTGGTTGGGGGTGAGGGGCCCATGGGGCATAGTGTTTGGTTTGGGTGAGGGGGCCATGGGGCATAGTGTTTGGTTGGGGGTGAGGGATAGGGGGCATAGTGTTTGGTTGGGGGGTGAGGGACAGGGGGCATAGTGTTTGGTTGGGGGTGAGGGACAGGGGGCATAGTGTTTGCTTGGTGGGTGAGGGACAGGGGGCATAGTGTTTGCTTGGTGGGTGAGGGACAGGGGGCATAGTGTTTGCTTGGTGGGTGAGGGACAGGGGGCATAGTGTTTGCTTGGTGGGTGAGGGACAGGGGGCATAGTGTTAAGTTGGGGGTGGGAGCCATGGGGCATAGTGTTTGGTTGGGGGTGAGGGGGCCATGGGGCATAGTGTTTGGTTGGGGGTGAGGGGGCCATGGGGCATAGTGTTTGGTTGGGGGTGAGGGACAGGGGGCATAGTGTTTGGTTGGGGGTGGGGGCCATGGGGCATAGTGTTTGGTTGGGGTGGGGGCCATGGGGCATAGTGTTTGGTTGGGGGTGAGGGGCCCATGGGGCATAGTGTTTGGTTGGGGGTTAGGGGGGTGAGGGGGCCATGGGGCATAGTGTTTGGTTGGGGTTGAGGGACAGGGGGCATAGTGTTTGCTTGGGGGGTGAGGGGCAGGGGGCATAGTGTTTGGTTGGGGGTGGGGGCCATGGGGCATAGTGTTTGGTTGGGGGTGAGGGGCCCATGGGGCATAGTGTTTGGTTGGGCGTGAGGGGGCCCATGGGGCATAGTGTTTGGTTGGGGGTGAGGGGGCCCATGGGGCATAGTGTTTGGTTGGGGGTGAGGGGGCCATGGGGCATAGTGTTTGGTTGGGGATCGGAGCCATGGGGCATAGTGTTTGGTTGGGGGTGAGGGGACCATGGGGCATAGTGTTTGGTTGGGGATGGGAGCCATGGGGCATAGTGTTGCACTCCAAGAGTGAACTCAATAATAAAGCTAAAACAGGCACAGTTAGGAGATGTACATCCTTTGCTTTTTTGAGGAAACCTGACTCAACGAAGGCCATACTCCTCTTGGGTAACCCAAACAGCAAACTATAGCAGTCCAAAATAACAGAATGTCCAATCAAGGGTCAATAAAATATATATAATTTAATTAAACAGACGATATACAATAACTAAATCGAAATAAATGATAGCAATGGAAAATGTGTAGTACAAAATGTAAGTTTGAAATGCAATAAAAATCGTTACCCCTCAAAAACATCTTTTTCCATGTGTTTAATACAAATTGGGGGTTGAAAAAGCCTCCTGACATGTCCCGCCTACCGCCCCGCCCACTTTTACTTTTCGGCCCACTATAGCCCTCATGTAAGGTACTTTCGGCCCTCTGTCAAAATCAGTTGTGCACCCCTGCCTTACACAGACTGTTATCCCTGGCCTTCCATTTTGTTTTGAACAGCAGGCGCAATGAGTAATAACATTGGCCCTCATTAGGACTCTGGCGGAAAACCATGGTGCTATTAGCACCATGGTCGATGCCGGAGTCCGCCATGGCGGAATGGGGAATTACCACCCCATTCCAAGGTTGGCGGGGCGGTAATTCCCCATGCCACCATGGCCCTTCCCCATTCCCATTTTTGCCCCATAGGGCATAATGGGAATGGGGAAGGCGGTAAGTACGGTACCGCAAATTGCAGTACCGTACTTACCTCGAGAGTCCCTTTGCGGGCCCCTACTTTAACGGCCAGTCTAGACCAGCCGTCAAGGTCGGGTCCCGCAAAGGGACCTCGTAGTAAAGCGTTCAGGGTTTAACGGCGCCAACACCTTTTACGGCACCATTATCCCCTTAACGCCTGGGCTCTAATGAGGCACATTGTCTTTAATGGTACAGGTCTGCATTAGCGAAACACATACCTTACATAGGCGATTGTCAGGATCCACTGGGTTTTCAAGTTGGTTTAAGCAGCAAACACAATAACTATTGCTCATCTCTGGTGCAACATGATGCTCATCACCCCGCACAGAGGCACCTATTTTTCATCAAGGCACTGGGGGCTATATCAGTTTTGGGCATCATCACCACCTGCAAAACCCTGGATTCACAGTCACTGTCTTCGAAGCCCCCATTGGCCACTGTTGGCATCTCCAAAACCACATCATCATCGTTCAAAAAATCTCTTTGGGTTCATAATCGGCCATTAGATCCTGGGCATCTTCCATTCCATCGTACACCGTAAAACAATCAAAAATATGACTATTGTCATAACCACCGGGCCCTCCAGGGGGTGTTTTCCCCTCATTGTAACCGTAGATGTTCCTAATCGTTGTTTCCTGGATAGCCCTTGGAAAGCTAAAAGAGCGCATGTGTTTGCCGGGCCCACCACAAAGGCTATATATCCGGATTGTAAGCCTCTCCCCCATGACATCATAGCCTTAGGTACATCCCTTTAGATCAAAATTTATATCAAACATTCTTGGGACACTTAAAGTATATCAAATGTACATAAAATGATTGGGGTTCAATATAATTGCTATCAAAAACTTTGGTGGGCTTATCAATGTGATATAAAATGTATATCCACTTCCTACCACAGTGGGGCGGATCCCCTCTGTCACGTCATCACTGCATTACTCTGCAAAACCATAGATTCACAGTCCCTGTCTTCAGAGCTCACTTCGCTCTCGGTGCTCGACTGAGCAAAATCGCCCGGTCCCAGACCCTCCCATCTATATATATATATATAGATAGATATGATATAAAATTTATATTCACTTTATATCAAAACTGATGTAAATTTGAAAACACTTATATCCAATATAGATACCAAACATTTTTTATATCCCTTTTGTATCAAATTTATATTAAGTTTATATCAAAGCACATCAAAGGGGGAGGGATGAAGACCGGAAGCAGGGGGCCTGTCCACCTGTCAAAATGTTGGCTTGTGCCAAAGACGGCCCCTTCTACTACTCATCCATGACTGCATTGAGCTGGTACAAACATACTTTGAAATAACACACATTTGCTCTAGAACAAGTATTGTCTTAGTGCTAATATCATACAAAATGTCACTCTCACTGGTGAACGATTCTGTAATGAGACCCCACATTAACTTCAATTGTGTTGGAAAGAGGCATGGCTGATATTTTCAAAGCCATTAAATGGGTGGAATATAAGAAGATATTCTGATATGAGAGCAGCCAGAGAATGCTGGAAGGGGCTGAATGTGATCTGCTCTGGGCACATATTGACAGATGAAAGAAGTCCAGGTATTGTTACTTTAGCTGTTTGAGCAGCATCTTTGTCATCTGACAAGGTGGGATTTGTTCTGGTATAATTTGTGCACTATAATATTTACCCCAAGCCTTGGCACAGTAAACATGTAATGAGGGAACTCCTAATGTAAGGCACAAAGTTTTGAGTCGGGTGGTCATATGTAGCAAAAGCTTTGTACACACTCTGTGAAGAAATAAGAAGAGGCCTCAACATTAAGCGTTCTTGTTGTGTAAAGGCAAATTATAACCAATACCAATGCTTATGTTGTTGGTCTGGGGCAGTATTGAGTTGGTGGCAGGATCAGAATGCCCCATCAGCAGCACACCTATTTCCCTGAAATATTGAGAATTGATTTGTTCTGTTAATGATGCAGAGGAAATTGTCTGAATGAGTCTCTACAATTGTTTTAGAATTTATATCTGGTAATTCCATGCAGATTAAGAGTAGGCAGAAATGCACCAGTCCGTGTGTGATGATGCACCACCAGGTGTATGAATATGATTAATGGACATTTGACAAGTAAAGTTTGTGTTGGGGAACAAAACAACTCTGCTGCTGTTACATTGCAGCTATCTACTATCAGGTAAAGTAAAGAAGAAGGGGAGCTTGGGGGATAGCAACTGTAAGGCTGAATTGCATGCAGTACCCTTTGGGACTGTAGGATATTTTGTGTAAATTTGGGGTTTGGCGGTATTTTCTTACTGCCAGAAGATGAGCGGTAGTTTGGTGATAACTTATCCTTGCATTTAGATTGGGTTTGGCCTCATATCATTCTAGGGACCATACCTTGTTATATTACATTGGAGAATCTAGTAATATGTATTACTTACAGTATTTTGTGGTAGTATATAGTTTGTGGTATTTAGTGGTGAGCATAATTTCCTCCCCTACATCATAACCCCATCATAAACAAAACCTTCCTTTCTATGAGAATACCTCCTAGTGATCTATAGAGAGCCTTGGACCTATACCCCCTAGAGAACCCAACACTTTTATATAGAGTGCCACTTACAGTCTGTGGCCGGTATCACAGGCTTATCTACACCAGTGATCTATGCGCCCGTAGGCATCATTATTGGCTCATAGACCTCCAGTAATCTATATGTTATATTGAATTCCCTCCAAACAACATGCAAGGAGGACACAAAAACACACCTATTTTATCACTGCTTATTTTGTTTGTTACTCTATCTGCATGGGCAAATTGACACATGTATTACCAAAGCGAATGGATCCCCCCTGTGTCCACACATAAAATCCCAAATGCAATAAAAGACTCTTAACAATTCGTTTTTATATACTGGTTATATTGCAGACAAGTACAATTTACAATTCAATGCTCTTACCCTGTACATTTCATCATTATCTGTAACAAAAGAAGAAGAAAAAACAAAACACAGAAACAGAGCAAACAAGCCTTTTTTTTTAAGAATGAGAAATACTTTTTAACATTATAAACATGACGAATTAAAATGCAGGGGATTTCCTTTGCTACTCTGCCTACATGACATTTTTAGATCGGTCATTCATCCAACAGCACACAGTAACCTCACTTAAACTGTGTCTGCCCACCAGGGGTATTTGTTTGAATCTCTCCCACACGACCTTGTCCTTGCTCCCCTCAGAAAAGCAGTCCCAGCCAACAAACAGCTCCTGTAATCTTGGATGCTTGGAATGCGCGGCGAGAACGAGAGGTTCTCCAGCCAGCGCTGAGTGACCAGGCACTTCTGTCTCAGAGCCCAGTCCTCCCGAACTAAACTTCCCTCTGTAATCTTCCCATTAGAAAAACTCAGAGCCTCCCCACATGTGACATGACACATCTGCAGACACTTTATTCCAATCATATTAGCAGAAAATGTATTCTTTTACCACCCTTATATCCCAAACAATGAGAGCTTCAGATTATAATAACTGTATCTTTTTCGGTTTCCTGCTGCCTTCCTTTCTGCTTTCTGCATTCAACACAGCAAGAGAAAAGAAGAGAGAAAAATAATTCCAGTGCACATTCAAAAACAAATTCCAAAATATGTATTTTCACCTCATTTTGTACATGGGACTACATTATAATGTTAAGGAGTTAGTATTAGTGATTAGTAATTGTTAATTAAGTCAGTCAGTTATATAAATATGTAGTCTTCTATGCATGAGGTATTCAAGAGAAAAACATTGGTGCACTTTACTCTCTGCAGCTTAACATTGGGCTTTTGTTGTATTATGAATTCTATACTTTGCATGCCACCAGCAACATATTCACATGTTATACTGGTAACATAAAATAACTATATGTGTGTGCAACAAAAATGTTGCCATCACATTTAGTGAAGCGCTATATACTCTAAAGCGCTATAAATATTATAAAGCGCTATATATATATTACTACATACCCCTCCTTTTCCGACAATTTGGCAATACTCAAATCCACAATTGGAGGAAACTTGTGCTCCTCTTTTTCTTATTACAGCAACTCAATAAAATGAACATTTACATTTTTCATAATAAATCACTGCTTAATCACCATAAAAGCAAAATTCACCTCAAATGAGTCCATTAGTTCTTATAGAATATTGTACAATTTTCTTTCCAATTGAAGTGTCCATAGTTTTAAATGTCTTTGTTCAATTGTGAAATCAATATTTGAAGTCAATAATAAAATAATAAAATAAAATAAATAAAACAAAGAACTAACAACATTAATTAAAAAAATTAATTAAAATAATAAAAGTTGTGATACTCAATTGTCCATGCTTCCAGTTACATAAGGGATAATCTTCTTGACTCAGAACGCCGCAGAGTCAAGATGTCCTGATCATTGGCTTTTATCATCTGGTTCATTCGGTGCAATTCTTTCATTCTGTCACTCTTGGATGTTTTTCCAGCGAAGTCATCTCATTTGGCGTCCCAGTTACTTTTGTCTTCACCTCCATATTTTGGTCCGGAGGCATTACTTGATCTTCATCCCGTGGACTCCATAGGTCCTGTGACCTACGACCTCAAAACACAGGATAATTGTTCTAAATTAAAATAGAAAAGAGACAGATTAAGTACATAGCACAATACCAATTTCACCCTTTTTACCAAAAATAAAATATATAGTCCAAAACATTTCAACTTTTTTCTTTTGGTTTCTGAAATGAAGCACATGTTAGAGAAAAAACAAGATATACACAAAACACCATTATACATTAAAACATTTCAACGCTATATCATAACAAATCAATCTGCTTCAGCCTCTTTTGTCAGTGTTTAACACCTATGGAATGGCATCTATTTCACACTAAGAATCACATTTATTTTATTTCTCTGTTATTGTGCACTATGAATAGAACCATGTGTTTTTTTCCCTATTTTTTGTATTCATGTATTCAGAGCACTTAAGCTGTTTGTACTTGCTCAAATCTCCTGAGTTCATGTTTGGGATGACAGGGCTTAATTTGATTAACACGAACAAACTGCTCTATTATCGTTTCAACCTCTGTCTTCAATATTTTATACACCACTGGAGACATCTTATCTATAATTTGAAACGGCCCCTGCCGTGCCACCAGAAATTTAGATTTTTTCTGTTTACCTTTTCCAAAATAAAATTTATATACTTGATCCCCTACACTATACTCTTTCACAGATGTCTTTTTATCATAATATGACTTTGCACTGTCAGCAGCCCTTTCCAAATTCCGCTGCACAAAAGCAAATGCATGTTGTAAATGCTTCCTCAGTTCTTGCATATATTTGTGAACTGTAGATGTGCTTACAAATGTCTGTTCATGTGTCCTGTATAACAAATGTTGTGGTAATATCATTTTCCTACCTGTGAATACTTCATGAGGGCTGATACCAGTTGCTTTGGCAGGAGTTGATCTGATTGCTATTAAAACCAGAGGTAAACGTAAATCCCAGCTGGAACCTGCCTCTGCTACAAACTTCTTTAATATATCCACAACAGACCAGTTGCAACGTTCAACACCCCCAGAAGAGGCGGGTCTGTATGCAATATGCAGTTTTCTTTTCACCCCCAGTATCTGCCACACCTTACTCATTAAAGCGCTTGTAAAATGACTTCCTCTATCGGATTCTATTCTTTGTGGTAACCCAAATCTTGAAAATGTATGATTTACCAGTAATGTGGCTGCTGTTAAGCCTCTTTTCATCAGTGGGGCCCTATGCATTGGTGAAACGGGTTTAAATTGGGCACATACTAGACACCCCCTAGTATATAATTCTACATCTTGGGACATATGTGGCCAGTAAGCATCATCTTTCAGTATCTCTAATGTTTTTTGTGAACCTCTGTGTCCTGCAGTTATTGCATCATGTGCATGGTGTAGCATTAGCCCGCTGAATGAAAGGGGTACCACCCACTGTATTTGTCCTGTTATGGATTCCCTAATCATGAGTCCATCCTGGTGTCTTATTCGTTTTTTATTCTTTAATAGCACCCTCAACTCTTCTTTTCCTGCACAATCATTTTCAGTCAAAGGATTTTGTTTGGGGCCTATCAAATGATTATAATAGATTCCCAAAATTGGATCATCCTTTAGTGCCTTAATCAGGTCTTGATCTGGTGTATCATAACTCCATTGCACTACTGGTTGTTCTACCTCTTTTGGAGCCTTAGAGCGTGTAACTGCATCAATATGTATTTCACCAAGTAAGTGTTCAATAGGTAGCAACTCTCCCATCACAGCCCCAATTTTGGCTAAACGATCTGCTTTTTTATTTCCCTCCTTATCTTCTCCTGGAGTTTTTAAATGTCCCCAAATGTTCCTCCAGTATATTGTTAAATCATTCTCTGACACTAATTTGTCTATAGCCTGTATCATTTTTCCATGTTTGAGGGCTTTTTATTGTACGTAATCATGCCTCTTGCTTTCCAGCCAGTATTCCACAAAGCTATTTCGTGCATAATCAGAATCAGTCACCAGGACAATTTCACTAAATGTATTATCAACTGCAGTAGTAATTGCTTTATAAATGGCTGCCAATTCCGCTTCCTTACTGCACCTAGCCCCAATTCTCATCCCTATACTGGGAATGTCTTCACATTTCAACCAGACATTTCCTATTCCTGATACCAATTGTTTATTACTGTCATTTTCAATGTGAAAGGCACAACCACCAACGTATACAGTTGGCAAATCCTTGCATAACTTTTCATCAAAAGCTTTGTGTGGTGATTGTTCAAACTCCTGTAAACTAGATTCTACCTCTTCTTCATTTGATACAGGTTCAGCTGCACAGTCATGTAAATCTGCCAATCCTTGAGCAACTGGGCTCTTTTTGTTTTGTCCATATCTCACTTCTACAGGAAAGCCTTGCAATGCCAATGTCCAAGAAGTAATTCTGGACTGTGCTAGGTTGCCTGACCTAATCCTTTTACTCTCTAAAAATTGCAATGGCTGATGATTTGTTTCAATGATTACTTTTTCTCCCTGAACAATGGGGTGAAAATGCTGTAACGCCCACACAGTGGTCAAAAGGGCCCTTTAACATTCACTGAATTTATTTTCAACTTGAGAAAATGCCTTACTTGCATAAGCAATGCTTTTATGATTCAAATCGTGTTTTTGAGATAACACTGCTGACATACAATGTTCAGAGAAACCTATTTCTATAAAGAAATCCCTGTTCTTTATGGGATATGCTAAACATTGTGCCTTTATAAGACATTCCTTTAATTTAGTCACTACCTCAGATTGCTCTTTTTCACATTTCCAGGGTGTATTCAGTTTCAATAGTTTAGTCAATGGTTGAGTAATTTCAGCATCATTTTCAATACATTTCCTGTTATATCCCGTCATTCCTAATAAACCTCTTAAACCTTTCACATTTCTAGGGTCTTTTAATTTCTGTATGGCCTCCACCTTTTTCTTTTGTGGGTTAAGTCCATGTTCAGTCATTTCATGGCCTAGACAATTCACCTTTTTCTTGCACCATTGTGCTTTCTGTAAAGATACTTTGGCAACTGCCTTTTGCAATTGACTAAGAACATGTCTAATTTCATTAAAATGGCTTTTAAAGCTTTCATTTTTTATCAGGACATCATCCACATAAATTATAGTTCCTCTTTCCGCTGCATCAGGCATAGCCTTTCTCAAAAATATGCCAAATTCACTCCCACTATTGACGTACCCGAATGGTGTTGTAACCCATGCGTATTGCATCTTATCAAATGAAAATGAAAACAAATTCTGAATATCCTCTGCCAATGGCACACACCAATATCCAGATGTGAGATCTAATGTAGTAAACACCTTTGAGCCATGCACCTGAGCAAGGCCTTGATCAATGAATGGCAGTGGCTATCTGGACACTGGCACTCTTTTATTTAATTCTCTCAAATCTGCACACAGACGCCATTGACCATTTGGCTTTAACACACCCAAAATAGGAGTGTTGGATGTGCTATGAATGGGTCTGATAATTCCCCGAGACTCCAAGTTTTTAATTATTTCTGCCAGTGACGCTGAACATGCCAGTGGTAATCTATATTGGTGCACAAATACTGGATTTCTACTACATACTTCTGGTAATGTGGCAACATGTAAATTAATTAGGCCGCAATCATATGCATCTTTAGCAAAGACCTCTTTAAATTCCATAAATATTTTCCTCAATTCATTTTTATCTTCATCGCTATCACATGCATCTGCCAACAAAATCTGCTCCTCTACCATTTTTGAGAATTCTGGGAAATCCTCCAGTGGAGGAATCTCTGTGCTTTCTTCTAACTGTGTGGCTGTGTCTCTCTGTAAAGCTGCCACTCTTAAATATTTTGGCATGTTAGCCTCCACTTCAATGGATTGATTTTCTGTTTCATTTTCATCCTCTTGGTGACAGCACACTGTCTCATTTGAATCATAAGGGTACAAAGATTAAATTTTAAAGATCCCTTTGGGCTGAGAATCCAGATATTCTGGCAACATACACCCTGCATCTACATACCTTTCAGGGATATTTCCAATTACCATGTTATTGAAATCTGCAGTATAATGTGATTTTTGTATGGCCATACCTAATGAGGAATTTTCCTCTAAATGAATATCCTGATGTCCTTTATTATTCACCATAATTTTGTCAGATCCTTCTCCAATATCTATCAATGGGGTGTATTCATAATCCAGGCCTTGTTGCTTCATGGACTCATTTAAACACACAAATTCATCTGAATCTTTCATTTGCTGTCCATTCTTGCACTTTATCGTTATTGCAACCTGCTTGGTGAATGCAGGAATAGTAGTATCCTTCCTCACCTTTAATTCAATTGCATTTGGGACCAGTTGTGCGCAATGATTACCCTTTCTTTTGTCTTCAAATTCAGGTGCAGGCCTACCTAGACGTGACCAAATTTTTTGATTAAGGAAATCTAACACCATACACATTCTGTGCATGATATCATTGCCCATGTAAAAATCATTTTGTGTTCCACTCACTATCCACACATTATGGTAAATTGTTTTCTGCCCAATATTAATCTTCAGCATGCATCTGCCTGCAATTCGGTTTTCAAAGTCTGGATTGTCCAAACCAGAGGCATATTGGTTTTTAGTTCTAATTTTGGGATCTCTTCCCTCTCCATTATTTTATGCAGTAATTTCTCATTAATAAAACTCCTTTCCTGTTCAAGCGCTAGGGTAGCTTTTATCACTTTAGAATGGTCATTTATACCAATGTGAACCCATGGTTGCTCATCTTCCATGTGTATTTCAGCAAGAGTGGTAATGTGTTTTTCTGTGTCTGTTTCAGGAGTAGTATTCTGTTTGCATTTCTTCTCTTTTAAATAGAAGCGCAATGTGTGCTCATCTATTTCAGTTTGCCATTTTTTCCTAGGATCTAAATAAATCTGCACAGATTGTTTTTCTTTTTCACTTTGTATTTTATCTTGACACATCAAAATGACAATAACGCTAGGTACACAGCTATTCTGGAGGTATACCTCCACTGCATCATTCGTTTTGGCAACGGTGTGGCATTCATTTATACTGCTGTTTTGTGATCTTAATGGTTTTTTGGTTAAGGACCACAATACTCCATTCACCCCCTCTATGAGAGGAGACAATCTTTTCAGGCAATCTGTCCCCATCAAAAATGGAATTTCACAAATAGATGTGATCAATACTTCCTGTTTCATTCTGTGTTTTCCTATCTTTATGTCAACTTCGGTAACACCTATAATGGGCACCTCCTCACCGTTAAAAATATGCACTGGACCTTCACTTTGCCTCACTGTGATCTGATTCTGTGGGGATCTCCCTTCATTGATACTTTTTACCAATTCTTTGGACATAATTGTGGCCTGTGTGCCGGTGTCAATCAACGCGAATGTATTGAATTTCTCTTCCACAGGGATGGGAGCATAATACCTGTCTTCAACTTCCTCTAATACACATAAAAAGTGTAAATTCTTATTGATTTCAGGACTCACCTTTCTCAGGCCTTTTTCACTTTTGGCTAAGCACATTGGTAAATGAAAGGACATTTTTCCCTCCTTTCTGTCCATTTCCGTTTTAGAAACCTTACTCATTTCCCCATATTCAGAGGTCCTTTGGAGTGTGGCCACTGTTCACCCATCCATCTGGGAATCATCAGAGGTCACACTACAATCCTTCAACTGAACATGTGTAAAAACATCACTTGGTAATTTGCCATTTTCTAATTCTGTGCATTTGTGGTTATTTGGTATGGTACCAGACTTTTTAACTTCTTCAAAAATCTGTGGCTCAAAGAACTCTTCAGGTGATTGATCTGTACCCTCCTTTTGAGTATCTATTGTTTCTGCCTGTGTTTGGTTAGTGTTTTGATTGTCCAGGTAAAGCGTTCTAGCATCCTCACCTGCTCCTTGTTCAATTGTATTACCCATACATGAGTTGTCTTTCTTAAATATGTCCCTTTGTTCTTTTGGAATCTCATGTTTTCCTTTTTAATTTGTTCAAATCTCCAATGTTTGATTTAACTCTAGGTTAAATCGAACTTCTATTTTATATGTATTTGCAATTTCTGTCACATGTTCATTTGTCGATCCTTTTTAAATCATTAAGCATCTCAGAATCATTATGCGAAACCAAATCAGGACAATCTGTTTTCTTAGCATTGCAGGTATCATTAACATTTAGTCACTTAGTATCAGAAGCCACCCGGCCATTGCTATGGCCTTCTGCCCCCTCCTTTGATGATGGTTTTCGTGTTGTGCAGAGCTTTCCTATTTGCTCAATATTTTTACTTGGGCCTCGAGAAACTGGAATCTTTCCAGCTCTCTAGAATCTTCTCTCTGTGGCCTAGTTCGATATTAGTAGTTTTCACCCTGATTGAATCTATTCTGATATCTCTCAGGAGAATGATTTCTATTGCGATTGCTTCTGAACTCTTGATTCATATGTGGAGGGGAGCGAGGTGCACCCATCCTTTGGTTGTAGTCCCCTGGTGGTGGTGATTCATTGTATTGACGTGGAGCATAATTCATATTCTGCCTCATGTCCTGTCTCTCATTTTGTGATTATTGTCCCCATTGCTGATTCCCATTTTCAGTAAATCGATCCACATATGCAATGCATCAGTCTATCCTGATTACCATATATCATGGTGTTAGGGTCAAAACTAATGTTTGTGTCCCCAATGTCTGGTAGGGACCATTGTTTCTTTGATCCTGACTTTGTCTCTGATTATTATTCATACCTGACATATCAGGCCGATATCCTGAGTACCTAGGGCTAATGTAGCTCTCCCTATAACTAGGATCATGTGATTGAAACATCGGTGCAGAGAGTGACAATCTCTGTTGATTACCCCTTTGTTCAGGTGTCAAATTATTTTTACCTGGACTTTGAGCAGACTCAAGAGACATTTTGGGCGACTAGATCTCCATCCAGATCCATTTTTAACCTACTAATCAGCTTGGTATCATTTTCTTGCATTCACAGGGACCTATTTAGGATAAACCATGTCTTGGCACATAGCCGTATCAGACAATCTTTCTGTGCATGTTTATCAGCTGCATTTAATAGTCTCAACAGACTGACCTGAATTATGCTGCCTTCTGCAAAAATGCTGTCTAATAGTTCTTTCTGTACTTCACCATAGATGCGGTCACGCCATTCTGTGGCATTATTTGATGACCATGTCCCATGTACATATAGCTTTGCCTCCAGATATTGCACTAGCTCTGTGAATGTGGCCTCCATTTGAGACATTGTAAAATTCACTTTTAGTGTCAGACTGCTATCATGAAATGGGTTGCCTCTAATGCACGTATGGTAGTGTGAGACACACTTGCCACGCCCAGTAGGAGCTCTATAGACACTTTTCCAGCCAACGCACCATGTATGTAGGATATTTTGTGTACATTTGGGGTTTGGCGGTATTTTCTTACCGCCAGACAATGAGCAGTAGTTTGGTGATAATTTATCCTTGCATTTTTTAGACTGGGTTTGGCCTTATATCATTCTAGAGACCATACCTTGTTATATTATATTGGAGAATCTAGTAATATGTATAACTTACAGTATTTTGAGGTAGTATATAGTTTTTGGTATTTAGTGGTGAGCACAATTTCCTTCCCTACATCATAACCCCATCATAAACCAAACCTTCCTTTCTATGAGAATACCTGCTAGTGATCTATAGAGAGCCTTGGACCTATACACACAAGAGAACCCGACACTTTTATATAGAGTGCCACTTACAGTCTGTGGCCGGTATCACGGGCTTATCTACACCAGTGACCTATGTGCCCGTAGGCATCATTACTGGCTCATAGACCCCCAGTAATCTATATGTTATATTAAGTTCCCTCCAAACAACATGCAAGGAGGAAACACACCTATTTTATCACTGCTTATTCTGTTTGTTATTCTATCTGCATGGGCAAATTGACAAATGTATTACCAAAGAGAATGGATCTTCCCTGTGTCCACATATAAAATCCCAAATGCAATAGAAGACTCTAAACAATTCGTTTTTATATACTGTTTATATTGCACACAAGTAAAATTCACAATTCAATGCTTACCCTGTACATTTCACCATTATCTGTAACAAAAGAAGAAGAAAAAACAAAACACAGAAACAGAGCAAACAAGCCTTTTTTCAAGAATGTGAATTACTTTTTAACATTATAAACATGACAATGTAAAATGCAGGGGATTTCCTTTGCTACTCTGCCTACATGACATTTTTAGATCGGTCATTCATCCAACAGCACACAGTGACCTCACTTAAACTGTGTCTGCTTACCAGAGGTATTTGTTTGAATCTCTCCCACATGACCTTGTCCTTGCTCCCCTCAGAAAAGCAGTCCCAGCCAACAAACTGCTCCTGTAATCTTGGATGCTTGGAATGCGCGGCGAGAACGAAAGGTTCTCCAGCCAGCGCTGAGTGACCAGGCACTTCTGTCTCAGAGCCCAGTCCTCCCGAACTAAGCTTCCCTCTGTCATCTTCCCATTGGAAAAACTCAGAGCCTCCCCACATGTGACGTGACACATCTGCAAACACTTACCTCCAATCATATTAACAGAAAATGTATTCTGTTACCACCCTCATATCCCAAACAATGAGAGCTTCCGATTATAATAACTGTATCTTTTTCGGTTTCCTGCTGCCTTCCTTTCTGCTTTCTGCATTCAACACAGCAAGAGAAAAGAAGAGAGAAAAAAAAATTCCAGTGCACATTTAAAAACAAATTCCAAAATATGTATTTTCATCTCATTTTGTACATGGGACTACATTATAATGTTAAGGAGTTAGTATTAGTGATTAGTAATTGTTAATTAAGTCAGTCAGTTATATAAATAATGTAGTCTTCTATGCATGAGGTATTCAGGAGAAAAACATTGGTGCACTTTACTCTCTGCAGCTTCACATCAGGCTTTTGTTGCATTATGAATTCTATACCTTGCATGTCACCAGCAACATATTCACATGTTATACTGGTAACATAAAATAACTATATGTGTGTGCCACATTATTGCTGGCAACAAAAATCTTGACATCACATTTAGTGAAGCGCTATATACTCTAAAGCGCTATAAATATTATAAAGCGCTATATATATTACTACAGGACCACCACATACAATTAGGATTACAGGTGTAGGCAAAACCAACCTTTGGTATAAGTCTGTACTACACAGTTTGTGGTAGTGAGCTGAGCAGCCAGGCTTATCTCAAGAGGGAATGTGAGCAGTAAAAGGATGTTACACAGAGGTCTTACAATCACAGTGGTTCAAGTAGACACTTACACTCAAGGTTTCTTGGTAAAACACTTATTAATGTCTTTACACAATCATTTAGAAAACATTCACTAGAAGGAGGCAACTTAAAATTATATACAAACACACTTCAATACCAAACCAATACGTTTCTAAACAAATTAAGCTCCTCTGAAATAGGAGCAAAATGGCATTTCTGTTACTTTCAATGGGAGTAAAAAGGCACAAGTTAGCAGAATAGATTATAAACACTTTCTTAGGCAGTGCAAATAGTTTTAGTTCACTAGAGGACTCGATTCAATTCAATAGGCCTAGGCCAAAGTCAATGGACTAGTGTCTTTGATAGGAAAGAGCAGTTCTTGAAGTAAACAGGAAAGTCTTTGCCAAAGTTCTCAGAAGTAGCTTGTACGAAAAAGAATCTTTCTTTTTTTTTATTTATTTGGCTGGCTGGTAAATCAACCTTTCAAATACAAAAAAATATACGTTCATACAAATTTCCAAGCACATCTGTCATTTTCATATGCACAGTTATTTTAGATAAAACCATAATAATTATACGAGATGCAAACACACTTATTTCATCATTAGATTCATTTCTGTTATTGTCTCAATGAAAATACAAATTGTGTAATGATTAAAATACGTCTGTTCCCAATTCCAAACAAATATTAATCAAGTTTAGCATTCAAGTTGTCATTTATGTTCATTGCCATCCATTGACAGAATGGCATCTAGGTAATGCATTATAGCGATTCTAATCACGAGTTTCTAACTCCTAAATACTCTGAGCCATATTTGATTTTCATTCATTGGGATGCACAGACATAATTTGCTGTAGAAGATTTCCCTCATCGAATTTAAGCTGGACAGATCACTACCAAATGCTGCAATGTTTCTTGACAATTCAAATTTTGACAAAATTGACAATGGTTTAATTCTTTAGGAAGGATTCCTCTCCTTGCCATTATTTCTGCTGTTGGTAATACATTGGGGGTCATTACGACCCGGGCGCAAAGGGATACCGGGCACCGGTAATGACACCGGTGCCGGTAATCCCTTTTCGCCCTATTCTGAAGTCCCTTTGCGGGTCCTTCCTTAACACCTGGTTTTAGCAGGCGTTAAGGACAGGACCCGCAAAGGGATACCGGGGTCAATAACGGTACCGTAATTTACGGTACCGTTATTGCCGCCTTCCCCCTTCCCATTGAGCCCTATGGGGGCTCGAATGGGAATGGGGAATGGCATTTCAAATGGGGACTTACCAGTCCTGCAAAGGCCGGAATGGACTGGTAAGTCCCCATACCACCACGTTGGTGGCGGTACCGATATTGGTGCTAGTCATGGCGCTAAAAGCGCCATGACTAGCACCAACCTCGGAATGAGGGACATTGAGTCTAAATCACAAGTATTGTTGTCTGATGTAAGGTGAAGGGAACTTTACCAAGTAATCTTAAATAACCCGACATTTTTTTGACTCAACTAATTGTTCATTAAAGTCCTTATAGGCGCAACATTTGGCTCTATTACATATCCAATCATGTTGGTATAACTTCAGCTTTGCTCGATCTGGGTTTGTTAACAAAATGTCTACGGATATGGATGCACCAGACAACGCATCCAGTACACATTTTCTCCATTTATGTGGAAAGGTGTGAACTGAACCGACAAGATGGTACACAACTGTGCTTAAGATGCTGTTATTTACAAAGCCTAGTAAGCATTTACAAAATAGACTACACATCTTCCATATTAGCTGTACAAAAAGCGAAACTAAGCCCAATTCGAATCGAATCATGGGAAGCGGAGTGCATTTTGGTAGCTTTAGCACAGATTTCCAGAATCGAACTTCACACAAATCCCAGATATTATGTTTAATTGGAAGTTTGGTTTCGACTCCATACAATGAGATGGGCACCACTTTGGCTTGATAAAACGTCATTATGTGGTTATATGAAAATTTGCCATATTTAAACATTAGTATGTTTGCCTGTGACTTCAAAGTTTGCAGTTTGAGATTCAGTGATGTGATGTAAGCAGTTTCAGACAGTGTATTGTAAATTGTTAGACCCAGATACTTGTACTCTGGGACATTCAATAATTCCACATGTTGCAGGTGCCACCTATATTTTCTTTGGACAGTGTTCCTATTTTTGTGATAGATAACAATTTGTGTCTTTTCCAAGTTAATGATAAGATTTTCAATTGAATAAGCAGATAATTTGTTCAATACATTTTGAAGCCCACTAGGGGTTTGTGATAGCAAGACAAGATCATCCGCATATAACATCCAGGCTATGTACTGGGTACCCAGTTTTGGTGCATCACTTATGATGTTTGAAAATGATTTGCCCAGATCGAGGATGAACAAATTAAATGGAAAGGATGCCAAAATACAGCCCTGTTTAAGGCCTCGCCTGGTAAGGATTGATTTAGAGAGTAAGCCTTCCATTGTAAGTCGAACTTGCAGGGATGTATTGGTGTGTAGTTGCTTAATTATGGTAATCAGAGAAGAGAGACAGGCATAACAAACTAACTTCTTGTAAAGTAATTCACGATCGACAGAATCGAAGGCCACCCTTAAATCAACAATTGCCAAATATAATGGCTGGTTCCAGGCAGCACATTGAGATTTTAACATGTTCAAAGTAATAATATCCGGTGATGTCCCTAGTCCAGACACACAACCTGCTTGAAATGGATCTCTTTTCCTTAAACTAGACGCCCAAATATTCAAATCCCTGAGAACAATACGATTAAAGATTTTCCCCGGGACATCCAAAAGGGCAATAGGCCTGTAATACACTATTACCCTTCTTGTAGATTGGCAGGATAATGGAATATTTCCAAGATTGGGGTAGTAATTGTGTTTGGGTGATGTTAGAAAATGTGTTGAATAATATGTCAGACCATATTTCCTGGTGTTTTTTTAAAGTGAAATTTGAGAGAACATCAGGCCCTGGTGCTCTTGATTGGCTTGCTTTATTTATGTAGTAAAGAATGTCCTCTTTATCAAAGGTTAGGAAAAACTTGTCAGTGATCTGTTTTGTGCATGGGCAGCTTGAATTTGTTGGTGGTGAGTATAAATTCGAGTAATGTTTAACCCAAGCCTGTTCTGAGACATTATTCAATTGATAAGCAATTTGATGCCCTGAGGTTGATTGATTAATGATGGCCCAGATTTGTGCTGTGTTCTTCCCTGCTAATGCGCTCAGCATTCTTGATACAAAACTGCTTTGCGATTCCGTAACCAATCTTTATGCCTGGTTTTTAACTGAGTTATGACTGTTCCTCTGATGTTTAGCGGGAGTTTCAAGGCTTGTCGTTTTTTTAAAAAAATATATTGTTTTTGCTATTTCCACTTCCTTATTAAATATATGTAGAGTTGGAGCTTTAGTAACCATTGGTTTGTTTGTCTGACATTGAAACAATTGCATTAGATCATGATATAAAATTTTTTGACATTGGCCTACATTTGCTTTATGCAGTTCTAGTGCATAGAATAGGTTGAACCTTTTCAAAGATGTTCATTCATCTTAGTCGATTACATCAAGCATTAATGCGGGCACTTAGCTCTAGTGTCATTTTCAAGTTCCTTTACATTCCAGTTCATTAGCAAACTGTTATGATCACTCAAAATTGTGATGTTAATACGAAATTTGGTAATGTTTGGTAATTCACATAAAAGTTATCAATAATTGCTGAGGTGTTACCTCTGTGCCATGTCGTTTGTGGGGGAATGTCATCTACAAAAGTACCATTCAACGTCCCCAGACAGTGCAGATTTAAATTCCCTGCTATGATTACATAAGTAACGGTTTTGTCAATACAAATTAGATCCATTAAGCAAGTCATGTCTCTCATAAAATATGATCAGAAATGCCAACAGGGTTCCAATATACGTTTATCAAGGAATATGATGTAGTACGAACATTGAGCTTAATCATCTGTAAAAATGGATTTGGGGATGACTAATTCTCTGTTTAAACAACAAATTTTGTCTAACAGCTATGAGTAGCCCAGAGGTCGGTCTGCCACGCTTACATTTTTGAGCTGGATTTAGGTGTATAACATATTTGTACCTAATGGGAGCTGTAGTAAACCACGTCTCTTGGAACATGGATATATCGAGGTTTTCAATGTTGGGATTAGAATTGTTTATGAGCTGGTGGAACCCTCTTGTATTCCAACTAATGAGAGAGACTAGAGTTTGCTTTATGGACTGGCCTAGTTAATGCATGTTTTGTTTGGAATGACAATCACAGGATGTTTTAGTGGTGTCTCTCAAACACAGGTAAGCATTATTTATATTACCCTTTGCTTGATTGACTAGAGAGGGCACAGGATTTATCAAAGAAAGTTTTGAAATTGAGGTATTCACATCTATTTTTCCAGCCATATCGTATTAAGAACAACTCTAGAGTTTATCCAAATTGAATGTCAACAGAATTGATGTCCTCCAATTCTGGGATTTCCGAGAAGATTGTAAGAATAGACTTGCGGTTCAGATCATACTGAACACTAGGTGGTGGATGGCACAAGATGACTAGCGAGTGTAGGGCTGGTTGTTTTACATTTCCTGTAATTAATTTTTTTATTTGGGCTACGCCCGGCCTTGCGTTGGTGGTGGAAGGAGTTGCCAGAGTTTTCAGGTCAGTGCAGTTCGCAATAGCTGTTTCTATTAACCGATAAATCTCTGGGGCTAGTGCTGAAATGATGTTCGTGCCTCCAGATTCAGAAGTCAAGTCTATTACTCTTTCTCTAGGTGGCAGCACAAATTGCACTGCATCAGTCTGAGAGCTGGGTTGAATAGGGTTATGTGTTAATGATGTTTGAACTAGAGAACATCATGAGGGATCATGAGATTCCTTTAAGGCCACATGTGAGCAGTTTGGAGCTTTATCCATTTTATACACTGGATGGTCCTGTGGATGAGGATTGTGGCCAGTCTCACAATAAGTGAGATGTTTTTGCATTGGTTGAGCAGTCATATAAGCGTCAACAGCACGCCAGATCTCTCTTCTGTGTGTTTCCAAAATCTGCTGTAAAGTTCCATGTAAAAGAATGTCATATTTATTTTGATCTTTGTTTTCTTGTGAGGACACAAATGGGACAGGGCCCGTTCTATTATCAGGTGGCACAACTGCGGCCTGAACTGTTTCATCAAGGGAACCATATGGCGAAGAGTTCAAAGCAGTCTTGATCTTGGCATTATTTTTTCAGGCCAAAGTCTGTAGTTGATATTTCTTATATATGGCATTCAAAACCAATACTGCACTTTTCTGAGGGTGTGTTATTGTTTTAATGAATTGTCTAGTTTTCGACAAACAGTCATTTTTAGTGGTAACCATGTTTTTTATTTTCTTTGTTTGCGGTATAACCTTTTTTTGTTTTGTGATAGATTTGCACTCTTTTACAGCTAATTTTCCCTCTGCAGTTGAAGACCGGGGGTCTAGGTTTAGTTCTTCTTCCGGGTCCTTGAATTTTCCCACTTCCGACTCGTTTGCACCTAGACTCCTAAATTTGCCTTCACCAAGTTTTATTTCAACCACGTGATGTGGAATTTTGTTCTGTTTTTGAGCAAAATAGAAGCAATTTTTTTATTTGTTTTTGCTACTTTGATATTTACATCCTTGACTGGTTGTAACGTTGTACTCGTTTTTGATCTTGTCTTGAGAAAGATAGGGGCTATTTTTAGGCCCTCCTTCCGATATGGCGAGGCTATGGCCGTGGCTTGCTCATTCGTCACAGTTTGAGAGCCTCTTGATGTCATAAGGCCCAATCTTCTTTCTCCATCTACAACTTCTTTGGAGGTATTCTCTTGTTCTGATTTATTTCTTTTGGTTTTAATTTCTTCAAGTGAACTGTCCAATGTGTCCAGTTCAACAATCGCCTGATTCTCCGCTATTGTTGGTATTTGTAATTTAATGGTTTCGTTCAAGAGGGAATTAGTATCTGAGGTCTTATTGTTAGCTTTCATTTGATTTTTTATTATTTTTCTTTCCCTTTTTTTAACTACTTTTCATCTAAGTCTTGTCTGCCTCCTCGCATCTCTCTTTCTTTTTTTCCATCTAGGGATACGCTTTGCGGGCAGGCTTGTTTTTCTTCTTCTGTCTGGCTTTCCACTTGACCTGGGAAAGAATCATATGTTGGGGTCACAAGCTGATTAGGTCTGCAAGTTGGGAAAGTTCCACGAACTTTCACTGCGAGAGGTAAGTTCCCTCAATCGGGTTGGCACAGTACCTTAATATGAAGAACAAGAGGCAGCTGAAGATATTGGTTCTTGGCAGTTCCTGCAGATCTCACTGTTCCTGAGCCTCAGTCATGGGGACAAGATGGAGGACGTTGGGTGACTCCTGTACTGCACGGGATCTTCGGGATTTGTCAGATCATCAGAAAATGCTGACAAAATGGAGTCACTTCAGTTTCAGTAGCTGTAATTCAAGCACACAAGCTGGTGTCCCTCTCCCTGCTTAATCTTAACCAGCTTCGAGAATGGTATCCAGGTGGCTTATGAGTTGATGGTCCCACCAACTCAAAGGAAGAAGTCGTCCTTGAAGGCGCTTCTCTGTCGAGATGAACTTGGCAATTCAGACCTGGAGCAGGGCTTCACCGGGCAAACCAACGGTCCAGGAGTTGCAACAGTCGTCCTCTTCCAGCTCGTCCTTGGTTCTTTCATTCCAGTGGTCGACTCTGCTTTCCAGTCCAAGAGACTCACCTTTTAAACAGTTTTCTCCCTTTCATTCCAGCCTAGCTGCCACTCACCCACCAGGGTGGCTTTCCTTGCCCGGCAGTCAGCAAGCCAATCACTCCAGAGTACATTTGGGTCTCTGAGGAGACTAAGCACAGGGAGTTTCGGGCACCTCCCTCACTTCCTGCCCACCCCAGACACTCAGACACCAGAGACGGTCTTCAGTCCTGAAGCCCACCAAAGGCATAGAAACAAAGCGGCCAAACCTAGTTTGGCGCGCAGACACAAACACTAGAAGGACCTTTACAAAAAGAAATTGCGAAAAAAGAACACCGGGACCCATTTCAACAAAGGGGTTTAAGGCGCCATATTGAAAAACATGGCTGCTGCGATTTTTAGCTACTGGTGTTTGTGGTCGGGAATAATCATGGTAGTTTGTTGTACAACCACTGCCACCAGCCATTTCGATAGGAAAGGGTAGCATTTGACTGCTACATGAGTTTCTAGACACGGGGGATACTAGGTAACCCCTCCAGCACTCTATAGAAAGATAGTGTGTGCTGGGTCTAGGAATTTAAAAAGACTAGTAAAGTCAAGTTAACCTTACAGTCTCTGCGAAACAGTAGTTTATCCCAGAGAAGGTATTTAAACCTTGTGGAGGTCTAAAAGACACCCCTTTGTCATTGCACTGAAGGTGCTGTGTGACACACATGAAAAAAGATGATGCCTATGGAGTTGTCTAAAACTCCATAACCAAAAGAAATAAACACAGAAAACAAACAGGATTAAAAAATTCAGTCTCAAATTTCAGCAAAAGAGCTGGGGGTCTCTAGGGTAGAGGGAATTAGCACATTTATGAGAATCCTCCCGAACAGCAACAAGAGGACGGGTTTTGGAGCCGAAACATGCTATATGAAAGGATGAATGGGTGGTGGATGCTATCATCAAAGCACCGTGTGTGAGGGTGCAGAAGGACATTTTGAAGGGATGGTCACTCAGGAGCAAATTGGATGACCATTAATTAGCTTTTCTTCAGTTCCCTAGTAAATTAATTGTGTTGAATGGCATTTTGATGAGAAATGAAACATTGCTAATTATTTCCCTTAAAAAATCTTCTTCATTCTTCTATTTCTTCTTCATCTGGGAAGCCCTTTCCTAATTCTTCACCTCTTTCCTTTCTCATTGACTCTTGCTCCCCTCCCTCAGACTCTGATACTCTTCTTTTTCTCTGCATTGCCCATCCTACTGATACCTCCTGTATCCCTCTTCCCTCCTCTGTTATCCCTTGGGTATATTCCTCTCTTGTTACCCTCTCAACACTCTTCTCTCTGCTCATTACTCAAAACATTCCTCTCTTCTTGTTCTTCTTGACCTATCGGCTGCGTTCGGTACAGTTGATCACTCTATCATTCTCTCTTCTCTCTGTTTCCATGGCTTGCACTGCTTTGTCCTTGAATGGTTTTGTTCTTATCTTTCCCACCACCCCTATTCGGTTTCCTGGGGTGGGCTATCCTCTCCTATTATTCCTCTTTCTCTTGGTGTTCCCCACAGCTCTGTTCTGAGTCCCCTACTCTTTTCTCTATATACTATTCCTCTTGCTTCCATAATCTCTTCCTTTGGGCTTTCCTATAATCGTTATGCTGATGACACATCTTCTTGTCTTATTTTCTTCTTAAACCAATGCTATTCACTCTACTCCTTGTAACTGTATGCCTTCCATCCGATCTTGGATGTCATCTCACTATCTTCACCATAACTAAAATGGAAGTTCGTTTTTTTCCTGCTTCTACTATTCCCTCCTCCTTCCCCTTTATCTATCTACGTTCCTCCATCTTCTCTTTCAGCGGCCCACTATCTGGGTGTTATCTTTGACACTCTCTTTGTTTCACTGCTCATATTACTTATATCTCCAAATATTGTTGCTTTCTGCTTTTTAATATCCGTAAGGCCTGTTGTTTCCTTTCTTTTAAGGCTACTAAACTCCTTGTCTCCTCTTGTGTCTTTTCACGACTCTTCTATTGCTCTGCCCTACATCTTGGTCTTCGTGCTTGCTTCTCATCTTTCCCCACTCCACTCCATTTGTGTACGCTTCCCATGATTTTATTTCTACTGCTTTGCAGCATCTCCAATGGCTTTCCTTTGAGGTTTGTCTTCTCTTTAATTTCTTTGTATTGTTTTTAAATCTTCACATGGTCTTGCTCCTCCTTATCTTTCTTCCCTTATTTTTTTCTATGTTACTTCTCACTCTCTCCGCTCTTAATCCTTTTTTCTTCCATCTGTTCCACGACCTTCCTCTGTCTCCTATCGTCTTTCTTCCCTCTTTTTGCTAGGCCCCAAACACTGGAACACTCTCCCTCTCTCACTTCGTTCTATTTCTTCTTTCCCTTTCTTTAAAACCCAGTTTAAGGGCTATCTTCTTTCGTCTTCTTAAAATCCATTTGTACTATGCATTGCATTTTATTGTACCAATTCTGTTCTTTGTACAGAGCTTAGGTGTTGGGTGCCACATAAATAAAAATAAAATATTAAACACTTAAGTGTTTCCACCCAATGCCCCAAGGATTTTGGGGTTTGCACTTGAAGTCATTTGGAAATAAACATGACAAAAATAAGCGTTAGAAGAATCCTGATGGCCTGGCATGAAGCTGAGGGTAGAACAGGGGCGGAGTTACAGAAGATGACGGAACGCACGGTGAGCTCCCTCGTCTCATTGCATGCATTTCCATTCTGAAATATGCGCATGAGGGTATTTAGCGAACACCTCTGTGTCACAGGACAGCGACAGTGGACATGCAAGCATGCTGGCATGCCTTGCTTTACCGAAGAAAGCATATGCCAGTGCAGGCTCTGCGCTTGATGCAGCCCCAGCTACGTTTATCTTGGCCACGTGCTGAAAAAAGGTTACCGTAGCAAGATTAGTCAAATCTAATGACATTTCTAATATTGTACAGTAACCATGTAGTCCAAGGAAATGCATGTGCTGTGGCTAAGAGTTAAGCGCCCGCCTAAGACATTGGGCCAGCAATGTATTTCACAAGTTTAAATCTACAGTAGGGCTGACTCGACCCTTCTCCTTTTTCATGTCAATACAATGAGGACCATTAAAGGGTGAAAACTATGTAAGAACACTTATTATTGCTATTTGAGATAATGTGGGGCCATTTAATACTTTGGGTTAAATGCAGAAATTAGCTATCGCAAATGTACTGAACAATGCTTTTCAGGCAAAAGGCTCAAATTTATTTTAGAAGGAATTAAAGCATTCTGAAGTCTAACTCTAAGCAGAACAGCATTATACCACCCAAGGGAAAGTGGGCTTGTAGAAAGGGCTTATCACTCTCTGTGAATGAGTGCCCTGAATGAAGTTTTGCAAGAATTTCTAAAGTATGTGCAGTGTGTATTCTCAGCATAAAAGTCAGTGATAATTTGCTCAGTGTAATAGAAAGGTAGCAAAGGCCAAGCAAAATTGCATGCAGACAACAGAGCGTTTCTAGCACATAAAAGGTCTGATTGGGTGAGAGTGAGAACATTCTAGAATGGTCCAAAAGGGCGATTCAGGGTGCTCTAATGTGAACTTTCAAATGTAATAGCATTATAGCTGAGGCTGGTGCAATATGGAGCATGGACATGCTAGGAATGTGTGCTCTGATGCCAATTTAAAGTGTGCAGTGCCACGCCGACTATTTGTAGGAATGGCAAATAATTACGTATATGAGAGAATTATTGAATAACCAATGTGGTGGTGAAAGGGAGCAATTAAGGAATGCAAGACGAACATGAATTGTGCAATCTATGAGAATGGGAATATATGCATCCATACCAAAAGTAAGTAAACAGGCATGTATTCTGGGCCCGCTACCACCATGGTGGTCACCTGGCGCTGAGGCGTCTTCGAGTGCATGTCTTCTGGACCCGCTACCACCATGGTGGTCCCCTGGCGCTGAGGCGTCTTCGAGTGCATGTGTAATGGGCCCGCTAACACCTAAAGTGGTCACGTGACGCTGAGGCGTCTTCGAGTGCATGTCTTCTGGACCCGCTACCACCATAGTGGTCACCTGACGCTGAGGCATCTTTGAGTGCATGTGTAATGGGCCTCCTACCAACATAGTGGTCACCTGATGCGGAGGCATCTTCGAGTGCATGTCTTCTGGGCCCACTACCACCATGATGGTCACCTGGCGATAAGGTGTCTTCGAGTGCATGTGTAACGGGCCCGGTGCCTGGAATCTCCAGCCTGGTTACTCTGGTAGGAAAAAGGGGGTTTGGTAAGTGGGACTGAAAAGGTTGGAACATGGGCAATCACACTTGGTACCAGATGGACGAGAGATTGATACTTTAAACACGCGGTCATGTATGCCTGAGTTCGTGAAGTGGGACCGTAACATGCTGAGTGATGTTTGCAACTGTAGGGTTATTTTACCAGTTCCTCGTACTTTTTTAATTGAATTGTACCATAATGGGGTTTATGCTGTGTGATGACCTCTAAATGTGCTCGAATATTGCAGTGGTGTAGGGTATGGTAGCCTGAGTTAAGGGTTGTGAGCATCTTATCCACATAGATCCTCCAGTACAAGTCTGGGGTTGCCTAGGCTATGTCCCAGGGTCAGCTTGATCAGGGGAGTTCTGCAAATACAATGGCCCTCATTCCGAGTTAGGACTACACCATGGAGTAAATAGCTCCATGGTTGGCAACCATGGAGCTATTTACTCCATGGAGTACCGGCATGGTGAATGGAGTAATTTCCGGTCCATTCCAAGGTTGGATGCACCGGTAATTCCCCATTCACCATAGCCCTTCCCCATCCCCATTTCTGCCCCCATAGGGCTCAATGGGAATGGGGAAGGAGGTAATTACGGCACCGTAAATTACAGTGCCGTAATTGACTCCAAGGTCACCTTGCGGGTCCCGTAATTTACTCCTGCTAAAAGCAGGAGGTAAAGAGGGACCCGCAAAGGGAACTCGGAATACGGAGGTAAGGGATTACCGCCATCGGTGCCCTTACAGGCGCCGGTAATCCCTTACCTCCAACCTCGGAATGACCCCCAATGAATCCAATCTACACACGAATTTTGCAAATACAATGATTATGTAACAGAAGGATCAGACACATATAATCGTGGACACTGGCGGACTGTCCTACAGGGAAGTCTGGAGATTTTCCAGTAGGCCTAGGCACCATGGACCTCTTCTCTCAGAGCACTCAGAATGTATAAATTGCTACATGCTACACACACAGCCAGGACGCTATTTTCGCTTCCGTTGTCATATGGGGCTACTTTGAAAAAGAATCCAGGTCCTCTTTCGGTTCCCAGTCCAATCCTGATCGTGGAACTGTGTCTGGGTGTTAGTGAAATTATGCCACATGGTAACATTGTTCTTGTGAATGGAGGGCTGTGTGCTAAAGAAAGCAGAGCAGTGGTCATGGAGGAGTGGAAGGAGTTATGAGTTTGCAAGGATATATAAACACAGAAAGTATTTTGAGGGTGTCTGTTTACACTTGGAAATTGGCAATGTTGAAATCCTGTAGGGATAATTTTCTAAGAATGTCTGTGCATTGGGGGCTAGGCTTGAGCATAGCTCCATACACACCAACATACAGCCCCTCCTCTTCTAACATTCTGCAAGGCATATAGCCTCCTGGAATGATAGTGAAATACTATGCAGTTAGAGACCGCTGATCATTGAAGCTGATTGGATGAGCTACATTACATTGTTCACCTTTATGTGCTGGTAAAGTTGGTTGTGTGAAGAGGTTGTTGGCACTTCTCTCTTTAAAGAGGACAAGGATTGATGGGACCTGCAGTATTCCCTCGCATTGACCTTTCTGAGCAGGTATAATACACACTGGTGGAAAATAGGAAATGGTGCCACAAGATCTCCTTCCACCTTACACTTCAAACACATATCCTGTACAGGTGGACACTACAGGCCTAACTCTTAGCACATCAACACTAATCGAAACGTGGATAATTCCTCCTCTTTAGTCCTATCTCCCTCTCCCACATCAAAGGCTAACCAGACCCAAAGCTCTGGAGTCTATCAGATCCTGGCCTCTTTCCTATGAATAGCATACTCCCACGTGTCTTTGCTAAACCCATGGAAAGAATACTGACACAAAAAGAACCAAGTACATCCGATCTGCACCCATCAACACCACAACTTTCATCTCTCCCTCTCCCATTGGCCGACCAGAAACCCTCCTTTCTCTCACAGGGACATGGGCAACAAGGCCACAAAAACTGTCAGACGCGTGCTATTCAACACCACATGCCTTACCTTACATCACAGCACATACTGCATTATATGTAGACATGCTTTAGTAATCAGAGATATCCCCTACATTTCATATATTGCACCAATACGTGCTCAGTCGTTAGGCATATTTGCTATTTCCCTAAATTTCACATTTTGCTCCGTACATGGTCAGGCTTCATACAGCAGAGCTATCCCCATAAATTATATGTGCTGCACCGTATATATGGTCAGGCTGTAGACAGTGTAGCCACCACCCTTAATCACATGTACCATACCAAGCATTGTCAGAACTAGACACCTAATTTGTATATAATGCACCGTACATGGTCAGACTTTGGTCATTTAATACAAACCCTCTAACTTGTATATACTGTACCTTAACTGCTCAAGCTGTAGAGCGAAAAGCTATAACCCTAAACCCCATGTCCAGCACTACATATCGCCAGATTTAGACAGCAGAGCTATTCCCCTAAATTGTATATACTATATTGTATGTGGTTGGAACTATCCCGCTAAATGCCCCATACCTGGTAAGGTCAGACTTTAGACAGCAGAACTATCTCGCGAAATCAAATATATTGTGGCTTACCTGCTCAAAATCTAGACAGTAGACCTATCCCACTAGATGACATGTACTGCACTGTGAATGCTCATGCTATTAACAACAGATCCACCCCCCAAAAGTGCATGTCCTTCACAGTACATGGTCCACACACAAAATGGCCAGAACTATCCTCCAAATTGATTGAAATGCATTGTACGTTGTGTAAGGAACTCATGGTGGCAACAGTAAAGACAGACACAAGTGATCACAGTTCAAGGGTATTTATTGAACTTTATAAAGGGTGAGATAAACACCAAATCTAAATCTAAGATGGGAACAAGCTACAACCATCAAATAATAATAAGTCAGTCCTAGTGGTGTCTTATCAAATAAAAAGAGCTTATTCTAAAAAAATAAACTATTGCCAATACTTACCTCTAAGATACAAAAAGAGTGTGGGATAATGTGCACCAGAAAAGAAAGAAGTGTTCTTAAAATAATAAGTCAGGATGGTATGGTATGGCTGGGTTCTCCCTTCTCCTCGGTTTTATTATGGGACAAGGCAGGACTTCTGAGCCCTGCACACTCCTAGGCCTCGCCAGCATGATGTTCACTATTACATTCAACGATACCAGGATCCTGAGAGGCCAAGTATCTTTTCTACAAGGTCTCTTGCCTTAGAAGGCCTGCTGGATCAAAACAACAAACAAACAAAAGTTTCTTCAGTGATGTTGCACCTTGGGCAATTGTTCTCTGCCGCTTGGATCTCCCTCTGCCGAGCTTGGATCCCTCTTGCAAATTGGGCCTCGCACTGTCAGATTCACTACAGCCTTTCACTCTTAATATCAACACAATGTTCTCGGGTGCATCATGCTTCACCTCGCATCCCTCAACCGGGTTCACATTTTCAATTTCACAGTTCACTTTGCTTTATTACATGCAGGATTTACTCTCTTACTTTTTCCCTAGGTATCCCTCTGTCGGATTCACATAGATATCTTTAACACAGTTCATGAGCTTCTAACTTAGTTCATGATTTGATTAATCTCATCAGAAAGCTTGGGTTCCCTTCTCCTTGCTTTCTTTTGGCATCCCTCTGTTGGGTTCACACGTGCCTTATTCCACAATATTCACAATCTCATCAGAAAGTGGGGCTCCCTTCCCCTAGCTTTCACTCGGCATCCCTGTGTCGGGATCACACTTGCCACAGTTCACAGAACATTCTCTTCAGAAAGTGGGGGTTCCCGTGCCCTACATTAATCTCTGCAATGGGTCAGAGACTTTTGATTGTACAAGGGATTTGACGTGACCCTTGTAGGACCACTCTGACATCTCATGCCGCCTTCTACTAGGGCCTTCTGGTATTTGTAGTTTGCAATACAAAACAAAAGGGCCAGCCAGAGTCGTTCGAATGAGCACTCCTGCGGCGCCTGACCACTCTGCAGCTGGCCCATCTCTGAGCTTTTCCAAAAGTTCAAACTCACATACATTCTTTGTTCACAAGTTCCTAGCTTTTACATAATGTTGCCACTTGCAGCCTTGGGTTCAACACAGTTCGGTTTGCTATCAGCTTTGTCCGACTCACAGGCTGTGCTGAAACCGTTGACTTGTCTTGCTTCTGGAATCAAGGACGGTACCAATGTAGCCAGTGTGCCTCCCCGTCTGCGTTACCAATGCAGGAGGTCCCCGTGCACCGTTGACATCTGTCACACCACATGCCAGCTGTACTCCTGGTCTGTGATTCCTTTTTCAGAAGCGTTGCGGGTCTGAGGTGAAAAGGGCAAGGGCAATTCCCTCCTCGTCCTTTCAGGTCTCGCCATCTTTCTCCTCCACTTGAACTTCCAGTCCGGAATCGCTGCCTCCTTGTACATTCGGCCTTTCTCATTTTGTGCTCTTGTGCTCCACCTTTTATCCCTGTGAGGAAGGTATAGGGCTGTCAGGTGTGCGTGGTTACTGTCAATTGCCTGACAATGCCTGACCCGTGTTTAGGGACATGTTAGGTGAACGGCTCTGGTGTTAGTCTGCTGTCTGTTATGAGGTGAGAAAGTGTTTGTGTTGGAAAGGGGAAATGTTAGAGTATCTAAGTATCCCACAGGGTGGTTGGTTAGCTCGGAAAGGTAAAATTTGTAGGGTTGGTGAAATGAATAGGGGGGGCTGGGGGAACGGTAGTGTTCTGTCATGGCAGACTGGGAGGTCGGGAAATAATAACCAGGGAGACGCAGAGAGCAATGACTGGGAGTGTTCAGGTATGAAAAAGGAAAGCAGGATTCTGGGATATCTGGTCTCTGAATGCAACAAGTTCTGGGCTTTTAGGAGATGTATCAGATGTGGAAGGGTCGTTGGATACAGGTAAGAGATATTCTTTGGGTGGAAGGGAGGTAAATGTAGAACAACCTACAAAGGCCTAAAGGATTTCGTCCTTCTCACCTTCGCCCCTGTATAAAACCACGTCTCACATGGGGTATTCGCCAAAGCATAACTCTGGGTTCCCATACCAAGGTGATCCTCACTTGCTCGCACGGCCCCAGGGTTGGGATTTGAGAGTGCCAGCCCTTCCCTGGCCACCTGAATAAGGGATTCTTGACGTGTGCTTGGGTGAATACCCTCATGTTTCACACAGTTGTCAGACATTTAACAACAGTACTCTGCCCCTAGATTTCACATACTGTACTTTATATGCTAAAACTTTAGGCAGCAGACCTATCCCCCTCTATCATATTCCCTGCAATGTACAGGGTCAGGCTTTAGACAGCCGAGCTATCCTTCTTAATAGTACATACAATACCTTACATGGTCAGAACCATTTGCCTTAATTGCAAATAGCTCATTGTATATTGTTAGACTTTAGACAACAGAACTATCCCGATAAATTGCACGTACTATACCTTACATGCTCAAACTCTAGGCTGCAGAGCTGTTCTGTGGGATATTTTGACCCATTCCAATATGCCCCACTGCATCACTTTACAAATGGTGAAAGAAACAGCCCAAAATGGATTCGCTGACTCCTGTGCGCACCAAAATCTTCAAAACTGTGTTTGGGTCACAACCAGGAAAAGGCTGCGCACCCTGTCACACAGTCAGGGGGGGTGAAAAGAAAGTTATCACCGCAGGAGCATACCAGTGGGCTCTGCCACATTCAACCTGGGGCAAAGCAGCAGAATTGTGCTGAAAACCGAAAATGCCTTTTAAAATGTTAGCTTTGCAACCTTAAAAAGTGCTGTTTTTGGCGCTAGATCCATTCATTTCCATTGAATTATTGAGATTAAAAGGGTACTGCAATGCCCAGGATCATCCAGTGTGGCTCAGAGGAACCGGGCCTCATTGACTGACAGCTCTATAAAATGTATCTAATGGAAAAGCAACCCAGGAGCCCTTGTTTTCAATTCCACAGGAAAAACACACTTTGCAACAAGTAACAGAATCAGCTGTGCAGAGAGAAACTCTAAACAAAGGCATGATACATGTATCCAGACTGCAAACAATCCCAGGACTCAAGGGAAGAACTAGTGCTGACTAAAATGCGTATGGCTGCAGAGGAAAATCGGATTTAAAGAACTCAGTTTAATGTGCTTTTTCATGAATGAAGTGCAAAATCGCCTGTGTGAAAGCATGTTTTTATTTAAAGGCTTAATTCTTTAAGAATGTCAAAGGATTGCTAATGTCAAAATCCACCTATAAACTGTGTTCATTTAATATGTTTAAATGAAAGATTTAGGTGAAATTTAAAGTTAAACCCAGTCTTGAGTTAATCAACTATTAAAAAAAAAACAAGTCTGCTCTGACAGTCCTGTGCCTGGGAAAGGTTAGATTATAATAGAGTCTGCGCAGAACAGATAGTCACCCTACAGAACCACATAGAAACCTTGAAAGAGGAAAATAATACATTTATTATTAAAGACTTAGACTCTCAAACAGAATTTGACGAGGCGCCAGATATCCAGTGCATTCAAAAAACATAGGGATGACCTGGCTGAACAGTGGGGCAACCTAAGTCAGGATAGGGACGCCTTAGGCCAGGAAGTAAGACAATTAAAAACCAAGCCAGAGGGAAGAAAGCTGGCCCTCCAGGAGCTCAATTAATTAAAAACAGAATATGAGAAGCTACTAGAGCACACCAGACGGGTGGAGGATGCTCTGGAAAAGAACACCCAGACCAATGATGCTAAAACTTAGTAGGTGAGTCTCCTGCAGCAGAAATTGTCCCGGTATTCCCAGACCAGGCAGGAAGCACCGAGAGACAATGAGGCTGTCTGTGAAAAGAATGATAGGCTCCACCAACAAGTGGCAATGCAAGAGCAAATCATTGAGACCAGCAAGGCCTTGATAGAGGAACAAAAGTCTCAGATTTTTGCATTTCATCGGGGAATAGGGGCTGAAAGAGAAAAGGTAGAGAGGGACAGAGCAACCCCTGAGGATCACATCAGGACCCCTGTACTCAGGGACTCTAACCCTTCAATGCAATGAACTCTGCCACCTTCATGTCCACTAGCGTATATGAACCATGGGCCATGGGGATGGTAGACTACAACAGAATTGGTAAGGTGGGACTGACAGATCAGCGCCTCCCAGAAATTGATGAACAGGTGTCCCTGTACAGATCCCCAAATGTTATGTTAGGGCTAACATCTCTGATCAGGAAGATGAGGGGAAAGTCATGGAACTGGATTCGCAAAACTACTGCCTTCCAAATGATCCGTTTTTTAAATTTGGTGGGGAACTCCAGGAAATAACGCCTAAAAAGACTATCCTAAAGACCTCTTCCCAGATAGGGCAGTGGAGGGGGGGGGTACTCTGCCAATCCTGGGAGCCAGGGAGAGTCAGAAGACTCTTATGAGCACCACAGGATAGGGAAACTAGCTCCCCACATTCTGCAAGCCCTTCTCAAGCTTTCAGAATCAGGGAGTGCCTAAAGGATCAGGAAGCCACCTCTAGTAGCAGTGCCTCTGAGTCAGAGGACGAGTGGACTCAGGTGACTAAGACCAAAAATGCAAACAAAATCAAGAGAGCTATGCAAAAGATCCCCTGAAGCAGATCAAGGCCATTAGGAGTGTTATAACTCCTTATCATAAAAATGCCAAGTATTCAGTCTGGGAAAACCTTGAATTATACAGATGATGGATACTTTTCATCTGAAAGATAGTCAGAATTGCATCCAATATGTGAAATGGACATTCTCCCCTGAGTACTCCAGCTCGCGGGACTGGAGGATCAGAACCACTCAAGATGGTCCACCTACAGGGCGGCCATTTTAAAACACTTCTCTGTCCATAGAAATCCCCAAGAGGCCCGGAAGGTGGCCTACAGTCTACAGTGTGAGGAAGATCAGGCCCCACAAGAATTTGTGCAGGAACTCAAACGTGCCTTTGTGCAGACCATCAGGAGGGTGCACACAGATAGTAGGGAGTTCATCAACACCTTCTTCCATGCACTCTCCAAATACATAATGACTCAGGTGGTGAGGGACTTTCACAAGGTGAGATCACTGGACTGGGTCATAGAACAGGCGACCTGTATTTATGAGGTGCAGAAACCTGTAGATAATAAGAACACCAATAAAAACCCCAAACCAGCCAACATCCCTACTGCTGCTAAGGTGGCGGAGGTGAAGGTTTCCCCCATTTTAGATCTGGAGATGGGGGGCCTAAAAATATACATCTACAGAACCTATCCAATCAAGGAACCAGAAGGCCGTCGGGCCAATCCCAGACAGGTAGTCAGGGAGGTAATCCCACAAAAAGTACCCCTAAATCCTCTGATTACATTGGCCCCCGATACAAGGGCAACAAACCCATCCTGGGGCATGTGTGGACTCCCCCAGTCCAAGTGGGGGTCCAACCAGGTAGGTACCAACCCAGGAAACTTGTCTCCTAACTTTCCCCAGGCGGGCAGTAATCCCCCAAATGCCAGGTTGAGATTCTTTCCCCGGTACCATCAAAACTTCAACCCACAAAACAACCCTCCTTTCTTTCCTCTTTTTCCTAAGCCCAGAGAGCCCAATCCGGGAGAGGGGAAGCCAAGGGTGGAGGGTTACCCAAACTATCCAAACCCAGGATATTATGTGAGAAGGGACAGTTACCCTTCCCGTGATCGACCTAGGATGGACCAGAGACTCTTGTACCAGCCAGATAGGGTGTCCACCCTGGAGCGCTAGGTCCAGAGCTTCTCCCAAGATCTGGGTCGCATGTTGAGGGCTCAGCAGAACCCTCAGATGAACATGGCGGCTGAGGACTCCACAAACAAAGGGTCTGGTACTCCAGAACAATGACGGGGAGAGAACCCTGAAAGCTCACCAGTTCCAAAGGAGGTGGCATGGGGGAAAGGGGGTTGTAAAGCCTTAGATGAAGCTTCCTTCCCCACTTGTGAAAAGCCCCTGGAAACCCAGGGACCGGAACCAAAATCGCACGTCCCCGAAAGTATGAAACTCAAGGAACAGAGGGCGAGTAGGCGAAATAAAGGACCTAAAAAGACCCATTTTGTGGAGGAGGTTCGTGTCCTCCAATTTGAAGGAGAGGGATCCTCAGAGGACTCTGGGAAAAAAAAATCTTCTCCTTCAGGGACGGGAGAACTCCTCCCAAAGAAAAATGGGTGCCGAGAGATTCTAATGAAGACTGGATGAAAGTGGGGACTGAGTTAGGACCACCCATCATTGAACCCCAGAATGATAATCCAGAAAACCACCTTGCCCAAAAATATTCTGGTGACTGCCTCCAAAAAGGGAGGTGCGGCCCAGAATCAGAACCAGGGAGCCCAAAACTCCCCCAATATCCAACTGCCACATTTTCTTTGGAGATCCCCAAGCTACCACACAGAATCCTGCCCAAACTACCCCTGTGTCGGAATCACGAATCAAGAAACTAACCAACCAACTGGACCAAAATGCACATTATCTTTGCCCCCTTGAGGAAAAGGGGGGAAGATTTTATGCCCCGGTCCAAGTACAAGGCAAATGTAGAATTCCAGCACCGGTGGACACTGGTTCCCAAGCAACTCTGCTGTCAAAGATGACCTTTGAGCAGCTACATTCAGGAAGGGGAAGAGATACCAGATCCCTCTTCCAGGACAACTCCAGAACTTTGACGGGAAGGACATTCCTGTCGAGTGGTTTGCAGAGCTGGAAATTAAAATTGGGTGACACAAGATGAAGCACCAGGTCATAGTTGTGGCGCCAGAGGGAACCCCGTGTCCATTTAGGGAATGACATCCTCTGTAGGTTGTCTCCCCTAATAGACTTTGTGAATAAGGTACTCTGGACCCAGACTCACAGGCCAATCAAATTAAAACAGAGTGTCAAACATGTTAATCTAAATGGCACATGGCACATGGTTGAACAAAAACCATACCAAATTAAGTTTTATCTTCAAAATAATGAAATACCCGACGTTACCATAATTGCTGTAGAACAACAAACTAGTGATGGGAACTCCTCTCCATTTCTGCAAATCAACCTTCCCTCCAGTTTCAAGTGGCATTCTGCACTGGAAGGAAACACTTTGAAATTCTGTACTAATTCACAATCAGAAAATCCCAATTCCATGGCCAAAACTGATAACAAACGAGCACCAAGTGTAGCTGGCATTCTGAAGAAGGGCGAACAACTCTTCCTCCTGATTCAGTTAAATGACAGGAATGAATCTGTCCTCGCCCGAGTTGACTTGAATAGCGAAGAAAGCTTTATCAGTGAAGTATTATTCAAGAAACTCCCAAAAGACCAGACCATGCCCGTCGTTGAGTCAATTTGTCCATGGGTATGGGGCCTGAAAATTCCCCGTTCCACACATCGGCTGCTTATCAGTTGTATGATAATAATTTCTAGCAGTGACAAAAGCATAGAACACAATTGTTGGGTCGTGCGAGGTGCTCTGTCAGCCTTTTATATGGGCAGTCACTTCTTCAACCAGCTCAAGATTAATTTGGACCCCAGTCATTGCCAAGCCCGGTCCCAACTAGAGAGTAAATCTCAGGGTCCTGGCCATCCTAAAGAAAGCCTTCCGGTCAGCCCTAGCGCTACGGTAGGAAAGGGAAGTTCAAAAATGGAGGAGAGGTCACCATCAAAGGCCTCACCTACATAATCCACATCTCCAAAGGTCACTTGATGAAAGAAAAAGCTGGTCTACATCAATCAGCTAAAGAGTTGCCACCGCAGGCATACTTTGCGGCAAATAGAAGAGCCTAAAGAAAACCCAGAGGGAGAGAATTCTGAAACATAGGAATATTTTAAATTGTCATCGAATACAAGCGGGGAATATTGTAAATTGTCACTGAATGCACATGTATATCCCA
Organism: Ambystoma mexicanum; assembly: GCF_040938575.1. NCBI lineage: Eukaryota > Metazoa > Chordata > Amphibia > Caudata > Ambystomatidae > Ambystoma > Ambystoma mexicanum. Next base: position 400,833,620 of record NC_090925.1, on the reverse strand, counting down.
TGTCTGTGATCCCTATTGGAGGGCAGTAGTGGGAACAGGTTCATAACTGGGTTGTGTTCTGTTTTCTAGAATGGCACTGAGTGTACCTAACAACCAAGGAGGACCTCCTCTGGGACCCGGTAGGAAAAAAGCAAAGAAATCCGGAGTGTCGCTCCACACCAGAAAAGAAAACATGAGAGAAGACGTGGGATAGTGCTCCTATTCCAACCAGAGCCGGCGAGGAGAGCGTGTCGCATCATTCGCTGATGGAAGAAGAACGTACACCTAAAGAAAACCTGTGTTCTTCACAAGAAGAAAGAAAAATCCCACGTGCCCTACTTCCCCAGGACTGGAAGTCAAGCCGAAGTCGGGGGGGGCAGCTTCTGTGGGATATTTTGACCCATTCCAATATGCCCCACTGCATCACTTTACAAATGGTGAAAGAAACAGCCCAAAATGGATGCGCAGACTCCTGTGCGCGCCAAAATCTTCAAAACTGTGTTTGGGTCACAACCAGGAAAAGGCTGCACACCATGCCACACACAGTTAGAAGGGGTGAACACAGAGTTCTCACGCAGGAGCATGCCAGTGGGCTCTGCCACATTCAACATAGTGCAAAGCAGCAGAATTATGCTGAAAACAGAAAATGCCTTTTTAAAATGTTAGTTTTGCAACCTTAAAAAGTGCTGTTTTTTGCGCTAGATCCATTAAATTATTGATATTAAAAGGGTACTGCAATGCCCAGGATCATCCAGTGTGGCTCAGAGGAACCAGCCCTCATTGACTGACAGCTCTATAAAATGTATCTAATGAAAAAGCAAACCCAGGAACCCTGTTTTCATTTCCACAGGAAAAACGTGGCTAAACTTTGCAACACGTGACAGAATCAACTGTGCAGAGAGAAACTCTAAACAAAGGCATGATACATGTATCCAGACTGAAAACAATCCCTGAACTCAAGGGAAGAACTAGTTCTGACTAAAATGTGGATGTGCTGCAGAGGAAAATCGGATTTAAAGAATTCAGTTTAATGTGCATTTTCATGAATGAAGTGCAAAATCGCCTGTTGTGAAAGCATGTTTTTGTTTAAAGGTTTAATTCTTTAAGAATGTCAAAGGATTGCTGATGTCAAAATTCGCCTATAAACTGTGTTCATTTTATATGTTTAAATGAAAGATTAAGGTGAAACTTGAAGTTAAACCCAGTCTTGAGTTAATCAACTATTTTTAAAAAAAAAAGCAATTCTGCTCTGACAGTCCTGAGCCTGAGAAAGGTTGACACTTCACTGTTGGCAGGAAAGGCTAATTGCTGTTGGGAGGCCTCGCATACTCATAACAATGGGCTTCATTTGACATTTGTCTGGGCCCCAGGCAAAGACAATAGGAGGCTTGAAAACTCATCCTTCCAGGGGAGGGGCAGGAAGCTCCACTCTCCAGGGAGAGGCTTCTCATTGAACTTCAAAGGACTTGCCATTTGCTCAAACTTGGGAAGGAAGAAAAAAACTGACATGTGAGTTTTGGTTTTAAAATGTTTATTTTTCCACTGAACTTCAAGACATTTGACAGCAAGAATAAGTAAACGATTGAAAAGTACACACATATAGATCTGAATTTATGCTAGCCATTTGAAAAATTGATAGAATTTCTTACTGCGTACAGAACAGAAGTTATGAAGAATGACCAATGGGACAGAAACTATTAATGTTGTAAATCTAATATTGTGTACCCATGTACAAGGGTGATTGCACATATATGTACCAAATTAGGAAATGTTAGGCCAAACCTTTTATGGTTAAAATTGCCAAAATTCAACAGAAAGGCAAAACCAGGTCCCACCGACTTGGGAGTTGGATGTAAATGTGACCCCCGAAATATGTAATTTATGTATCCGATTTTCTTAGAGAGCATAGGTACATAAATATGTATTTGTGGGAAAGTTAGATTTTGGTCCCAATAACTATGGGAGCTTTCCAGATCATATCATAAAACATGACAACCCTTTCTGTCATCCAACCAGCCAAGAGCAAGGCGGGAACTGTGTTGTTGCCCAATCATAGCCTTTTGGGTGTGGGTTGTAAGTCTGCCCCTAGCATAAACTGAGTGATGTCATTTGGCATGATAAATAAGGGATCCTCACAACACAAAACACACTGATTCCTGACTCCATCCTGATTTCTGTGTGGTGCTCTGTTCCTGAATTCTCCATCTTGTTCCTGATTCCAGATTTATTTGTAAAGCCATGGCCTCAGCATTGCTGAACTACTTTTTCAGATAGGTCCAAATCCTGAAGTAATCCCAAATTTAAGGGTAACATTTTGATCCAGTCTGGCTTGCTGCCACTAAATGCTTGCCTGCTCCAAACTTGCCATCCCACTGACCTACAGTGTCCAGTAACCAGAAGGGCCAATCCAATCCAGTCCAGTCTGAGGTGCCAGTCCAGTTGACCAGAACTGCCCAGCTGGCCTAATTCCACCAGAGGTGCCCTGCTGTCCTTAGACCTGATCCGTGATGACCAGAGCCCTTGACGGTCCAAAATCTTAAATTAAGGTGGACTGTAAGGAATCAATAAGAATCATAGTAAACCATAGCATATATTGCCTTACATTGTCCTATTCCAATCCATAACCCATCCTATCTTTACCTTAAGAACCTGTAATATTGTCAGAACCATTCTCGCAACTCTGACTGTGATTCTTAGTGTTAGCGATATCTTCATTTTGTTTTACTAGACCATAGGCTATTAGTGATTTGGATAAATAAAGTAATTCCCATAAAGAAAACAGGGTATCTGCCACGTGAAGGGTTACAAGCAGCCATGTAACTGTGGAGATTCACGGGTGGCATTCTCTTTTTATTAGCCATTAATCTAGTTTAAATAAAAGTAACCTGTCATTTTAAAACCGATTTTCTGTTTTTCTCTGTTCTATTTTCCTAAAAACACCTCTCATTCAAACTTGCATAACTTCCTTGATTTAATAGCTACAGACTTTATTTCAACTCTGACCTAAACATAAGACCTTTAGCTACAGCCCAACCCAATAATCTCATGCGAAAATAGTGCATTTGACCTGTTTCTTTTAAAAAACATTTAGTGAATTTTAGGCGGGAATTCGCATTTCTGCAAATGTTTTACACGTGTGATTTTCAATTCCAATTATTTCCAAACTTCCATAAAGATTCAAAGTGTGTACTGTTGCTCATACTAAAGCTTACAATTTTTAGCATCTTTTCAGTGTTGCTCCCACGATTTATATCAATTTAAGTACTTTTTGCACACTTTTCATTGTTTTGCTCAGTCATTTTTGAATGTCATTTTAAAAGTGTAAAATTTCCAAAACGTTATTCTCTCTTGTTTGGAGAGGGAAGCTTGTATTCAAACCCTGTACACTGTTCTATATTCCTGAATACCCGCTGCTTCCTTACACCTGTGTAGAATTGCTTCATTGTGAGTTGAGAAATTTGCAGAGGGAAATCTTAACTTAAGCGCTATCTTTTCAACAAGCCAAAACTGTTCTTTTCTCTGTGTTTTATATTCTGTGTTGCTATAAGTGAATTCAACTGCATTACCTACTTTCTGATTTGTATTGTCACCACATTGGTGATTGCTGCCCCATATATTAATACGTGTTTGATTTGAATTTTAAATAAATAATAAATATTACCTTTACCAACCAGTCTGATTCGTGGTCCATTGTGACATGGGGGTAATTTAAGAAGGGGTGTGATATGAGTGGTATATCACTCAGAATATTGAACCAATAGACACAATAAATAAGTATTTCATTTGTGCATTGCATGCTAGGCTGAGACCCGGGTGTATTTCCTGATTGAAATCCTTAACAGTCCCCTTAAATTACCTGTCCCGCACTGTACATGGCCAGGATATAGACGGCAGAGCTATCCCCCTAAACTGCATATAGTGTCCCTTCCATGCTCATGCATTTTACACATTAAATATCTGCCAAAATGAAGACGTTAGATACCCCAGGAAGGTAGAAAATGACCAGGCAACTCCAGGGAGCCAACATATGTATGTGTGTAGCTTTTGGACCCAATTAAACACTGTGCAAACACAATTCTTTGACATTCATCCTTGAAAACCATACCAAATTTGGGTAACATTTGTAAATGCTGGATCACAAATCAGTCAACACTCCCCTACTACAGAAAGGTAACCTCTCTTTCCGTTCCTCTCTGTTCAAGTGTAAGCAGCTGTTATTGGCTGAGGGGGTACCTTCCTGTCTCCAAGAGAGCTCCTGCAGGGACAGCCCATACCTTGTTTATATGGTAATGGACAGTACCTCCCTACCCTTGGAAAGACAGTCCTTGAAATATGGATGAATAAAGCATTCTTTTTTTTGTCATGTAGCTGCTGCACAAAGGAATGTAAGGGGCACATGCATAGAAACGGGCCAGAGAGACCCTAAACCCAAGATTGTAATATCATTGACTGATCATCCTACCCCCTCCTAAAACCCTCTTTCATCCACTGCTGGCATGCTTCTTCGTTTTAGCATCCTGCAGTCATCACACCCCTTTCGGCAGAGGTGGGGCACTTCAAGGAATCCACGCTCCACCATCAATCATTTCAGCTCCTTGTTTCATCATGAATAACCCTCTGCAGCCATGGCGTGGCCTACAACACCTGGTGAGTTGTGGCCTTTGGGGGAGAAGGGCATTTTGTTTTGGCCTTTGGTTTTGTGCCATGTGTGATACAAGTTAGGAGTGCAGGATTGAACATTGTCTCTCCTTGTAAGGCTAGTCTCCTCTTCCCCTGACTAACCACATGCACTCCAAGGTCTCCAAATAACTTACACTACACATGCACACCACCCACAGATTACACACTCCCAGGTGTTTCCGTCAAACCCATAGAAAGCAGATTGGTACATAGGAACTGGGTCCTGCACCCATCAGCAGCACATTTCACATCTGCCTCTCCATCTGTCCCCCAATCAACCCCCTAATTTTTTTTTCTCTCACAGAGCCAGATGCAGCGGGACCACTAAAAGTGGCAGAAGGGTGCTGTGCAAGAACAGCTAACTTACAGTACTTACACCAATCATATGGGGGGGCTTCTTTAGATGGGTTAGCACCATTCTGCACAATGGCTTTTATGCTGCCACAGTGCCTACACTTATAGGCTGGCTGGCTAGTTGTGAAGTCCCTCCTTGTCCTGGGAGGATAGCTCTGCGGCAACATGCTCGCCTTGGAACCAAGATGACATGGAGCAACACAGGTTTGGTCCCCGGGTCTGTGCTTACAAACCACTGGGTATTAAGTGCGTTAAGAATAACCTATCATATCATACAGTACCCAACACTTTCCGTAGGGTTACTATATTGTTAATGGGACAGTACTACCACTTCTCAGCATATTTGCTATATTTAAAAAAAAACAGCACAAATGTTACTTTATGGTTTTTCATACCTTAAGGGGACAATTGCAAACCTTCTTGGCATGGCTGCTATATTTTTAATGGGATAATATCAGGAAATACAACATAGTGTGGAGTGCATGCGACCTTTCCTCAGAGGGAGTGCACAGTGCCAGTGACTGCGCATTGTGTGAGATACAAACAACTGTTCTTTTTTGTAAGGGAGTAAAACAATGCAATGCATCAACATTAACTGGTTTGAGAGAGGTAGAGGGTTGCATATTTTTTCTAGGGGAAGCAGAACATCCCCGTGGCTGGCTTGAATGTGTGATAGACACATGGCACTTTTTGTGAGGGAGCACATGATCTCTTTGACTTTCTTGAGAGTGGCAGACACACCTGTCTTTTTTCTCTGGACATGCTTGAATGTGTGAGAGGAGCAAGTTAGTTTTTCTTGCGTTATAAGGCAATCCGAGTGACTGGTTTGAATGTGTCAAAAGTCGTTATCTTAGTCTCCTGAAATTCCTACATTGTCCTAAAAGAGAATAAATAGAAAGTCACAGTGACTGGCATTAACCTGAGATTACATTCAGAGAACATAATTTAAAGTGAAGCATACATTATTCGTTTTTTTGTTCCGAGGGAGCAGAACACATCAATGACTAGTTTGAATGATTGATAGACTGGTGACACATTGTCAGTGACTTCTTTTAGTGATATGAGACCACACATTTGCTTTCTGAGCGAGCAGGAAACCCCAGTTGCTGCCTGCAGTGTGTGATGTAGATTCTGTCTATATTCTGTCTCTTTTTTCTGAGCAAGGTACACATGTGAGTTTCTTTCTGCAGGAGCAGAAAATCTTATTTGGATCAAGTGAAGAGTTGAAGTCGCAAGATTTCCAGAATCCCCGGATATTCTAGGTATTGGGGGTGGGGCGAGATGGAGGAGGTACGGGGCATTTCACATCAGCTAAAGCGGCTTCTGCACACACTGCATTTTGTAGCATCGTGTGTGAATGTAAGGGCAGGAGTTCACGTCAGCATTGGGGAGGACACGTTACTCTGGATTAGCAAAATGCAGCCACGCAAGCGCAGATGTTTCAGCCTGATCGGGTGCTAAAAAGAAATGGTTCTTAAGGTTCAACTCATAAAAGGGCTGGTTTACTTGTACATTATTTCAATTATTTCTAATGTTAGTTGATATTGCAGTCTGCCAGCCCCAGTTGGAATACTACTCCCAATGTATCACTAATCCCTTCTGTTATTTATTGAAGCGAAATGACAACATTACACATGTGCACGTTCCACTAGTAAAATCATTAATATTCCGATGCCACAAGTCAGGATAATCCAACCAAATACAGAAGACGCATATCTTACATAGTGACCACCTCAGTAGGATAGATGCAAAACCGTGTGTAAATGATATTCAAAGCTATCTGTACCCAGTGTATCACACAGCGATTTAGTGCCCCGTCTCCCTCTGTCTATCTCTCTTTCTCTCTCTGTCTGTCTGTCTCCTTGCCTCTATTCACTCTATGGCCCTGTGTCACTCTCTGTTTTTTCTCCTAATAATTGGGTGAGAGTTGCATTGCCAGGTGTGCATTTTATAAAGCCAACTCAGTCCTTATTGACAGCTGTGGGACTGGAGGAAAAGAAAGAGATTTCTTGAGGGAGGGATGTGCTTTTCTTCAAAAGCAGGTATTCTGAGTTAGAAAAGGCGAATAATATCTATGCGGAATGGGGCGACCTTCTCATTGCTGGGTTATTAGGAAATGGAATAGACATGATAAGTGTCAGCAAGGGAGGGTCATCTTGAACTTACCAACGTCATACACGTTTATAGTACACTATCAAACCATGGTTAGTGAGGTTGTGAGGCGAACCCTCTCTACTGAGACTCATACCAACAAGGCTGCCACCAATACACTTATACATGGAAAACTCCACAAACACCAATTTGAAATGAAAATTCGTGATCGAAAACGTACTTTAGGAAAGGATCTAAGACAGGCAATTATTGATTACAACGATTCTCATTTGATTAGTATTTGTTGCAAATCTATAAAAACTGATATATATGAGCATTGGCTACGTTCTTATCAAAATTATTTAAAATTAGAGCGTTGGAGAAATCTGATCAAAATTGTCGATAAAAAGGAAGAGAGAGCATTCTGGCGTGTTGCGTGCAACCAACCTTGCAATCCTAGAATGCTAGAGGGTGCCTCCAAGGATGCATGGGGAAATTTCATCTCCACAGCCTTTGGAAAACTCGAAAGGAAGTAATGCCACTGAATAGCGATTGTGATACATGCCAATTTAAACATAAACTTGACAATATCATCAGGTTCATTTAACACAACAAAGACTCGAGAGCGCTAGGCCCTTTTGGGGTCTGTAACGCCTTAATGAAATTAAATCCAACACAATGGGGTGCTGTTTTGTACCTGTTGTTTCTGGCAATCGGCCCCACTGGAAGTTTACCTGAAACATGGACACAGAGCATCGTGGTGCCAGTGTACAAGAGAGGTCTCACTAACTACCCAAAGAGCTACCACATCCTGGCTATGCTGGATGCACCAGCTAAAATTTCCTCTCGAGTACTTCTGGAAGAAATTAGAACTTGGGTAGAATCTAATCAGATACTCACCTTTAACCAACTTGACTTCCGGAAATCGTGTTCCAACGTAGATAACATCATGATATTAACTGCCATCATTTGGAGTGCTTGACGCTTCAGACAGCAACCACTATGCATGGTCTTTGTCGATTTTATCACTGCATTCGACACAGTAAGTCGCACTATTCTTTGGAATACCATGGGGGCTTCTGGGCATGTTGTGCAAGCTGTATCAAGACACATCATGAGGGGTGTCCTAACCGATCGTATTAAAACCACAACTGGGCTAAAACAGGGGTGCATCTTGGTCCCACATTTATTTAATCTATATCTGGCCGATCTGTCCAACTGCTTAAATTCTGTGCACACTTTCCCGTCGTAATTGGAAGTACTAAGATCTCCTGGTGGGGATATGCAGATAACCTGATCTTGATGAATTGCACCCCCAGTGGCTTACAGCTATAACAATACAACTGTCTACATTTTCTGAGTTACATGATATGAAGATAAATATTGCCAAAACTAAAATTATGGTATTTGAAAACAGGAGTGGGCCATTGGCTAAGAAATATAGTTGATGGCTACAGGGAAGCTTCCTTGAACAGGCCCAATGTTATAACTATCTAGGAGTTACTATGGAATCAAAACTAAATTGTGGACCATATGGTCCCCGCCTGGAAATATCTGGACAAAGAGACCAAGCAGCAATTAGGTTCAATTAAACGATATGCAACAGGATGTGCTGGGTTCTCCCTCTCAGCCCTCTCAGCCCTGATAAATGTATATGAAATAAAAATCATCCCTAAACCGACATAAGGGGCCGTAGTTTGGGAGAAGAAACAACAAAAAGATCTATCTCACTTGGAGAGCAGATGCATCAAATCCTTCCTGAACCACCCTTCTTGTCCTCCTTTCGAATACCCATTATGTGAGTTGCACATAAAAACGGACAGGTGGACGGTATGGTTGCAAGAAAGCCAAATATTTGTGGAACTTGGTAAATCTTGGTAACAAGCAATGTCAGACAGCATTGCAGATAGAACTTGGAAAAATTGTTGCATACAGAAAACAGACACTGTGTACTGAAATATGGGAACTGGGTAAAGAATGGGAACACATTCCAGGACTGGATTCCTCTCATATCACCCTACAGAAATGTAAGACATCAATGGAAAGATTCCTAGCTGAACTTGGAAAAGTGCAACCTTGGGTAGACCTCTCCAGTAAGACTACCCGGGGAGAATAGATTAAGGGATGACATACTTTCCTAACTCCTATCTTAGAATGGAATACCTGAGGCTCAAATGTAAAGTTGAGAACGCGCTAGCGGTCCTTGGAGCTAGGCTGAAATTAGATAGATCAAAGTGTACATGTAGAGTATGTGATAGTGGTCACTTGGAGACTGCCAAACATGTTTTTTGTTATTGTCTGGCACACTGAGCGGATTAGATCCCTGATAGCAGTGGGACGTGTGAATATAAATGACAGTGATCCAACATTATTATGAGCCTGTATTTACAAGGTAGCAATGTACCTCTTATCGATCATTTAACCACATTTTGGGTAGGAATACATAATCGGCTTGTACAGCTGAAAATAATTATAGGGGACCAAGTTTAGATAAATTGCTCTCTAGCCAAAAACGATAATGGATATTTTTTCTTTGTTTCCTTGTGTAATTGTTCACTTTATATTTTCTTTTCGTGATTGAATGCTATTATTGCACTAATGTATGTATTTTATGGAACCAAAGGTTTTGTATTATTCTCTTTAAAAGCTTATTGGATGCACGAGTATCACTCCAAGAAGGACAGTCTGGTACACTCCTATTGAACTCTTTCAAAACACTCACACGAGAAAGGGGAAGGGCACACGTGGAACCAATGAGGGTTGTTGGCAGCTTTGCATGAACTCAAAGAGCATTTTGGGAACACATGAATGAACTCAGACGTTATATTTGACAAGAATGCGTGTGATGTAGGATTTGTTTGCATGAATCACTATAAACACACTAGACATTGAGGTGAGTGCTCATTTCATTATTCGCAACACCCACCTTAACATAAAACTGTTTGTAATATTGAGGTATGTACTCTGATTCGAACAGGATTTGGATGAGAAAATTGCATCACTACAATATGGTATGCAGTAATAAAACTGCGGCAAAAAAGTCATCTGCACAAAAAATCGCAGAACAAATGCCGTGATTTGACCCGATAAAGGTGTACCCCAATATACCATTTAAGGGGAGCGGGGGTTGCGGGGGTGTCCCCTTTCCCATTAAATGGTATAATGGGTTGGGGATGGCAGGGGTGTCCCCCGCATCAATTACATGGATTGCGGCAGCAAAACCACAGCCTTTTTGCCACAATTTTTTGTGTAAACAGCAAATTTTGCTGCGATTTTAACACATGGAACCTACAACATCAGCCACTGAACATTTGTAGCCGAGTTCACAGGTTAAGGATGGCTGTGTACATGTGAAGTTCCCAATGTACAAACATCCTACGAGAAGTGTATGTATAATCTTCCTTTGAGTGACCTGTCTCATTTAGTCTGAGTTCATTGAACAATGTATATGAAACGAGAATCCTGCCAGTGTATATTATGGGGTAGAATTCTTGACCCACAAGAGATTGGCGTGTAAAAAAGGAATGGAAAGTATAATTTAGAAGATCGTTGTGAGCAGAAGGAGATTTACTTTTATAGCGGCCTGGAGCTCAGTTTACACATGCACCTTTCAGAGGTTATATGGGCATAATGCAGGCTTTGTAGGCTATGCAACATGAATACGCTGATGGAAAACATGAAAAAGGATTAAACTATACAGAGGGTGGATCCCCTTTAATGTGTAGCTTTGGTAAATACATCAAGGGGCAAATTGAACTATTTGTAGATATATTAATACATTTGGATTCAGAAAGTGCAGTAACATCGATGTTAAAGACTGGTCAAATGATAGCAAGTTGTGAACTCGATCTAGAATAGTGCAAGCCTTTTCTGAGACTGGGGGAGTGGCTGTTGCAGAGAACCCATTTGGGAATGCATAGATAGCTGGGCGAGTTATTATTTCTGGAGACCCATCGTTTTTACCTGATTCTGATTTCCAGAAAAGGCACTAACATGGTTTTGGTTATGAAAGCCATATTTGGAAACAAAGTGTAGACTACTTTGGAAGGTAGTACTTGGAAACAGATTACCCCTCATTCGCTCGCATCTGCCCTTGACCAATCCCCAGTTTTGGCTTCAGCTGATCCTGATACTATTCTTGCTTTCAACTCCAAATTAACAGACTCTGTTGACTCCCTGGCGCCCAAAAAGTGAATATCACTGTCACTAAAGATTATTAAGCATAATATGTGGTTAACACAAAGAATAGTCATGAATGCAAATGAAGGAGCTATGCCCACTCAGTGAGAACCACCTACCTCTGAGCACTATGGGACTCAAGCATGCTGTCTGTAATGCTAGGACACAATGTGTTTCAAATCGCTTCAGGGAACAAGCAATGACATTCTTACAGGCCATGAACACGAAGAATGTGAAATTAACTACCGTACTCGGCCTGATGACATTTCAGATAGTGCAAGAGCTAAAACACAGATAGGAAGGAAATGGGAAACAGACAGGCGACTACCGTACTAGGCCTGACGACATTTCTGGTAGAGCCGGAGATTAACAAGAGATGAGGGAGGAGGGAGGAGAAAGGAGGGAGAGGAACAAAACAAGTGACTATCGTACTAGGCCTGATGACATTTCAGATAGTACTGGAGGGGGAGACAATTAAAGGGAGTAGTAGACAAACGTGTTGCTATTATACTACGTCCAGGGAAAATTCTGATAGAGTAAGTGCATAGAAAAAAGTAAAGGAGGGAAGGAAGAGAGGGAGACGGGAGAAGGGAGAAGGGAGAGGAGGAGACTGTCTGTGGGGTGGAGGATTGTGTGTGCAGTGTAAGGTGGTACACATTCTTAGTGGGGAGTCACTTGGTCGGAGGAAGATGACAATGGGCCTTACATGGCAAAACAACATGCAAACCTTCACTCTTACTGCTGACCTCTTACATAGAGGTCCCATTTCACAAGCGAACATTGCCACTGTCAATCCCACTCGTTCTCTCTCTCTCCTCTCTCTTACTCTCATTCTCTATCCATTTGTCCATCTGCCTTTGTCTCTCATTCACACCCTCTTTGTCTCTGATACATTGTACATTGTACATCAAAAAAAGCATCTGGAGATTGGCAGACGAGGAAAAGATGCCGCCTGGAAACCAAACGCTACATGCTAAGCGTCATAGGAGGCAAGAAGTTTTGTTCAGAGAAAAAGCTGCTTGAAATTTGAGGTCTACAATCATCCCATTGGCTGAAAGACCATTCAAACCTCAAACCTGACTCTACATGCAGGGCACAAAGCGGTTGTTGCAGCATCGATCACACGGTCAGGCAGGCACAGAATACCCACTCTTTTCTAATAGAGGTCTACACTCATGTCTCCTACAGACCCAAATCTCTTCTCACAAATCCCAAAATGAACCAATGACACCAACGGCTACATCTTACCAGGCTTTGAGTTGGCAACAGGATTCTGTTATAAAAGTGATACTGCAACCATGCAGGGGGTTATTCAAGATGAAATGAGGAGCAGAACAGATGCAAGGTAGGCAGTGGATATCTTAAAAGTGCAGCACCGAGGCATAAAAAGGGGTGCATCTGCTGCAGGATGGTGCAGTATGCTGGTAGTAACAGAAAGGGGGCTTTGGTGAGGGGATAGGAGAGCTTTTCCAATAACATTGCAATTTCGAATTTGACATCTCTCTGGCCCCTTGCTAGGTAAGAATCCCTGGCTGTCTTATTTCCTTACAAAGATTTGTGTCACAGTTAATTCATGGAACAAGGGCAAAAACAGCTGTGCTTTATTCATTCACATTTTAAGGGTGGTCCTTGCAACGGCGGGAGGGGCCTCTGAGTGAATTAGCATTTGATCATGGTGTGAGTTGGTCCCCACAAGCGGCCTTCTGAAGGAAGTAAGGTAGTGATTCACCCCTTAAAATTATTTACACTACAAAACAGAGAAAGGACTTTCTTCAGTAAATAGTGTGTTGCCTGTGTCGTGCTCTTGATCTTGCAACATTTAAACAAGTTGGTCTGATATCCAGAGAAATGTGTTTGTGCAGTTTTGAACTGGTTTCAAAAGCAACAGAAAGGCATATTTTTGGCCCATTTGCCTTCCTTTGGTTGCTGGGTCATATTCTACTTCCTTGTGGTGCCTCAGCTCTTCATTTGGGGGGATAGTCATGATTTCTAAAGCGTGGGCATAAGCACATCTACCCACCTGTCTTTGATTGCATATCCAGCAATCTCTCTATCTCTGTCTTAGACAGTCATGGTAAGTATTCCTGATGATCTTCAACAAACTGCTTAGTGCAGCTGTGTAGCAGGGAAATGCCCAAAAAGGCTGTATCCATTTGAATGAATGGTACAAAAGACTGAAAAAGGCCTGTACAATTTGTACAAATCTGAAAATACTGAACATGCCGAGTGGGTTTTGCGGGGGTGGCCCACACTCCCCATGTTCAGTATTTTCAGACTGGGGGGTTGAAGGGGTATCCCCTGAATGAGGGAAAAAGTAAAAAAAAATGGAAAGGATCCTGCAGTGTCGGTTCCCAAGCATGTAAGTGAAGCAAAAGCAAAAGGTAAGTATGGGTGGATCTTCTGAATGATCTCCTCTGGTGACCTGGGCCTTTACTACTCATCATGACGTAGGGAAGCCCAGTCCTCTCATATGCCTCTTACCAAGCACCTTGCCATCCAACATTTGAGAACAGTTAAGAGGGATATTTTGTTCTTTTACTTGCATTTAAGGGAAATGCCTTTTTGGCAGGATAAAGTTACAAAAAACAAAATATCAACAGTCTGAGCTGAAAAATCAGACACATCCCACATAAATCAGGCAAGTTGGTCAGTATGCCAAACAAACAGCTGGAACTCCACTTATTTCCCACACTACAGGGAAACCTAAGGAGAGGGAAGTGTATATCTTCCCCGCGGCTGCAGCACTGGTAGAAAAAGAATCTCCTGCCACCAGCTCCGTTGGTAGCAACAGAAGAAGCAACAATACCTCGCCAAACACAGAAGGAACTTTACAGTTCTCCTCGCCTCTCCTTCAGAAGACTGTTATTTTGAATCTCTGAAGGGGCGAGGCTGCCCGCAAAAGACTAGTAAAAAGAGCAGCAATCCTCTGTACACCAACAAGCACAGATTCACAGAAAATACATCCAAAATGGCCGCAAGCCTACTTATTGATTTCCTTTAGGGGTTTAGAACTACAATGCATCCCTGCCACTGAGAATGCTCAGCCACTCTGGAAGAAAAGCCATTCAGTACAAGCTCAATGTAAGGGTCAGTTCCCTGGAGAGCAGGAGATGGACGTGTGGGCGTATGGAGCTGCTGATTCGCCATGTGAGAGAGCTGGAGAAGGACATTGTGGTGGCCAGCAGAGGCAGGGGAAAGAAACCATCTTTAGGCCAGGATCGTGAATAGAAGGTGTGGACTACCCGAGGATTCAGAAGAAGGTTGCCTGCAAAACCTGGAGACTGCAGGAAGGTGTAATCCAGAGAACACAGGAAGGTGATATGAAAGACAAGATCCGCAGTCCAGGAGAGGAAGAATTGGGAAACAGGAGGAAAGTGAAGTCAGAAGAAAAGCACAGAGACCAGAGGAAGGTGAATTCCTGAACCCAGAGGAAGACAAAATGGGGAGGAAAACCCAGATTATGGAGGAAGGTGGAGTGAAGAAAAAATTAAAAGGCATGGGGAAGATGTTGTGAGAAGGAAAACATGGAGACTGGAGGAGAGGAAAAACCCGGAGCCCAGTGTAAAGCAATGTGAGGAGGAAACCCCAGAGACATGAGGAAGGTGGAAGCTGGAGATCAGAGGAAGGAAAGGAAGGTAAAAGAGCAGGATATTGATGATGAGAGGAAGAGGGAAAGGGGAAGTTCCTGTCCCAAGAGGAGACAAATGTTAGCGAGGCACCTTATCTCCCGGAAAAAGACACTAAGGCAATGACCTAGAAACAGATGGGAACTCTTGCCTTAGGAAAAGGCCACATAAATAAAGACAGGACCACTCACTCAGGAGCAGGCTGGGAAGGAGAAGCACATTCTGGATCCAGCAGGGGGTTGAGACAGAGGAGGAGGAACTCCTTCCACAAGAAAACACCAGGTAAATGAAAGCCACAGAAAGAATGGAAAAGAGCAAGAAGACCCTGATCGAGCGAAAGGTGAATAAAAAGATGGATGACCCCCTGACCAAGGAGAAGGCAGAGATAGAAAGAGTGGAAGCCATGAGCCAAGAAAATTGGAAATAAGAGGGGGAAGAATCCCCAGGGGACTACATCAGGGAGACCAGTCAACTGGGACTAACCCCGCAGCAAGATAAATACCATTTTACAGTGTTTGAAACACTTTAAAAAAAGCAAACTTCCTGACAAAAGAATGAAAACATCTTAAATATACCTTAATGTTTATATCATATGTAGCGACTCATTACAGGTACCACAAACACCTGTCTTGCCCAACTCACAACTAATATTTAATCTGTGTCTGACCACTTTAGCCATTCTGGTAAAATCATTTGTGTTGAATTGTATTATGGGCGCTCATAAAAATCAAAGCATTCTGCAACTGGATAGCGGCCTACACACTATCAATGCCAAACTCCACAGCGGCCTACACACTATCAATGCCAAACTCCACAGCGGCCTACACACTATCAATGCCAAACTCCACAGCAGCGTGCACACTATCAATTGCAAACTCCACAGCGTCCTACACACAATCAATGCCAAAATCCACAAACACAATCAAGGCCAAACTCCACAGCAGCCTACACACTATCAATGCCAAATTCCACAGTGGCCTACACACTATCAATTGCAAACTGTACAGCGGCCTACACACAATCAATTCCAAACTCCACAGCGGCCTACACACAATCAATGCCAAACTCCACACACACAATCAAGGCCAAACTCCACAGCAGCCTACACACTATCAATGCCAAATTCCACAGCGGCCTACACACAATCAATTCCAAACTCCACAGCGCCCTACACAGTATCAATGCCAAACTCCACAGCGGCCTACACACAATGAATTCCAAACTCCACAGAGGCCTACACACAATCAATTCCAAACTCCACAGCGGCCTACACAGTATCAATGCCAAACTCCACAGCGGCCTACACACAATAATTGCCAAACTCCACAGCGGCCTACACACAATCATTGCCAAACTCCAATCTTGCTTTCTGACGGTTGCGTCTTAGATGCATCACTATTAGCTCAGACTCAAAGGCACAAAGGCAGAAATTCTTTTTCCACAACCTAACCTATGGTCCTCTCATTTTATGTATTTTATTTATGCTAATTGCTGTAAAACACCACACACCTGGAGGCCTTAGAGCGTTGTAGGCACAATACAAGAAGGAGAGGAAGAAGACTACATTTCACGTATCCCTTATCAAAGAGGAAGGTTTTGAAATACCTTTTTGAATTTTGCACAATTAGCACCGATTTGAAAAAGATGAGCAAGTCATCGAAACACGTGTAATCACATAGGGCACAAGAAAACCTTGAAATAAACCACAATAAGTGGAGTTTTTTCTGAACACTGAAAAGGGGGTCATTTGTCATCCTTTTCGGTAATATGTGAGCGGATGGGACTAAGTCTATGTAGCAACCCAATAAGTTTCATTTTCATAAACGGAGTTGAGGAACCAAGAACTCCGTTGTTACTTTCCCATGCGACCTGAAAAACTAAATCAGAAATATAGCTAAGGGTGCTGAGGTCCAGCATAGGATAACCCCAACCCAATTAGTTACTCAAAAGATATACGTGTAGGCAGAGAAGGCTTGTTTTCTGGTCCTTTCCTTTTTGCAGCAGCAGATTTGAAGTCTGAATATGTCCTGGCTTCTGGTGGTGCGCGGTCCCCGGGAGATGCTGAGTTTCTCTGCGAGGCAGCTGGGTGACTTGAAAGCAACTGCCTTATAGATGTGGCAGCAAGACTTGAAGGTGATTTGTGTGTGCATTGGGAGCCAATGAAGGTTGATGAGGGGCGGGGTGATGTGGTTGTATCTGCGCAGGCCCTTGATACGGTGTGTGGATGCGTGTAGGACACTTCTGAGGGGCACAAGAGAGGATGACGGGAGGACTTTGAGGAGTGAATTACCCCCATCTCGGTGGGATAGGACCAGTGCTTGAACGGTGGCTCTAAAGCAGTCCCGAGGGAGGAGGGGCTTGACTTTCTGCAGGAGAGAGAGCTGATTCCAAGCTGTCTGAGGGTTCTTAGATACGTGTTTCTTGAAGGAGAGGTCCTTGTCAATGTGGAACCTGAGGGACTTGGCACAGGAGGTGAGATCAGATGTGAAGCCCTCAAAGTTCATGATTTTTGCCCCCACGGCTGGCCCTTACCCAAACTTTGTTCACTGACAAAGAATGTGTGGTGCAGTTTGGCTCATGTGGGACCCTTTTTACTCATATCTTGTCAGTGCTTTTGGCATGTTTCTTTCAATGTAGCTCTCTAGCTGAGTCTGTCATTTCTTTTGGCACCCAGTGACAATTTCCTTCCACAAGAAAAAAACAGTGCAAGCTGGTGTGTTTACAAGACCGGGAAGAGGTATATGTCCAGCTCACACAGAACTGGAAGGTGAGAATGTAGAAGTAGAAAGGGGCAAATTCATTAGTGCTGAGGTAAGGTGGGCCCGGGGGTTATGGATATGTCCCTCAGATAGGGGAAAGGCCGGTAGATAGCACAGTGCAATGGCAGACAGACAGCATATTTTACAATCACTCCCATGCAATTGTAGTTGCGCAAAGAGGGGCAAATGAAAAGGGCAGCTAGGAATTTTCTTTTATGTTTATGCCAGAACTATCAATAGCTTCATTTCTAGTCATTTATAATACAACTCATTGCTTTTAGGTCTCACTAAACTTTCCATTGGGTTCATCAGCCATGGTCCTAATGGGGCATCACCTGTTACACCATGTATCTCAGGTGATGCTTGCTTTGCACTGGCTGCCAGTAGCCAAGAGCTGTGCCTTGGGTTGAACATTCTCCACTCCCACTGCCCAAGCAATCCATCTACCTTCCAAATCTCCCTGATATTAAGCCCGCTGCCTACTTCAGTCTAAGTCCACTAACTTCTTCACTGCTCCTTTTTCCTGGTCTTTACTTCTTGGTAGCCACGCCTCTTCTGTGCAGTCTACCCACCTTTGCTACTCATTAGGAACCTCTATGCCTCTTACTCCTGACCTACTTCATTTCAGAATACCTGTTAAAGGAAGGCTTCTCTCTCATCCTTGATTCTACCTTACTCCCCGTCTTCATTCCACATTTAGATGCTCCCTTGTTCAATTCTATGATGGAGAAAGTTGTCCTTTATCAATTAAATGATTAGAAACAGAAATTGGATTGTAATGTAGAGCCTAAAAGGATTGGTGAGGGAAAGGGCATTATTTTAATATAAAACCTGATGAGGCGGTTGAGGCTTAAGTGAAATCCCAGATACTCTAAGGTAAAGCAGAAAGCAGCAGAACGTCCTTAAAGGTGCTTTTCACTATACTGTGGCTACTGTTGGATGGTGTCACATGTTAACGACAATGTGTCATGAGTTTTCTTGAGTTTGCTGAATGGGGGAAGGGCATATCAATTAAAATGTTGACTTTTTCTATCGATACCTTTAAGGGTGCAGAAGTAGGACTCTGACACAGTGGTGGCATGGTGGTTGGAAAACACTTGTATTCAAAAGATAAATGAAAAGAAAACCCTATATTGCCCTATTTCTAAGAGTGGTTTCCCTGCCTCAACAAAATACTAATGGGTCTGTCAGAATGTCCAAATTAAAAAGTCCACAGTGCTATGTCAGAATCCTAACTCTTTCCTTTACACAATAAACTAAACTGAAGAAGTAGTAGGGTCCTCTCTTCTGGACAGGGATCAAAAACCTTCATTGTATAAAGTTGAGAGTCCTCAAAAGAAAGTTCAAACCCTACTGGTGGGGGACTGTCCCCCTTCTCCTGGTCTTTCTTGGGCTTGTGTGGCAATTAAACAACTGATGTGGGAATGTCTCCCTTCCACTGGCCTTTCTCAGGAATATTTTGTGTATGTTTCCCAGACCCCTGTTGACAGATCGTGTTCACTCTCCTGCCAGGTACTGTGTCGAGGAAAAGGGATTGCACTTCTCTCCCTATTTGGTTGTGGATCCCAGACCCTTACGTTGGTATGCAGTAATTATAACAAATCACAAAATAACTGATACCATTACAACAAACAGAAAATAACACATTCCATAATAACACATTTGTAAAAAAACTAAAAAAAAACAGTTGGGAGTGCGAATAGTGGTTTTGCGGGTGGGGAAAACTATTGGGAACAAAAAAAGGAGGCATTTGGGGGGAACCCCCCAAAAACAACAAAAAAGGAATTTGTTATTTTGGAATTTGGTATTATGATATTAGTTATTATGGTATTAGTTATTTTGGATTCGATAAAATCACACGTTACGTTATCATCTAGATTACCTGGTCCACTACCCTGCCAGGTATTTCTAGGCTCACTTTCTTTAAGATCATCTGTGCCCATGTGTACGGGCCAAAGACAATGATTCTTGGGCTTCTCAGATCATTCCTGCTTTCCCCAACAACCCTGTTATCTTCATGTTCGTTGTTTAGTCTTCATTGCAGGTGTGGAGTGCTCATGCAACTCCGTTCGGTTCCTCACATCCTCTCTCTCTCTCAGGCTCTGCCCTCTTTACAGTGGCTTTGCAGTGATGGGTGCCAGACCCTGGTTACTGGGCTTTAGGACAGGTAAGGAGTGTTCCTGTTGCTCTTTTCTGTTTCCCATGTTCTTTCTCTTTCATGGACTCTTCTCTTTCTATGGCAGATCTGCAGAGATAGACCATGGGTGTTGGAGTCTCTCTCCACAGCAGTGTGGTTCAAGGTCTTGCTTCCATTCTGCTCCCGTTCCTTCAGTTCTCTTTTCAGTCTGCGACTGCAAACTGAAAAAGAATGTTGCCTCTGCATCCCGTTTGGCATCCTCCTCTTTGCCCCAAATCATACCGCTTCTAGGCTCTCGACTCCTCCTGGGAGGATCTACCCTTTCTGGTAGTCCTTCCTTCTTTTTTATCACTAGGTATGTTTTATTTGGTTCCTATTGTCTAGACTGCTTAGGTTGGTTCTGCAGTCTATTCGGTAGCGCTCCGCAGCTCTTCCTCTGCTCAGTGGTTGTATAGACTTTTTCCTTCAACTCCTGCCTATTCTTCCTTGTCTCAGTGATTTCTATTTTGGTACCTCTACAGAAACATATGGGAGAGGATGGTAGCGATAGAGACAACGGGGTTGAAGGCGAGGTGTGGGTGTTGAGTGTATACCGCGTTCTTCCCCCGAATAGTCCTCACTGGTCCCACAGGGCTTTTCCCTTCCCATGAAATCCTCCCGCTGAGGCAGACTATTGGTTAGCTGCCTCACCTCCCTGGCCTCATGGAAAGGGGCTCTCCCTATGGAAGCAGTGATGTCATCCTGGGATTCGTCACATAACACATAACAATGCACAAAATAGTTATTTGTCTCTTGGTACCGTAAACAATAGACTGACTGAATGAATTAATAAATTAACAGCCTTTTAATATTGCATAACCCAGTGGTTCTTATTTAATTAAGCTCACATGAGTGAAAGGCTTTGCCAGCCTTACCCTTTACTTAGATAGCAACTGATAGGTGACATCCAAATCTTTGGAGTAGCTGTTTGACCCACAGAGCTATCTTATCGGCCTGGGTAATGGCTTTGTTCTTGTAGTGGTAGCCTTATTTATTTGCATTTTTAAAGCGCTCACACAGCACGCGGGTATCGAGGCGCTGTTACAGGAATAGTTTTTTAGTTGCGTAATTTTTTTTTGTCTTAGTTGTGTATTTAAAATGCACTTAATTACCCAGAGGTTTCTAAGCGCGGACCTGGGGATCGAACCTGCGTTGCTTCATGTCGTCTCGCTTCCAAGGCGAACACGTTTCCGCTGAGCTATTGTTGTCACTGCAACTGCAGGATCCTTCAGATTCCGCCCAACTCTAAAGAAGGTGCTCTTTTGGTGCATGACTTGATTTAACAGATGGCTAGAAGCCTACTATTCCCTGGGGTACGTATTCTATTTACACCTAGAACAGGTTCAGAACTATTCATTATGAAGTTAAAGCACACTTCTCCACTTTCTTTAGCACCGTATAGAAGTTACAGCCAAACTGGAAACTGTTTCAACTCCATTGGCTGTCAATCTGCATGGCTGCAACCTTTGAACAATGTGCTGCATGTTGCTCCATGCCTGCCTACTCTGTCCACAGCGTCACACTCCCACTACTTCTAACACTGGCCTCAGCGGTTTAGGTCTCTTATATCCAATGAGGTGGCATTTCCAGACTCGTTCCTACCAGTCTCAGAATCCACGTCGCCTCATTGGCCCAGACAACATCAAATAATAAGGGGGGTATTGTTGTCACTCTCAATAGATAGCTTTAGAGACAATTCAGTGGGGGCTGACTGTACCCACCTTGACTTTCTATACTCCATGCAAAGTGGGTCATTCACAGGGTGTCAAAATGGACGCTTTTTTGATACCAGGCAACCTTTTATTTTTCATTAGCACAGCGGCGAAGACGACATAAATGTTTTCAACGGCAGAGGAACAATCCTTCACATTAAAGCAAAGAAGTCAAGGTTTCTATCTAGTTTTCTTAGTTTCAGGTATTGAAATCCTTTCAGGCTTTCCGGAGTGTAGTCCTATTCTGTGGAAGGTACACATCGTGTGGCTTCCTCAAGCTCGTGCATTCATTGAACTGCATCCACGCATATGCACTTCATCAAAAGGACAAGGACAAGGACAACTACACCAGACTTGCAGTCAGGTTCAAGTTAATTTGACCTGGTAATGACAAAGTAAACAAAAGTAACCTCAGGGTGGACGTGCATCATAGCGCATACCAGTAAGTTTGTCTTCCAGCCTTTACTTGTTACTTTACCTCTTTTATTCTTTCTAGGTCAAACATCTTCGTGTCTCGCAGCAGTCAACCAAACACAGCAGGTTAAAACTTCCAGGCGAGGGGTTTTGCTGTTAGTGTAATGTTATGCTTGTTACTTTGTATTTATGTGGTGCACACCTACCATTGGCTTAGTCTTTTAGCAGTGAACGCTTGTTCAGGGGTGCTATGCTGCATGATTCAGGGATTTCCAGTAGACCCTAGTCCACCTGTATGAACCGCAGTGTGTGAAGTTGCATCATGTACTAAGTGAGGGCAGGGATGTCTATTCACCAAATGCCCAGTGTAGCAGAAGTGGCATCATATACGTGATGACATCAGAGGAAGTGTCATCAGATGACCTTTCACCCTGACATAACAGGATAATATATGATCTTAGACCCCAATGACATCATACCCTGTAAAATAAACACTTTAGGCTAGGTTCATATAATAACATATACTAATAACTATAGTGCTACCTTAATATGCCAGGGGCACTGCATGTTATGCCAGGGGTACACACTGCAGTACTATCCCAGGCCAATAGCAGATCTTTTTTATGCCAGTACAGTCTCATATGCCAAGTTACTGTCATTTTGGATCAGTTAAAATTTTACATGTCAGGCATCGTCTTAATATGACACTACTTCGATGGATCATAATTGCCGATTAGTCTATCCATGTGGTTTCTTTTTATGCCAGGTAAATCCTCGCATGCCATCTTTAATAATCATATGCAAGGTGAAGCCTCAGAAGCCCAAGTGCCGTTGGCACAAGCCAAGCACAGTCTCAGCTGCCCAAGTACTGCTAATCATGCCAGTTAAAGTATATTGGGACCGTCATCATACGTAAGACAAAGCGTCACATGTTCCGGTGTTTCCATCACATGCCAAAAGTATGCACATTCGCCCAGGCACAGCCTTGTGAGACTGAGCCTTCCATGGCCCCACTTACCCTCCACTCGCAGATTTATGCCAAATGATCCTGTAGTCACACATGTTAAAGAGGGGCAGAATGGCCAGGGTGGACAGGTGAGGGGTGGAGTTTGGCTGTGATGAGAACATATTTAAGGGGGTAATTTATTCAGTTTCTTGGTTGGAAAACCCGAACTGGATCACTTTTGTTATCAAAACGGTTTGGGTTAAAGGATTATGATAAATTCCCTTTCTGTAAAGTGCTTGCTAACTTAATCGTTGCATTGTTTTAGCATGCAATTAACAGATATTAATGCTATCCAAATAATAGTACACAATTTCCCAACTTTTTCATGTATATGCAGTGCCAGGAGACCATAAAAATGGCAGCAGTGCGCGCAATAAATCAACTTAACATATGTGTCAGGTCTTGGAACTGAACATTGACACCAGAACGAACCATTTTTCAAGCTACAAGTGCGTATCTCACTGAGCTGAACCAATCCATTTCTACATACATATGGAAAGAGGGTCATTTTAAACACATACAAATTACTCTCATGCATAAGACGTAAAAAAAAGTCACAAGTAAGCAAGCTGCAAAACAGAAGTAAGACCCGAGTGGATATCAGAAAGACAAAGCTTGCTACACAATAGTAAGATGGCATTGCTAGTGCTGCCGTGGAAACTGTTCAGCTTTCTGATACCAAGGGGCCCTCCTCACAGACTTGCAGGAATCTGCCGTGTGTGCTAGCCTCAACTGAACGCGCAGTTAAAAAGGTGAAAAGCCACATTAAAACTATCAAAACCAAAATCACGCAAATAGTGCCCTTTCACTGAATGATGTAACACTTGATAGGTGCCTAAATGTGAAGGACAATAGGCCAGAGGTCACATGAGCAGTGCCAGGTGGACCAATGCTACTCCCAGCTGCTACCCCTTGCTACTCCCAAATGATTTCCATGAGTGGGCAGTTTATGCCAGGTGTTCCATGCGAGGAAAAGAGACATGGGCCATGTGTGGCACTTTGTACTTGATGCAATGTCTTATGCACACGTGTGGGCCACAGAGAGTGTTAGGCATTTTGAATGTACGTCATGCAGGATACTTTGTGCAGGTAGGTGCATGGCTACAGGATGTCCTAGTTGGGTGGAAAGTGTAATCTGTGAATATTGCGATCGTTCCTTAATGTGTTGCTGCAGTCTTTTTTCTGCCTCTGGTGAGTACGTGAGTGCATGAGTAGCAGTAATGAGTGTCAATCCCAGATAATTAAGATACTGGTGGTAACCCGCTGGTGCTACCAGTGGGTTGCTGCAGGACTCGTAACACATTCCCACTGCCCGACTTCCCGTTGCCCCGGGATATGACAAGTCCTGGCAGATCGGGAAGTTAGACAGCGGAATCGGTAAGTCCCCATTCCCATGGAGTCCCATATGACTCCATGGGAATGGGTTCATGGAAGCACCGGCACCGTTCTCAACGGTGCCGATGCTTCCGTGAAAACTCTGTGGGCGGGGGCCATTACATCGGGTAGGTCAGAACTTCTGGGCATAACGACCCCCACCCGCAGAGTTGGAGTGTGGTGGTCCGGGAAGGGTTCCGGCACATTGCTAACGGCACCATTATTCCCAGACTGCCACACTTGTAAAGAGGCTCATGCAGACACATAGATTCTGTAAAGCTATGTCAATGCTTGTCAGTTACCATGGTTGCTTTCTTGTATTTGTGCTTTCTTCCAGATGGTGCATGCCACTTCCTAAGAAGGAGAGAAACTAGGACCCCCCGGGGCTAATGGAGGGTCATATCTGTTATTCTTGGTAGTTTGCATTTGTATTGGCTGCCATTGACCATCCTAGTTCTGTGTGTTTACCATCAAGTCCATGATGTTGGGAAGAGCCAGCTTCTGCATGTTTTAGGGAAATAAGGAGGGGATCTAGAAAAGCAATTCAGAATTCCATAGTCTGGACATCGAATGAGGATTAATTCTGCAGGATCTTTTGTAAATTATGTGATTTCCAAAAGAAATGTGGTTACCAAATGGAGACTACGTTTGGGTTGTTATCTACTCAGGGTTACATCCATGCAGTCTCCAGTCTGCTATTCACAAAAGGTATACAAACAATATGGCATGCACCAAGACTGGGAGGGTAGCTCAGGGGTCTCTCGTTCGTCTTGGAAGCAAAACCACACAAGCAACACATGTTCCAGTCCCGGTCCGGTGCTTAGAGACTTGTCTCTGTTGCTAAGCGTGTAATAATGAATGCACCCACTAGTCAGTGTGGAACATTAGGGAATAGGGAGATGTGACCTGCTGCTGGAGTCGACACTGTAGTAAGCCGAGCTGGTGTGTTGCAATCAGTGGAGCAAGACATCTGGAACTCCCAAGCAGAGCTGCTTGCATCCACATGCCGAAGTCAGAAGATAAAGATGTACCTTGAATCTCTAAGGTGGTAGAAGGAGGCTTTGAATATCAGGTTGATTTGAAAAGCCAACCAGAGAGTCCATGACGGCATCCAGATTTTTCCCTATTTTATTTGGCCACATTAGTGACCAAAGCCATGTCATCAGAGAAGCTGAGAAGCTGCTGCTGTGGGCAAGGTTTGCTGCCATAGATCATCAGCTCTATTTACCCCGAATGTAGTGCCAGGTGTTGTCATGTCATCCCTCAATCACCTTAGCCAGGTTTCTGGCATAGCATGTCAGGTGGTGCAGCAGTGCTTAATTTGTGCCGGTGTTTGCCGGTGGCCAACACTTTCACTCTTTTGTGGGCACAGGCACTCTTTTTACTCTGCGGCTACTGCGCAGCAGACAGTTAGAACTTCTTAAAAAAGAAAATGCCAACGAGGCATCAATAGTATTTCATCCGGGACATTTTAAACTGTCAAACTTCAGAGGTGTTCCCCAGGTGATGGCAGCAATGGCACTGAACCTTTCTGTGGTGCTTGGGAGATGGAACGCACGTCAGGGACTATGGATCCCAGTATCCCAAGTGCCTACATGTTGGCATGCTCAGCGACGCCCTGCCAATCCAGTGAGGGAAGCCTCAGACAGCAAGCCAACGAGGAAAGGAAATTTGTGTTCCTGTGTCCAGCGCTCCTCAACTGGAATACTCTGCAAGATCAGCTTTTCTGGTATTTCCTGAGTGACCCTGGTTGTGATAGGCCTGGTGTACCTCTCCAAATATTTCCTTCTAGTTGCTGAGGCCCAGCCATTCATATAACTTCAGTGCCCGTTGCCGCCCTCTACAAGGATTGGAACCACTCCCTGATCACATGTGGATGAAGTGAGTACCCCCCATAATTGCTATCAAGGCACCTCAGTGATGTCATTATTAGTAACACTTTCTTCTCAAGGGCTGCCTATGTGCAATGGTACCCAGTCAATTTATCGAAAAACATTACATTTCACCGCAGACTATAACACCGAAAAACACCAAAAACATTAAATAAATATATAAAGGGTAGTGGGGTAAAGGGTTAAAATGGGTCGGGATGGGGTTTGGGTGGCATTATAAGGGTGGAAAATAAGGGGAATTGGGGGGCCAAAAAAAATAATAATAATTGGGTGTTTTGACCATGATGAAATGTACCACTCTGTAATATCTCTCAGTAAAATCACATATAACCATTTGCAAAGTGTAGCCCTGAACTTTGACAGTATTTGGAGGGTGCCCTCATCAATGGGGCTTAAGCCAGTTTCAGAACATGTGACACCCATTGTGGTTGCGAGTTATGAACAGGGATGGAAGTGTAAAACAAAATGTAGTGGAACTGTGTTCACCCTTCTTTGCCCTGTGCCCTTCTTCCACCCGCTCCACTCTCCACCAACTCCATACTCACCACCCCTAATTCAAACCACATTCCTGGGTCCTTCCTCTCCTCCTCTTATGAAGAGTGATAAAACACAATCAAAAACAATGAAAGAAAATGTATTTAAATGGCCACCGTTAGTTTGTCATTGTCCCACACCACATACAGCTTTATGCCCCCTCATTCACTACCATTCGCACATCCTAAGGTGCATGCCCGGGAATGCTAAGTTCTGGCTCCAATACTCCAGTGTTGCCATCCTATGCCTCCCCGTCCCCTGTGATGCAATCCTCTGCTGCCCCATTAATGCCATCCTCTGCCTCCACTTCCCCAGTGATGCAATCCTCTGCTACCCCAGTAATGCCATCCTCTGCCTCCACTTCCCCAGTGATGCAATCCTCTTCTACCCCAGTAATGCCATCCTCTGCCTCCACTTCTAAAGTGATGCAATCCTCTTCTACCCCAGTAATGCCATTCTCTGCCTCCACTTCCCCAGTAACACCACCTTCTGCTACCCCAGTAATGCCATCCTCTGCCTCCACCTCCCCAGTACCACCATCCTCTGCCTCCCCTACACCAGTAATGCCATCATCTACCTCCACTTTCCCAGTGATGCAATACTTTTTCCCTAGTAATGCCATCCTCTGCCTCCACTTCCCCAGTGATGCAATCCTCTTCTACCCCAGTAATGCCATCCTCTGCCTCCACTTCTAAAGTGATGCAATCCTCTTCTACCCCAGTAATGCCATTCTCTGCCTCCACTTCCCCAGTAACACCACCTTCTGCTACCCCAGTAATGCCATCCTCTGCCTCCACCTCCCCAGTAACACCATCCTCTGCCTCCCCTACACCAGTAATGCCATCATCTACCTCCACTTTCCCAGTGATGCAATACTTTTTCCCTAGTAATGCCATCCTCTGCCTCCACTTCCCCAGTGATGCAATCCTCTTCTAACCCAGAAATGCCATCCTCTGCCTCCACTTCCCCAGTGATGCAATCCTCTTCTACCCCAGCAATGCCATCCTCTGCCTCCACTTCTAAAGTGATGCAATACTCTGCTACCCCAGTAATGCCATCCTCTGCCTCCACTTCTAAAGTGATGCAATCCTCTTCTACCCCAGTAATGCCATTCTCTGCCTCCACTTCCGCAGTAACACCACCTTCTGCTACCCCAGTAATGCCATCCTCTGCCTCCACCTCCCCAGTAACACCATCCTCTGCCTCCCCTACACCAGTAATGCCATCATCTACCTCCACTTTCCCAGTGATGCAATACTTTTTCCCTAGTAATGCCATCCTCTGCCTCCACTTCCCCAGTGATGCAATCCTCTTCTAACCCAGAAATGCCATCCTCTGCCTCCACTTCCCCAGTGATGCAATCCTCTTCTACCCCAGCAATGCCATCCTCTGCCTCCACTTCTAAAGTGATGCAATACTCTGCTACCCCAGTAATGCCATCCTCTGCCTCCACTTCTAAAGTGATGTAATCCTCTGCTACCCCAGTAATGTCATCCTCTGCCTCCACTTCCCCAGTGATGCAATCCTCTGCTACCCCAGTAATGCCATCCTCTGCCTCCACTTCCCCAGTGATGCAATCCTCTTCTAACCCAGCAATGCCATCCTCTGCCTCCACTTCTAAAGTGATGCAATACTCTGCTACCCCAGTAATGCCATCCTCTGCCTCCACTTCTAAAGTGATGTAATCCTCTGCTACCCCAGTAATGTCATCCTCTGCCTTCACTTCCCCAGTGATGCAATCCTCTGCTACCCCTTTCGGTGGAAAGGAATCTTTACATTGTTATGTTTACTGGCCATGCTGTAAATTCACCCTTTTGTGGCTTCAGGCCAATGGCCTGAATAAACATTTCACGCAAAAAGTAATATAAGCCTGGTTCAATTGTTTTAGTTATCAACTACAATTCATGTAATGTTATAATGTGAAGAAAGGCAGAGCACATTATTTTTGTACCAAGCCCAGTACCACCTAAATCATAGCTCTCAACCATTTGCGTTGCAAAGGCGGGTGAAATCACCCGATTTTGTTTTTGGCGGGTGAGACGCCCATTGGAATGAATGGGCGTGCAGGAGGCTTGGCGGGTGAGTCAGCCCTTTACAAGGCGTGTGACACCCGCCAAAAGCGTGTGAGTTGAGAGCTATGCCTAAATACCTCATGCTGCTGTTCGGCAGTGTCACCTAAGTGTCATGTTGCTGCTTAATTCGTACTCTGATTGGTCAGAGTGTGGGCTTTATCTCGTGTTAATGCTTATTGCTTCCGGCATCTTGCACTCAATCCGTTCAACAACTGCCTATATCTAGCCTGTCCTTTCTGTGTCATACCTTTCTCAGTCGCTACCAACCTAGGGTGACCAGATTTTCTAAAAAAAAAACCCGGACGGGCTATGGAAATAGAAGTAGGACTAAAGAAAATACACATTCGACTTTAGTCCTACTTCTGTTTCGTTGGCCCGTTGCGGGGGTCATGGAGGGGGTGTGCTAACAGGCACACTCCTCGCATTGGAGGAGAGCGCTGGGGAGGGGAAAGTATACCAACCCCACCTCGCCTGCCATATCACGGTGGATTTCCCCGATCAGCCATCGGTCCCGGCCGTCACCTTCCTGCACCCAGTCTCTCTTTGACCTCTCAGAGACTCAGAGTCACATTTCCGGAGTCCTTCCCCTATTTCCGCTATCCTGCATTGTGCAAAATACTCATCATGCCATTCAGCCCTCTGTCAGTACTAGTAGTCAGAGATCCCCACTGCATAGGATTCGCCCCAGGATACTAATCGCTATAAGCACCTCGGTGGGGGAGCCGTTACCAACCCTAGAACAGCCTTGGGGGCTCACGTTAGGACTGTCGCTTCATTCAGGTTTGCAAATTGGTTCCCAGGGTTTCATCGGCTGGTAAAGGCCCCAAGGATCATGTGTTTAGGAGGACGGGTGTGCAAGGTAAAATGAATATAGGCACTACTTAATGCTGCCATAAATAGATTCTAACAATTGTGTTTATATTACTAAACCAGGCTATAGGTAGTTATTGGAAATGTGCTTTTACTCCGAGGACCCCAGTTCTTTTGGTAAAAGGTCGTAGGGACAGGCTCTTACAGTGAATACAGATTGCATTCTCCACCTCAGCAGAGCGATGTAAATCAGGGAACCAGGGGTACCTGCCAATGTTTGTTTAGTCTAACCGTGGGCCAAGATGTTAAGAGAATTATTTTGGCAGCACGGCAGATTCAATTACATTTTGTTCAGACACTTTCAGCCTTTTAGGATTCCACAGTGAATGGCAATGAAGTATTTATTTATATGGAGCACCAATCACCTGGGCGCCCAGGTGCTGCCGAGACAGGAATCTCTTCATGGGCTGTCAAAGGCTCAAGAGCGGCTTCAAGGCCTTGGCACTGGTGAGAAGACAAACCCCAGATGTTATCTGTGAAAGGGGGCGGCTGCACAGTAAAAGGGCCTTTTGTAATTCTCATGGCAGCTTCTCCAGCACTGAGTTCCCAAAACAGCTTTCCAGACCAGAGGGTGTTGCGCGAAATAGAAAGAGGATTTCAAAAAGCCAGCTGTGTGCAAGTAGGAGGGAAGTGTAATAGGGTAAATCCAGGGCCTAAGTCTACTTAACTACAGCAGGCAGGGATGAGCTCCGCCGTACATGCATGCTTAGCGTGTAAACTCCTATGTTTCAATCACCCACCTTGCCTGCAATTTCTGCCACATTTAATGCAAAGTTAACAACTAGAGGTCTGTCTTTGGCCAGCTATTACACATTTAAAGTATCACAGCCTTTGGTCTAAAAAGCATGGTGCCCTTCCATGCATTGGGTTAACAGCTACAGATAATCACGGGACAGGCAGACAACAGGTGGGCTGAAACCCCAAGTGAGCACTTAAGATCTATTAAGTACACCGGACCTGGATCATTTATTTACAGAATGAAGGTTATTTACTCACCGATTGGATTGCTTATATCCCAAGTCAGAAAGGGATTTATTTACAGACAGCAGTTCATTTAGAAAGGTGTGTTTACATTAGGCAAACTGGTTGCAAACACGACCACCTTAGACCATGCCCGGTGGGCCAAAGTACATGTTTGCAGGGCATCATGATGTATTGTTTGTGTTTAGCCTGCCCCTCCTTTAGGCCACAACGAGCACAATTGTCCTTGCCCTCTTTGTAGAGCCCTCCCTTGATTTTGTATCTCATTTAGAGCACTCATTGTTTTATTAGGTTGTTAACGAAATAATGCACGTAATACAACATCCAGTGTATAGCATAATGGTATCACATCTGTTCCATGCACTTTGTCTCTAACCAGCCAGACTTTGGTCATGCAAATATTTACCCAATTGGAAGTAATTAAGAACATCAACATTGTTGTGGATGGAACATCTGTATTTTGGAATATACCTTTACAGTGTCCTGTAGTTGTTAATGTTGAATCCTTGTGTATTTGTGTTAGAATTGTGAGGAGCCAGGAATGAGACGCAGACACAGAGGACTCATGTTTTGGCCGCAAACCTTTATTGGAAAATAACAGGGGAGGAGAAAATACCTCACTTTCCCTAATCTTGGAGGGGTTTCCCTACCTCAACAAAAACTGATGATCTGTCCTTTGTCAAGATGTCCAAAAGTAAGTATATGCCTTGTGTCCGTAATCCTGTTCTGGCCCTCACGCTCCAAAATGGATTCTAAGGCACAAAGGACAATGGGTCTCATTATAACGTTGGTGGTGACGGTATGAATGGTGCCGGTAAGGCACCGGCACTGATCATACTGTCCCGCCGCATTACAGGTTCTGCTCGCGGGTTCCTGACAGCCTGCCAGGTCTGACCTGGCGGGCTGTGCGGCTCCCGCGAGCAGCACTCGTGATTGCACCGGCACCGTTATCAATGATGCCGGTGCAACCATGCTCCCCACCCCCATTCTGCCCTATGGGACAGAATGGGGATCGGGAACCCACCCGCGAATTGACAATTACCGGCCCATTCATCTCGTAATGGGCCGGTTATTGCCCAATCATGGTAGGCAGTGCCGGTATTGAGCATGGCGGTAGCCGTGCCTGCCATAAAGGCACGGCTACTGTTATGCTCCTAATGAGGCCCTATGTCTCTGTTCTTTGAAGTGCACAAATGTTTCAATCCAACACACAAGTATAACTCCAACCAAAACGTTCCAAGCAGACAAGTTCACAGTTCCAGGGAGTGATTCCCTTCACTAGATTCCTTTTCTCAAAATGAAAATGTTGAACACTAGAAGGATCAAGTTCCTTATAACCCCAAGAGGTCAACTCCCTCCTCATAGTAATGCCACAGTTCCGGGGGATAATGTATCCCTTCCCCAGGTTTCTCTTTATATTTAGGACAGTGCAGGTTGTGTGTTCCCTTTTGGGTTTCTCCTTGTTACAGTAGTCACCATTTTTGTTGCCAGTTTCCAGACACAGGTTACCTGGTATACTCCCCTGCCAGGTTCCTCTCTTTCTTGACAATCAGTTACAATTTACAAATTCTTCCTTGAGATTCTCTGTACACTATTCACACACTTGACTTTACACCTTCCAGGTCTTTTGCACACTTTCAAACACTCTCAATGGTATGGGGCTTCCTTGAGATACTCCTCTTTACTTGTAGCACACTTCCCTGATATACTTCTCTTTCACGGCATTTACACAATTGCTCATTTTCAACCATTGATCTTTGCCTGGTATACTTCTCTGCCAGGTCTTGTACTTTATTTATTTATTTTAGTGTTCATTTATAATGCACTTAATACCAGTGAGTGGTTACTAAGCGTGGGATTGGGATTCAAACCTGTGTTGTGCTGCGTTGTCTTGATTCCAAGACAAACGCGTTGCCCCTGGGCTATCCTTCCTCCCCCAATCTCCCACCCTTTCTTTTATCCATCCTTCTATGGTTGGCTTGATAAACCTTGTTTCACAAAGTTAAAGGCAGTATCTCTTGGGTCTTATTTCTACTGGGTTTCTCCCCCACTCTCAAGACCTTCTTGGTTTGATTTGCTTCCACTTCTGTGGTAGGAGTTCAACAACCCATTCAACAAATGGGTTCTAATTATCTCACCCCCTCCATAGGCTTTGTTCAGTGTCTTGCCTTTCACATTCTCAAAGCGGCACACTCCATTCGACAACCAAGTAACTGGTTTGACTTCCCCGGTTGCTTGGAGTGTTTCCTCTGCTTTACCAGTCCTTCTCCCCTCTGTGGTTCAGCTCGGCATGCATCCTGCGAGCCAGTTGTTTTTCCACCGTGCTCTTCCCTGTTGGGTACAGTTCCTGCTGGGTCACCTGGTGTGGTTGCAGGCTTGTAGCTCTCCCGGTTTCTGGTTTCATCAGCAGTTTTCTTTTCCATACTGTTTCCTACATCGCTTCCACCTGCAGCGGGCTGACCAACATCTGCCTCGATCACAGCACACTCCAGCCTCTGCAGCTCTGCCACTCCCTTCTCTTGACTTTCTGTCTCCTGGAGTTTTTCTTCCTCAGCTGTTGCAACAGCAGCTTTAAACTTCCCACTTTCAGCAGCACTTCCCCAGTGAGGGAGACTCCAGCTGCCCACTGGCAGACTGGTAGTGCCCAGTGGTTCTCCCCTTTGTTTGGGCCACAGACAGGGGTGTTGCTAGGTCTGGAAAAGATCTGGGGCTATGCTAATGTCAGGACTGTCGGGACTCGGGGCTAGCTAGCCTTTTGATTGTAGCCCCAAAAATTCTATCCGGGGCTACAACCAAAAGACCTGGGGCTATAACCCCCTCAGCCCCCTCCTAGCAAAGCCTCTGGCCACAGAGGTTCCTGGGGTTCTCCCAATGCTCCCCAGTTCTCCATCAGCTGTTGAGGGGCAAGGGTTTCCTATCCACGTCTCTGGAATAGCAGTCCAAGGCTCCTTCTTCTGAAACAAGCAAATCCTACAACCATGTCCTACAGGGAAAGCCTCTCTCACACTTCCTGAGTCTTTCCTTGATTGTATACGGGCTCTGGTCAATGGAATCTGGGGAAAGACTAGACTGTTGACAGTGGTTCTCACTAGGAGTGATCATCATTCCTACATACTTCTCCCTCATCACAGTACTGATCTTATAACTCCCTTGTGAGTCATTGGGGATCTTTCACATCACAGTACTGGGAAAGGGATCTTCATTTAGGTGGATCCTATTCTTCCTCATCCCAGTACTTTTTAGGGGAATGGTAAAATAAGTACAACATATGAGCCTATTAGGGAAGGGGCCATTCCCAGGGTTATAGGAAGGGGGTCCAGGGTCCCTTGATTGGAGGGGATACCGCTTTCCATCTAGCAAGCTAACTTTACTCCCATGATGGTTCTTTCTCCCGATATCGCCCTACCTCAGGCAGCCACCTTCAAGGTTGGAATCAGTTAGATACTGCCCTTCCCTGGCCACATGAGGGAGAGACTTTCCTGGGAGACAGTGGTGATATCACTAAATTTATCACAGAAATGAGAATGCTTAAAAAAGGACAAAACATGTGCCTAACTATAATAACTGCAAGGAGCTACTGTAAACGTAGACATTGTAAATAACATAAAGAGTATAAACAATTTAAACTGTATGCAGCTGATCATCAAAATGAACAGTTTCCTTCTCGATGATGAGGGGCTCGATTGAGGGGTGTCAGACTTCTACGATTGCCTGCCATGAGTTATAGGCATTTCTGGCAGTACAATGCAATATGGGATAAAACACCCCCACCATATCTTGTAAGGTTATTGCAAGCCACAAAAGAGTTGTGTGACCACTTAGAGGAAAAAAGTCACAGGCTGAGATCTTTTATGTGGGTAAGGAATTCCGAGGTGCAACATACTTTCTTTTTTCTAAAACAAATGTATTTATTGATTTTAATTGAGACAGAGATGACAGCACGACCAGTATACACAAGCATTAACAGAAACAAGTAGCAATAATGAGCAAGAAGTGCATTTGAGGGCAAAGTATAAGGGCAAAATTGCCGCTCACTGTCAAAAACACAACACTTAACAGTACACAGGCCCATTCCCGCCCTCAGCTACAGACTAAGAATGCATCCCGGATAACAGCTAACATAAATTCATTAGACTTACGTTTTGCTGATACTCCACCGGATTTTAATTTTTCGTCTAATCTACCTGGTCGAAATGACCACATGAATTCTGGTCCTGACTTTTTTTCATCGTCGCCTGTGCCATTGCCTACCCCTTTGCCCCTAAAGCGACGCTTAGCAATGATGCGGACAATGGAGGAAGACCCAAGAGAGGCGCAGGATGATTTTCTTGCTGAAACCAACCAAGTTCTCTGTATTGTTGTTTCATTATACAAGGCAATTCAGGGCGATACCAAGGCGAATACTGTGATGCTTGAGTCACTATTGTTCAAATTTGACGGCATAAACTTACACATAGCAGCTAAGGAGTTTCTCTTTGCACGTAAATTGGGAAATATGG
This sequence comes from Ambystoma mexicanum, assembly GCF_040938575.1. Taxonomy (NCBI): domain Eukaryota; kingdom Metazoa; phylum Chordata; class Amphibia; order Caudata; family Ambystomatidae; genus Ambystoma; species Ambystoma mexicanum. Next base: position 400,798,422 of record NC_090925.1, on the reverse strand, counting down.
AACCAAAAAAAGCAGGCCCTGGTCAGGGCCTAAAGGTAGACCCTGGAGGATGTAAAGAGGGCTGTGGTTCTGAAGGCTCTGACAATGTGGCAATCGTGCCAACAATTGGCAAACACCTGAAGGAGAACCTGGACAAACAAGAAGTTTGCAATCCTACACCTTGGCTAGAAAATGTGCAGACAAATGTTCCCCTAGTTTATGAGAGTGAAACATAACCTAATCACACAAGCACAATAGATGAGCAAGTTAGTTCCTAATCAGAGACTTCTATCGGAAGGGATAGCATAATGTCGGTAGAAGATTCAATTGTGGAGGTGCCAATAACATCAAAGAATGTGCTGAGCACATCTGTGAAGAGACCGCTAAGGCGTAAATGAATAGTGGGGGAGCAAAAGTAAAAATCGTAAAATTGCTCACAATAGAAGTAAAAAAAAACTGTCCGCCCAAAGTTGTCTAAATTTACTTTTTTCAAAGGCAGAAGTCAGCATTATCTAAATTAGCACCCATTAGGAACAGGGGCGAAGCAACAACCCCTGATGCAATACAGTCCACTGTTCTGGCCTCCCCACTTGACAAAGTAGGTGACTTATCTGTAGTCTCCTGGAACAGAAGGGGAAATAGACAACTACTTATTAACATCCATCTGTCTAACCTATTGTAGGCTCATACAATCATTGCTATCCAGGAATCTTGGCTCATGTCCCCCGTCTTTTAAAGGCTTTTGTGTACTCTTACAAGCAGTCCGGCAGGGCCTGCCGGCGAGGCGTTACGGGGGCCTATTGACTATGGTCCATATATCCCCAGAGATAAGAGTATTAATAAACCATGTTGTTTCTTTTGGTGTCATAACCCCTCACATTCTAATCCAGAGGACCATAACTATTAATTTCCTAGTAGTGAATGTATATTGGCACCAAGGTATCTTCCCCCTGGGTGAAGAATTAGATGGAATAACAACATGGATCAGTGCTTGGTCGGGTAAATACCCCCGGGGACATGTACTACTGTTGGGATATTTGAACGCAAACTGTATACAAGGTACATGCTTGTCTGTTCATGCGATGGGATGCGAGCAGTACTCTCAGAAAGTGGCCAATGGGAAGCAGTGGGAGGACTGCCTAACAGGACTAACACTTCAGCCCCTGAATGGTTTGGTGTGTGGAGACATGCCGCCACAACCAACTTGGACGAATGGTCAGCACAGTTCCACCATCAACTACATTTTTGCTCTATGAGAAATGCGTCAGACTCGAAATTATTAACATAGAATTAAGTGACCACTCCCTTTTATTTGGCCACTTTGGGGTATTCGAGGGAGGAACTCAAAATGATGAGTATGATAAAGGACGAAGAGCAATTCATCTGAATGATAGAGGTAATTGAATAACATGGTTTCCAGCCCTGTCATATCGAGTCAATGAATCTATATATGAGTACATTGTTTCCACTTTCAGCGAGCTCCTTGCTCAAACCTTCTTGGTCGATAACTTTGAGGGTTTCGTTATAGACAGTATTAAATCTCATGCCGGGAACAAGGGCATGTATGGGCATAGCTCAAGGACTCAATGCAACTCGTACAGTAAAGATTTAGCTTATCAAAAAAGAACCCTGAGGGCCCAGTCTAGGATAATAAAAAAGAACAATCTCCTTATTCTGTCCGAAAAGAGCGAGCACCTGCGGAGAGTGGGCCAAAAATATAAAAACTGGCTGAGGGCATCTCGGTCCCGCAGGCTGCAACCAGATGCGCAACGTCTGCTCTCTGCCTTATGTAAAAAAATTCTCAGGCCTTATGGTAATTCTAAAAAGAAAAAAGTACCCTTTAAATGGTATATTGCAAGCGAGCAGGTATTGACGACGGACTCTCTCCTGTATCTGAGCTTCTTTATTTGATATGATATGATATGGCATTTATATCTTCTAGAAAGTCCAATAAGAAAATTCAGTACTGGTGTCAAACAAACTGTACATTTAGCAAACCAACTATCTAGAATAGACACATATATAGTATATTCTCTCTCATTCCAGCTATTCGCTACTGCGAAGGGAAGTGTTTTCCTAAGATCTTGTATGGCATTGAAGTCTATGACATCTCAATTGTTGACCACTTATCTGCTTTAGAGGCACTGATCCGGAGAAGAGTCCTTTGCATGCCTATCTCTATTCCACACGCAGTAATGCAATATGAACTAGGCCTGGTTTATTTGAAAACCAGGGCTAATTTGCAATACTTGTCCCTTTATAGGAAGATTTTGGTTCCCTGCAGAGGTTCCTTGCATGAGGACTTGGAGGCCATTCGTTCTGAAAATGGCTTGGCGACACTTGGATAACTAGTGACCGTATGTACCGATTTGATGCTTAAATGGTGTGACGGGGTGGTGGACCTGGTTGGCAACCCCAGGGGGAGTAAAATAAGCATTATACAACTGGGACTGGGCTAATACAGTGGATGAATTCCATCAATATGCCTCTATGCATCATTTGAGGGGCGACCACAAAAGACGAGGAACACTGGCCCTCTTCCTGTCGATTTCCACAGACAAATGCACTCATCAGTTTTTCTTGGGATTCCGCTTGAATTTAATTCATACAAAGGAGATTTTACTGCAATATGGTGTGATTGACGAACAGTTGTTATTCTTTAGATTCTGTCTAGACGTAAAACCAAGGGAATCATCAGAACATTTGCTGTTACATTGTCCAGGGTTATTGGGATTGCGATGGAATGTTTTTTGAAAGCATGCCTTCAAATTTATAAATTTCAGTTCTGAAAGCATGTGGAACATAGGTTTATCCAGATAAACTACATCAATCGTTGTTGCAGTTGTCAGTAAAACCGATGATTCAGTATCATGATTAGTTTAATACTGCTTTATTTTATTTCATTTTATTTTGTTTTTGAATTGTGACTGTTTCTTTTTGTTTTTTATTGTATTTGTGATATTGTTGTCAAAGGTTAAAACTGTACATTTTTTAACCAAAAAAGAAAAAAATGAATTATCGTTTACCCTTAAGGAGGACCTCAGACGTACGTTCTGCTAAATGGGCGTTGAGTTTGAATCTAGCTATGTTTAGAAGGTGCCTCGCCCTAAGAGATCCCGAGATTTTATGTCCAGTCTCCTGCCACTGGACCTCTTCCTCCAAATATTTCTGCAGCAGGGCTCTAGCCCTTAGGTAAGAGGACGTGAGACTCATGACTTCCTCCCTAAACACCGCCTTCATTCAGTAGCCCGAGACACCTCACCCATGAGATTGTTCTTAAAGTAAGAATCGATACTTGACCTAATCTCCTGGTGGATGAACGCATCTCTAAGTATAGGATTTTCGAGCCTCCAAGGCCTCCGGGCAGGGGACTGCAGGCCCAAAATCGAGAGGGAAAGTGAGACTGCAGCGTGATCGGAGTGGGAGACCACATGGATGGACCCCTCGAGGATGGAGGGTCCAAGAAAGTGGATGCCAGTAGCATGTGTATGCAAGAAAATCACAAGTGTACGTGAAAATAGTGTGTGTATTCTCTGGCCCCGGGGTTCCATAACCTCCAGATGTCAACGTGTTGCAGTACCCGAAGGAGGCACATAAGAGCCAATGAGTTCCTGTAATCGGTTCTAGAAGCCAGGAGAGTTTTGTCTATGCTGGGGTCGGGTGCTACATTAAAATCCCCTCCTATGACAAGGGAGCTTTATGCAAAAACTAGCAATTTGTTTAGGACGCTCTGCAAGAAAAGGTCCTGTTGATCGTTGGGAGAGTACACTGAGACAAATGTGAAAATAGTACCCAAAAATGGGCCCATCACCCCAAAGTAACTGCCGTTGTAGTTGCAGAAGATCCCGGTTTTGTGGGAGTTGTCTTGTCAACCAGGATAGCCACCCCTTCCTCTTTGACCTGCTATTGGAAAAAAACGTTGTCGAGAGGCGGGCATGCGTGTATCTCTGTTTGTCAGCTTTCAGGAGGTGTGTCTCCTGTAAGAACGGCACTGAAAGAGCAAAGTCCACCAACATTTCCAAGACAGATGTGCATTTGACAGACGAGTTAAGGCCCTCTACGCGCCAAGTGAACATGGACAATGTGCTGACCTGCGCAGCCTGTACCGTGCTGGCCATAAGGCTTATGGGTCCGATTTGTTAGCCAACGGTCATCTGTGTCGGCCCTCATGTCAACCCTGCCAAGTACTGCCTGTATCCTGTCCCAGAATATGTTCAAACCCTGCCCCCCCCCAATCCCTCTCTCTCTGCCTCCCAAAAAAGAAGAGTGTTTCTGATCCACATGTGCAACAGTAACCAGACCGGTCGTTAAGCGACCGGAGAAGAATAAAACAAGGAACCTGCAACAGGGAGAAGCCTGTTACATTAACCCAAGACGAAAGCTATGGCCACCTTGCGAGCAAAAGATGGCTGACACTGGGACGCCGGCAGCCCCCCCCGGCCCCCGTGTGGGTGAAAGTGAAGCTATGTGAGCACCCAGGGATGCCAGTTTCCGATCGCAGGTCGTTTGAGGTTATCCAGGCGAGTTTGATTCTTTCTTTTTCTTCTGGCCCTTTGCTACTCTGGTTCAGGAGCCCACTCTATCTCCAGCTCTTGGTGACGGGCCTAAGATTGGCTTGGTAGTCAGCAGTGATACGGCAGAGTCTAGGTATAGCAGATGCTCCTCCTCTTTCATCGTTGCAATGGACCAGGAATTATTCGGAAAGGCGAAGTGGAGAGCTGTGGGGAACCCCCATCTGTAGTGAGTGTCCTTTTTGCTGAGCCATTCTGTCAGCTGTTGGAGTGGCTTGCGCTTGAACAGCGTTATGGCCGAAAAGTCCTGGGAGAGGGCCAGGGTGGACCTCCAAAAGTGGATCTCTTTGATCTGCCTGGTTCCAGTCAGAATCGAGTGAGAACATTGGGGACGTAGTCTTTTGGCGCTCTGGGTCCATTAGGCGTTCTCAGTGTGTCCTATCCAGCTCGATTGGGACATCCGCCGTGGTGTCCAGGAACTGACGGAAGAGGTCTGTGGGATAGGTCTCCAGGTCCCAGTCAGGCACTGCTGTTGGGACACCTCTGATCCAGATATTATTGCATCACGGACGATTTTCAGAGTCATATTTATCCCCCATGAAAGTCACTTTGTCCTCTAGCACTCATATCCGATAGGCCCACTCGCTAGTCTTGTAGGATTGTTCACATAGGATGGATTCAACCTCCTGCATCCTGCATTTAGTTTCCATCAAGCGCTGGTCAATGGCTGTGACCTTCCCCGATATCTCCGTCAGGCTGCCTTGAATGTCCTTCTGAATCTCAGTTAGTCACTCCAGCAGGTTATCTTTCGTGGCCAGTTAGGGGTTAGCAAGCCTAGCCGCATCACTGCCGTGAACTTGGGCCATTGTTATGTTCTAGTTCTTAACCCTGTCTTGAAATTGAAGAAGGGATGCAATGTCCACTGACTTGTGGATTTTCCCAGATTTTCCCCTTGTCAATGCAAAGTCCCCCGGGCCATGAGAGACCACCAGTGCACTGGGCAGGAGCCCCAGAATCCCTTCGATGAAAGTGCCTCCAAGGGCTGTGCACCAAACACGGCTGCAGGGTTCTATTAAGTGAGAATCAGGTTTGTGGGGTGCAGATGAGGGCCACACCAGAGTCCGCTGGGGTGAGAGCCATGATCTGGGGTCCCAGCCTCCAACGATCCACTGCACAAAGGGGGCACCCAGGTCCTGTCAGGCCCCAGCACCATCGGCCCTCAAGATCTCGAACGGGTGTGGGGTTCTTCTTGCAGGCATTGGTCAGCAACGCCAGTTTTCTTATTTGTCTCTTCAGTGCAGCTGGGGCAGTGGCACAGGCAAACCCCCACCAAGTACCAGTTCCGGTGCCCATGGAGTGCAGGAAAGCTATGGGGTAATCTCTCCTCTGGGCCTCCAGACCCGCTTTTCCAGCAGCCAGTCATGCAGGGCTCAGCCCCCGAGCAGGAACACACTTCAATGCGGGCTGCTAGGCTGCCTCAGGTATTACTTATTGGGCCGCGATGTTATGTGCTGGAGGTCGCTAGAAGTCTCCGGCATGTTCCCCCAGCTGTAGCTCAACAGCACCGGCGTGCACAGGCAAGGGGCACAGGATAGCTACCGCTCAGCGAGGTTGCGTCTCCCTGGGAACCATGCTCTGAGGGCTAGCAACGGTGCACCAGGTCAAAGCTGTCCAGAGCCAGCAGGTCACTGGTGGAGTTGGGGGCTGTGAGCATCATCAGAATGTTGGCGGCCATTCAATTCAGGCGCAAGCATGGCAAGCTGGGTGCGGCATAGGAAGGAGGCCGCGGTCCTCACTCCCCCAGATGCTTCTCATCTGCTGTACTCCCGCCTGATGAGAATACGGCCAGCCATGTACACTCCATGTAGGCCAGCCATGGTCAGTGAGTGGAAATCTTGAGCATACAATTCCCTGTTTCGCAAGAGACACCCACCCGGCCATGCTGCTGCACAGTGCGCCAGGACATGCCCCCCACAACATACTTTTTAAGTGTTGTAGTTGTTATTTGGGGCACTACTATACAAGGTTACCCATTTGCTACTCTCTAATATTTTGGTTCTAATGATATTTCTGATGAAAGTGATTCCACAGCGGCAGATGTGTGGGGGAAAGGTGTACTATTTACTGATGATGAACCCCCATAAGAACTCAAGTCCTTTCCACACCAACACAAGTGTGGCCTCACCATCCATCAGTGGGGGGGCGATGGTAAACATAAGGCAAAGGAAGGAATGCCTGGTCATCAAAAACAAAATGGATAATCTGCACTACCTCCCGCAATCTCAGTTCAGCAGCTCTCCCACACATCACTTCCCATTGGTTAAGCATCTTGCCTCGGTGCTCCTGCATCTTCTTCAGCGGGAGCCTCTTTCTGGAATGGCCTTGCAAAGAACATCAGGATTTCCACCAACCATCTGGGATACAGCATTTTAAGTTCCCCTATTTCTGAACCTCGAATTAGGAACCTACCGATCTGCACATTTACTGTCTTTCTGCTGCTGTTACTTATCTTGGACGCAGTCGGCATTTGGCTCACGCCTTCTCAGTTTCTCTGGACTCTGCTTGTGCCCCCTGCTGACAAGGCAGGGGTCATTGTCTTCAGGTGAGCAGGGAAGAGCATTTTCCATGGGCCATCTTGATATGGCTGGAGGCTGCTTGAGACACCAGTGGGCATTCCAGGAAAATCCAGCTTCAATTCGTCGGGTAGAGGGCAAGAGTCTATCCCCGGCAGCCATCTCATTCCCAATCTAATGCCTGTCCTATCAGACTTAGAATCCTTTGAGCCTTTTCGGGCATGGCAGTAGGGCAAAGTAGAGTGAGACTGTAGTGTTCCCATCAGCACTGACAAGATGATTCTCAGGCTAGACTGCAGCACCCTGAGGAGCCTTCCACTTCCAACCTCTAGGTGTAATTTGCAATAGTCTTATTTAGCTGTTTGGTGACACTTGTACAAGGAGCAGATTAAGAACAGGGAGAAGCTTTATCTTTCCCCAGCCAGATTAGCTCAACTCTGCCTAATCTGACAGTGCCCCCACTTTCTCCATATTGTGGATGAAGTGTGAAACCTCTGTGGGTATTATATGGCCACATATTTACCAATGTCGAAGACAAATACTGGAAGCTGAATGTCTACCTTAGGAGTCTTCTGCAGATATTTGGAGGGTTCTGTCCTCAGATCTTATCATCCAAATCAACTTGTGAAACAAGCTTTATTTTTCTATATTTAGGTTTGTGCTTCTACTTTTCAGTGATTCTGTGAGAAACATACAGACATCCATCCTACGCCATGTCACGGACAATGCACTGCAAATATAAGCACAATGGGGACATCAAGAAACAAGTACTTGAACAGTGCGCACCCTATTGTTCACCATGAAATAAACTAAGATGATAAATACGCACTCTACGGCACTGTACCTAGGTATGCATGACATTTGCTATATTCGACCTTTTTTGCATAGACTTCAATAATAGCCTGGCACTTAAGGGGTTAAGGAAATATAATCAAAATATGCGTCTATCTAAACCATCTGTAGCCCAGCATAATACACTGCACACCAGTCTTCAGCAATGTTCCCTAGGAAAAAAAAACAAAAAAAATGAAATATTGAGAAGAGTGAAGTGTGGCTATTATTAACTTAACTACTTTTGTTATCAACATATGGATTCCAGTATCGGATAAACTCACACCATGAGCAAGATAATGATGTAGATCATTTGCCCAAATGTTAGAGTCTGCAATGCTGGATATACCATGGTAACATAGCATGTTTCCTATTTCATCAAGGTCGTTCTTTACTATGGTTTACTGGTGATTTATACCCCTTCTTCCAGGGACGTTATTTCACCAAAATGCCAGGGGTAGCGGAAGAGACATCACACGACCCTTGACCTCTGATGACATCACCAGAGCTCAAGTCGAGGGTACACGCGGGTGGGTGGAGTCCACCCACTTTTTTCAGAGGGGGGACTCAGTCCACCCCAGCTAAAATAAGAAACATTGAATGTCCTCTTTGAATTTATGAATTCGAGTTCAAACCACAGTTGTCAGGTTTGCAGGCCGGACACTTCACCACTGCAATATATAACCTGATGAAAAATAACACCTAAAGGTGAAATGTCCCATTTCAGGACTGCAAGTTCCATAGAAAACATTTGTATTGATTCTTAGAGTTTAAAACATGCACACCTCTTAATGTTTTCAAAAACACTATTAGAAGAAAATATCCTCTCTTGGTTTTGTGAAAGGCAAATGTCATTCTTCCTGAGCAATGTGGGTGGTTATACAAAACCAATTTAATGAAATGTGCATATTTCACCTTGATATGTTAATTTCTGAAGGCGTCACATCCCTTTGCATTTGTTAATGAGTCCCCCAACTTTAATTTTTAGGACTTGACCGCAGGACATCACAGCAAGTGATGTCATTTGACCCCACCCCAAAGTGACATCACAGGAAGTGATAAAACACAACCTTTCACCCCTTGAAAAAAAGGAAGTGGCATCACATATCATTGTTCCTAAGTGCACTACGAAAAATAGGGTACAATATCACTGTAATGCCATATACATTTCATACAAGAATGGATCACCATATGTATCGTTAATATCAGTGTGTATGGGCCCACATTACCAAATTACTGTGAATGCAAGCAGACGTCCAAGGCCAAATTTTAATTATGTGCTATTAAATAGCACTTATGCTTAAGCACTTTATATAGAACAAATATACATACAAAATCACCCAACCTGTGTTGGTACACTTTATCAACTTCAGAAGGATGAAAGGCTGAGTTGGCATTACCGGGATTCGGACCTGCAACCTGCAAATCACACTCACATCATAGCAGTGAGCACTCACTGAGCTATTTTACCAGCTATAGCTATCTTACCGGCTATAGTAAAATGAGCAATTTCATGTCTGGATGTTCTCAAAGTCAGAAAGCAAATTACACTCTGTAGTGGAAATCATTAAACTGGTAACTGAGATTTGACAGCAGGCCAGTTCATCTGCAGGTCTGGTGCAAAGTTGGTCACATCACATGTCGAGCCTGCATGGATCTACTTTTCAAGCTTCAGATGTTGGAAAAATACATACCATTGGGAGGGTTCATAACCGTGCATTCCAAAATTTAGAGCAGCACACTCACATGGCATCCCTTTCTCTCGGCCCTCGTTGCCTCATACATGCAAACAAACATCCTGAACAGCATGCCATGGAGATAGGAAAGATAGACACATTACAAAAAAGCATTAATTGTGGCACAATTAACTCAATGGCCACTTTCTGTGCTATGGTCAAACATTTCTACACTGTACACAAGCTTTTAGGCGGAAGGATTTTGTCAAGTGACCAAGGACACTGAGATGGAATGTCTGTGATGATCCCAACAGACAATGGCAGAAAAAAAACATGGTATAACTGCAACTAGTCCGAAATTGATGCTTATTCTACTCTACAAGTTTTTTGGACGTTTGTGTCTGTATTGTGAATTTGAGGTGTTTAAGAACACACTAAATCGGTGACTCACCCGCTAAAGTGTACCTGAAATAAACCTTTGATGAGTCTTGCAATTATTGTATAGAATTCCAGAAAGACAAATGATTTGTTATTCCAATTCGATCTTATTTAGGGTACTGCTCGAAGTGTTATACTTGTGGAACTTCCTTTTTATTTTAAGAGGCATGATCAAGAAAGCCATCCTCTCAGAAACATGGGACTGGCTACAGTCCAGGAGCTTCAATTTAAAACATTTTTTTTAAAAAAAAGAATATTTTCTTTTTTTAGGGGTAGCAAAGGAGACCACAGGGGTAACAAGGCATACCTAATGAAGTGCAAGTGAGACCCGTTTTGACCCCCAAATTACATCCCTACCTTCTTCTGGCACTAGTGGTTGAAAACACGATAGTGCACCATGAGTACTGCTGCATGATATCAATGAACTCTTTTCGTACCATACTCAGACTTCAGCACCATTTACGTGCTAAAGGTTGTCACCACCAACATGGAGCAGTAGGATATATTTATAACTTGTCCAGTGTTTACATATATAATGATAGTCTTCTAATGGGCACCCCAACTGCAATGCCAGACGATGGTCCTCCACCCATCATTAAGTCTCCACCACAGCTACTCCGCACTACATACATAGGGATCTATCACAGGATTACAAGTGATGGTACGGTGGTGGAAGTCCCCATTTCTGGAGTCCATAAGGCTCCATGGTGATTTTGGTCAAATCACCGCCTGCAGTAATTTCGCCCATGTGATTCTTCAGATTTTTGGTGGTAGGGTAGAATCTTTCCCGCCAACTTTTAGTTGGGGGTAATCCTACCTCCCTACTGCCAAGCTCGTAGTTTGGTGGGGCAATAATTCAGTGGTAATGTAGTGGTAGCAGAATTACTGCCACATTACTGTGCTTTTTATCGCACCACCATACTTGTAATGATCCCCCCATGTCTCATTCCACTGCACAATATCTGCACTCCACGCATCATCAGAATGTATACTGTGCCCCATCCATATTCTATGACACAATCAACTCACATCCACCTACATGTCCTTTATCACTCCAGGGTTAATAGTAGGGTACCTGTAAATACCATAGGTCCTCCAGGTAAAATATATAGAAAATAAGCAATGGACCTAGATATGAGTGAGGCTAGTGAAAAATACTATCAAACTGCAAAACCGTTTTCGTAATAGAAAAAAATATTTTATTTTCACATACAGTTTTAATGTTCTTTGTTCAAAACATATTTATACAACATAAATTCTTTGACATCAGTCTATCCTCTTCCATACTTTCACTCATACACAGAATATACAATATCTTATCTCTTTCATAGAAAGTGAAACCTAAATAATCACATATGAACCTAAAACAATCCCATCAGTGTAAGTATTGTTCTTTTTGTATCTTAAAGGATAGTTCCGGGACTTTTTTTTTATTGTCCCTACGGTTCGGCCATGTGTTTTTAAGCATAACTCGGTAGATCGTAGAAAACTTTCCTATGGACCTTACCCGACTTTTCGTCCATTAACGCACTTGAAATCAGCCGCCATTTTCTGATAATCCTATCATTTCCCCCCATCGCCCTGGCTCACCTGCTTTTGCGGCACTAAATCAAATCCCCCGCCCCTGAAACAGACTTTATCAAAACATTCATATTCCCCGCCTCTATCCGTGACGTGACTGAGCTGCGTAGGCAAACGCGCCCAGGCGTCTTCTACGCGACTCCACACAGAACCCGGAAATCAACACAGATGAGCTCACACAACACAGCGCGCCACAATTGGGAATATGAAACTGTACTTTTAAATTAAACCGCAAGATTGTAAATTTGGTAAAGTACATTTATTTGACATCAAATGTTTTGAGAATATTCAGCGATTTGCATTTTTATTTGCTCTCGATCCAAAATAGTTCGTCTTGAGGCAAGCGATGTTCGTGTGCAGTACACAGGGTGTTGGTTTACGATAAAATAAGCTCTTCGGTCGCACTGATAATCGCATGGCTGTTCCAACAACGAGGCACTAGGCCACCACAACGGTCTGTATGTTGCATCTAGCCGTTAGTACCGCGTAAGGGCATACTTGTACTTGGCGATCGTCCCATAAAATGGTCAGGGTGGTAACGTTGTTCACGCGGAGAAGCAACTGGCGGTTAAAAAACCCATCCGCCGGTGTCTGGTACTCGTGACACATGCAATAATGAATGATGTACCTGTTTGAAAAACATAAAAAATGAAATTAGTCTCACCATCAGATCTTTATTAAAATTATTCATTTTATATATTAGGTCGGGAAATTATTTCATAGCTAGGACAGTGCAACTGGGTATTATACGTCAAGGGGGGGCTGTAGGATACTGAGACAGTCCCCCAGTGCAGGGGTTGACAGGGAGGCAGTGCAGGTGGAGAGTGGAAGGGCCCAGGACCGAGGTCGCAGACAGTGGACCAGTTGTAGCAGGGGAGAGGGAGAGAGAAAGCAGAAGCAAAGAGGAAGGTTTTGAGGTGCTTCCGTAAAAGGAGATGGTTCTCCTCAAGATAGTGCGCGGTACAAAACAATATGCCACATAGAACGAACAAGTACAACTTAACCCGTCTTTAAAGCTACTGTATAGTAATTAAATTGCGGTATAAACTCATCTAAAGAGTTACTTACATTATATTTGCATTTTCCATTGTGTCTGTGCGTAGGGCAGCCCCGAAATACCACTCCTTCTATGCCGACGTTATTTCTTCTAATGAACGAACATTAAATGGCTTTCGTTTCTGAAATTATATTCATTATCGTTTACGTTATTGCACCACACCCCCAAAAAGAAGTCTTTCGGGATGGTCCCGGCCTGTCAAGGTCAAATAACAATAGAACCTTATACTGAGTCGTGGGCCATTCCGGCACCCGAGCAAAAAATCAAAGCAGCTGACCTTCACTTTGAACGAGCACACATTCCTAGTTAGCTACATTCAGTGTAAGGCCATCTCACAGGACTTGAAATTTACACTCCATCTTTGCATTTTGTCTGCGTGCATTTGCAGCCCCAGAGAACCATAAATACGGAGACATTCTATATTTTTTGAAAAATGATTTATATTACTGTTTGGTTTAATTTAATGCGCAAATGAACAAGGTTGGATAGACACATTGCATGTACACTGAGCAATCAATTTTATTTACACAATACATAGCTACACATATTCAATGGGCCTGCGACATGAGGAGACTCCAGAGCAAAGTCACAGGTGACACCTGGGTGGTTCGCACAACTGCACGGTGAAGGGAGGGGCAACGGTGGAGAGACACATTGCATGTACACTGAGCAATCACTTTTATTTACACATTACATAGATACACATATTCAATGGGCCTGCAACATGAGGAGACTCGAGAGAACAGACAATCAAATTACAATCATTTAAACCGTGATGTGTATTTCTCAATGAGCTCTTCTTTAGGTGGACATGGAACACAGGCAATGTTGGGTGGCAATGCAGTTGTCCCCTGCACAGGTTCGTTCACAACTCCATTTATGTGCCTATCTAGGACGTCAACAATAAGTCTTTCAATAAACTCATATTGCATATCCTCAAACACTGGTTTGATCACCCATTGTTTACTTCTTTTAGTGAAGGCCTTATTGTAGCGAAGCGTCCCTAAAGTTCCGGTCGTCCTACTTTGTTGACGGCCAACATTATGGTTATGTGCCAAGACCGCTAGAAGAGTCCGATTTATCATGCCCTCCATGCCAAAATGCAATCGTTTTGGCCTGTACTTTAGGCACATATTGTGGAACACCTCCAAATCTCCTGTGTGGCAGAATTCCGTGAGTCCCCTCAAATCTCTTGTTATAGTTTTATCAAATACAATCTTTTCAATGGCTTTGTGAGTGGGTGATGAAGGATTCAACCACTTCTTCTTCCGTGCCTCCTCTGTGGACAAATGGCCATGTTCACAATTGTGGAAATGTTGGTTTGTGTTCCAACGGTGAACGTTGGTACAGTGTAGCATTACTGACCGCCATTTTTCCAGTAGAATTTCCAACGACCCTCCACATGTTTTTGAGCTCCACCAAAGATGGTTGCTGATTGACTTGGACCACTGTGAAATATCTTGCATATCTTTTTTTTTACCTGCAGCCGACATTTTTTTATTGATTGTTTTTGCAAGATGCCAAACGTCAAATTGGTGATTTATATTTTTGTACTCTTCTCTCATTGTCTTGGCAATTGAAACGTGTCTGTCCGTGGCTATCAGGTCGATCACCATTCCCCGCGATTGTAGTTCTTGCAATGATGCTACAAAGCCAACTTTCTCCATGGCCACTGAGGATGTACTTTGTGACACCTGCACGACCACCGAACTCACAATTTTCTTACTTTCCATGTCCTGAAAGTGGTAGGTGCAGTACTTGGCTGAAAATCCTGGGCTGTCGCACTGTCCATCACCGGCTAGCCTGAACCGTTTGCCCACGAATGTACTATCAATAGACATTTTTTCCATTCTCCAAGCTTCGCTAATGGCTGGAAATAGATAATCGGTTTGGTATTTGTAGAACTGAGTTTTCGCAATGAAATGGATTCCCACAAACTGAAAGAAAGACTCTAACTTTTTAAAACTTGAACCACTAAAAAGTGCAGCCGCTGCACAAAGTAGATTGCCTGCTGGCAGTTGCCCCAGCATGGGTTGTGCAGACCATGAGAAAGGATGATATTTTGTACAGGTGGCATGTATTTTAAGGTTAGTGCCTCGAATTGCACGAGTCACATTAATCAATGGCTCCCCACATACTTCCCCACCAACCGAATGCCCACATTTCATCCGAATAATAATATCAATCAAACAACTATCGAATACAATGAATTTGGCCTCTTTCCTTATACTGTCACTCTGCCTCCCAGCTGGTTCGGCCTGTAACGTTGAGGACATGTCACTCACATGAAAGGTAGAATCTCTGATATCGTCTTCCGCTATGTTCAGTGATATTGATGGTGTTTCATTGTCGTCCACTTCATTCTCTTCCATTGCAACATCTGTTCCTTCTCCGGCGATGGGTGAATAAAACAATTTCTTCAACTTTCTCGCGGTCTTAGTTTTTGCGGGTGTGGATTCTGTGAATTGATCTCCGACTGCATCCGAACTACCAGGAGGACATTCACTATCAATGGCTGGTGGTGGTATAGCTCCGTTGTCAATCACTTCATATTCTTCCCATTGGCACGATGCATCTCCAGTCTCAAGTCCCTGCCAAAAGGTTTGACAAGCAACATCTCTCGTTCGCTTCACTGTCTGTGTAGATCTAGTTCGTACACCCACTCGCAACTAGAGGACAGATTGGAAAAGGGATGTTCAGTTTAAACACAACTTACAGTATTGAACTATTAACAGTGAAAAACCACATAATATAGTGACCAGGACACTAACCTTCTTTTGCTTTCTTTTCTTTGAAACTTTCTTGCCTCGAACTTCAACATCAGGACGCTGTTGCTCCGACTCGTGTGTGCATGTCTCCACTTCCTCTTGCGCTGCAACGACTATATTTTCATGATAAGCACATCCATCACGCACTGACGCTCCATCGACTCCCTGAAACATAGAACTTTCATTAGTATGTATAATAATATCGAAAACACAAAATGTACTTGGGGACCAATACACACGTACATCTCAATAGCAAAACACGAATGAACGCTTTGTGTAGAACATTCAAACGACAATTATTCACGCATTGTTGATCTAGTTAGAAGGAACTGTCAAGATCCATACCTCGGGCTCCTCATAGACTTCCATTGATGATATTATTGAAGATGATGCTTCAGTAACTCCCTGAAACACAGTAATTGCATTAGTATGGTTTTCTATTTTGTTAAAAAGAACATAAACTTTGTGCAGGCGTCAACGGCTCATCTAAATAGACCTGCACAAATGATCAGTTGTTTAAAATAAATAATGGATATGTAAATATGATTCGATTTTCTCGATCGTTGGAAGTGTCACCACCCAGAGATCTGCATCAACTACTAGGGGTGATGTTCTTGTAGAAGAAGCTCCGTCATCTCCCTGAAACATAGTACTTGCGTTAATAAAGAAGGAAGTATAGCGGATGTAATCACGTCATATGATTTCGCTTGATCGAACTGTCAGTATCCATACCTCGAAATGCATAAGAACATCAAGGGACGATGTAACTGCGGTGCACACTTCTGCAAGCTGTTGCGCCGACCCGTAACTGCATGCTCCCCCTTCTTCTTGGACTAATGCTCCATCGACTCCCTGAAACATAGGACTTTCATTAGTAATGAACACAATATTGAAAAAAGAAGACACATAGGAGGGCGACGACAGAAGGACATATCAATGGCTAAAAACGAAAGAAACATTGTGTGTAACAATCACGCTACAAGAATGCAAGATCTGATGATCTCCATCGATGGAACTGTCCGGAAACGTACCTCGAGCATCTGAGTGACATCAACGGTAGTCGTCAATACGTTGGACTCCTCAGCATCTCCCTGAAAGACAGTACTTGCATTATTTTGGATAACAATAATTATAACTGAAAACAAAGACTAGAGGACGAGTACAAGGGTGTACCATTAGGTAAAATAATTACACGATAAATTAAAACTATTGATTTACATGCCTAAAACAAGTCAGTGGCAGAATAGCCAAGTAAGATTACCCGATAGGCGCTTGAAGTGGCTGATGACTGCAATAACGACACGGATGGAGAATCTTCCGCCTTCATATTGAGTGGATACATAAATGGAGAAATTATTGTTAGCCAATGCTACACACTACCGCAAGGCCGAGAGATAAATACGTAAACTTGACTCACCAGTGGAGGGATGTGGATGAATAGAGTGGGAATAGCGGTTGAGAGCAATTTTCGCCTCGCTCGCGGTGTGTTCTTCTTTATTAGCAATGATGTGGAGTACATGTCAGAGGTAAAGTGCCTGCTGCAGATGCGGTATCGATCACCCCTCTTGTCCGCAAAGACTTCTAGGACTCTACTTTCAAGCTCAGACGGTGGATATCCGCAATATCGGACACATTCTCTTATCTGATCTATTGTCTTAGGGAAAACATGCATTATAGTACCTTCAGATTTATTATGGGTCTTCGAAGGGCAACCGCCAATGGAACAGGCAGGCATTGTGGAAAGTTCTGAAAAGTAAAGATCAACAATTCTCTATGAATACCAATGTAAACTCAGAACATGTGACTAGTTCCTTGCATGTACTGTCTTGAACGAAAAGAAATTGGACGCAAAATGATTATGGTACATGGCCTTACCTTGACGAACAAACAGTTAGATGCAGGGATCAGAGTAGTTTCTTGTCGTAGAACAGGGAGCAGTTCACAGGTTGCAAACTGAGGAGTTTCCTCGAAGTGGTCACGGAAGTTCACAGAGACGAAGAGCAGATAACCAGCACCTTCACGGGTTGACTAGCAAAGCGCAAAGAAGTGCTCATTAGAAATATGAAGTGGGTTATAAAGAATTCGAAACAGGGGTGTGTTTGTGAATGAATGACGTGTATATGTCGTGGCATTATGCGGTTTGCAGGGGGCCGTCCAGCGTGAGGGGGGATGCTTGGCAGGAGACACGGGGTCTGGAGGTAGACATGGGAACAACAACCCATGCTCTATAGACCACTTTGAAGTGTACATGGCCTTTGGCACCTAGGCAGTTAGTCAGCAGCAGGCTGGCCTGTGGTGGCAAGGCGGCACGGGCCAGAGGGGGTCATCTCTGTACCCGGTGCCCAAAGGATGATTTATTATGATCAACCATATTGATTATTTACCTATAACCATGTTTTGTATCAATAAAATCCAACGGCCTTCCTTTTATTGCCAACGCTTGAACAAAGTGGTGTGGTAAGTATTTTTGGGGGAGGAGGCAAGGCCGGGAGGCTTGATGCCAACCCGCAAAATAACATATGTATGTCTGCTGCATATGGGTTCAACGGTTATGTGGATTGAAGGTGGGCGGCCAGCGTGAGGGAGGATGCTGGCCGGAGACATGTGGTGTGACAAGACAAGGCACAGGAAGACTATTCAATGGAGACACACTAGATTCATTTAAAAAATCAAAACAACCATTGTTAAAATATATGTTGGGTTTTATTTTAGATCTTAATTTCAATTGAACATAAATAATAAACATTACACATTGTAAAGTTCCGGTTGCAGCACATCCAGGGAAAATCCGCGGTATTGTCCACTGTCGCTGGGGAAATGTTGTCTAATGGCAAGTACCGCACAGGCAGGTATTACTCTCCGAACGCGGTGTCCGAGCCTCCCGTGAAGCCACCAAGTGAAGCAACGATAGGCCACCAGCCTGTACCACCTGTGAAAACGAAAGATGCAAACTGTATTAAAATGACAAAACTTTCTTATCACTGTCGATTCAGGTAAAAAATGTCATTCTGCTTTGAAAAAAATTCTATCTAGAAAATGCACAATATGGAACCAATTTACATGCATTCGAATGATATGTAGATGTAATTTTATATGTGGGAGACGACCATGACATAGTAGTGGCATCACTGACATCAAAACCAGAGTGTACTTACTCGTTACTCGGATTACGCGGACGAACAGTGCCGCGAAGTTCGTGCATAAGCACCATCATCATCCTCAACACGGTCCGTGAGAGGCAGGCTTCCCTGAACTCTGGCAGCTCGGTGATGCATTGCGGACTTGGCTCGCCTTCCGAAATGTAGGCCAAGCACCCTGAATTTTCACGGCAGCAGCAGTTCTCCTCAGTTGGCATTAGCTCGCACCGATTGCACGTGCACCAGGTGGAGACGCCGTCCATGCGACATGGTCCAGGCTCTTCATCCGTTGACTGGTCCTCCCAACTGCCGTCCGAATCCCCATCGTTTTCGCGTGCTTGCCTTTCCAGTAGTTCCTCCTCGGTGTACTCGGGCTCGTACATATACGGCATTATTGTAGCCATTGTGTGGTAAAGAAAGTAAAATAATTTACAGAGATGGTACAGGTGTTCACAAGGCCTAGAAGTGGCGAAGGTAGCTGACCAGAGCACAGAAACGAGTCACAGAATACTCAAAGTAACACAGAGAGAGTAATGGAATTGAAAATCTGCTGCTGTGTGTTGTGAAACGGTGTGTTTATACTTATAGAGGAAAGAGGCGTCCTGCCATTTCCATGGCGACACTTCATTAGCTGAGGCGCAGCGATTGTTGACACGAAACGTGCTTTGGCGTTGGGAAATGGGCAGTACGCGTCTGCTGATGTCAGGCTCAGGGGCGGGGGATTTGATTTAGTGCCGCAAAAGCAGGTGAGCCAGGGCGATGGGGGGAAATGATAGGATTATCAGAAAATGGCGGCTGATTTCGAGTGTGTTAATGGACGAAAAGTCGGGTAAGGTCCATAGGAAAGTTTTCTACGATCTACCGAGTTATGCTTAAAAACACATGGCCGAACCGTAGGGACAATAAAAAAAAAGTCCCGGAACTATCCTTTAATACACATTTATTGTTCAAAGAATAGCTGTTATTCCTGTCTCTCAGATCTACATATGTTTCGGTTGATCTTGGATCCCACTGGGTCCACTATTTATCTGACCTTCTTCAGGATCTGGGAGCCACCAATCAGGGTTCCCAATGTAACTGAAAGAGTAATGTCTTATTTGATATATCTCTAAAATCAATACACAAAATAAATCTGTTACACTCTAGCCTCTTTACTTTTTTGCGACACAATTAACTTGTGTGTATCCATCTATTTGATGGTACTCATCCACACTCACCTCTAACCAAAATCATGTCAGGGGTAGTGTTGATGCTGGAAATAAATCCACCAGGTCACCTTAATTACATGCACCTGGAAACATTAACAGAAAGGATATATAGGTATCCATTTCCTCATCTCTTACTCTTATATATTCATATATGTCAAGAAATGTTCATCACTTACATGGGTCCTCTATTCTTATAGGGCCAAAAAGTCATCTCCTTTGGTTGGACTGTGCTAGAAGGAGGTACTTGTAGGTAATTCACAATTGGTCTCTACTGTCCACTTCCACTAGAGGTAAGACAAAGACCACCAATCAATCCTCTGCCAAGCCTGTATATATACAACCCCACAGTTGCGGAACATGAACAAATATACCAATCACCTATTCTACTCACCCTTTGTGGGGCAATCACAGTGCCATGTCATCCCGCCTCTCAAAGCACTGTAAAAGATACAGAGAGGTTGGTGTAAGAGTCAAATCCTACGTATGGTCTATGTCTATCCATTGGCCATATAAACATAGTAAACAGGGTATGTTAGCTCAATACATACACTCATATGGAGCACACATCACAGGAAAAATACTGCTCTAAGGCAATGTGTTGTCCATTCAGTGCAGCATCAAGTGTAACCACATATTAATATAGGTTTAGGATGTTTTTCCCGCATCTAAAGGTTTGAATGAACCAAAAGATCTAAAAATGCTACCACCAAAGGTTCGAACACCAAAAGTTCAAACCTTTGGTGGTAGCATTGAAAAATAAAACGGGGTCTGCGGGGGTGTCGCCCGCATCGCCCCGCTCACTATACTTTAAGGTATAGTGAGCGGGGGCTGCAGGGGACACCCCCGCAGCCTTCCATTACAACAAAAAAAAAGAAAAGGAAAGGACCCTGCAGCGCTGGTTCCTGATCACGGAAGTGAAAGGGAACTGGTGCTGCAGGGAACCAGCATGAAGATGAAGGTAAGTGGGGTTTGTTTATGTTGGGGTGTGGGTGGGGGTGTGCTGCAGGTGTGGGTGGGGTGTGTGTTATGGGTGTGTTGTGGGTGTGTTGTGTGTGTGTGTGTTTGTGTGGGTGTGAGAATGTATGTGTGTTCGCATGAGAAAGGTGCAAACGTTTGGTAGTGCGCACCTTTCTCATGCAAACAATTTGCCGGCGGTACTTTCAGCCACGGGCAAATCACTTGGAATCATTAATATATAAAGATCACCACGTAGTTGACCATAATCACTTCCTGTTATGCGGGTCAAATACATCCTCCCTGATCCGCATTGCGTGCCTGCTTCTTATTTGAATGGCCCCTCAAGGGGGACTCTTACATAAGTATTACTTACATCCTAATGTCCGGCAAATCCCTTCACAAATGAGACTCAGTTCTCTTCTCGAGTATGCTGCTTGTCCGGTAACCAGGGCATGTTTGGAAAATTTGGGGCGCTGCCTCCCATGCGTAATTAGTCATAGAAAGAGGACTTGTATTGTCGCAAGCTGCCTCAGAGATACAATGTGCAGACGCGGCCTACCATACGTAGTTAGTCATAGAAAGAGGACTTACTAATTGTATTGCCGTGAACTGCCTGAGAAGGATTTGACATGCGTAATTAGTCATTGGAAGATGATTCCTGTTGTTGCGGGCTGCCTCAGAGATAAAATGGTCGGGCGCAGCCTGCCATCCGTCGTTGGTCATAAAAGAAAAGAGGAATAACTAGTCGTATTGCCATCAAATGCCTTGGATGGAATGGACATATCAAAGTATGTGAAAGTTGAATCAATAGAAGGAGGCTATATCAGATGTAACTTGAAAGCACACCTCCCAAACTACGCATGGGTGTATTATATCATAGACTACAGAGAGTGTAGAAGTAGAGGTTAACTCAGTGTATCAGGCCAAAATATATTCAGTACTCACCTTAATTGGCTCCCAGGGCCAACCATATACCTGTCTGTTGTCCATGAGTCAGATATGTATCAGTTTAATTACATTGACACATTCAAACCCTGCTTCACACTATTCAGGGTATAAATCCATCGTTGTTCTGCGCGGTGTAGTATAGTTGACATATCACCCCCTCTCATAGGCAACTTGAAAGTTTGTAACACAAACCACCTGATATCTCTATCGGAATGCCCTTTTAGATGGAAATGTTCCACCAGGGGTTTGTCCGCAACCTTGTTACGTATACATGAACGATGTTCAGATATACGTTGGCGTATCTGGCGACTTGTCTTGCCCACAGAGATTTTATTACATGGGCGCATGATTATATATAGCACATTTTTTGTCAGACAGTTGGTATGTCCCATCATTTTCCACTTTGTTTCACCCCATTCAAATGTTTTCCTTGTCTCTGTAAATTGGCATGCCACACAGTTACCACATTTATAGTGGCCCACAATGGGTTCAAGGCTCCATTGGTTTCTTACAGTTTGTTCAGTTCATTTTTCTTCATTATATGTATGGACCAGCTTTTGTCTCAGATTTGCATTCTGTTTAAAAGCAAAGAGTGGCTTTTTGGCTAAGCTACCCTCCTCTTTCACCAGATGCCAGATTTTGTTGATGCTTTTTTTCAGTATATTACTGACGGGTGAAAACGTAGAGACACATACTAATCTTTCGTTGTCTGGTTTGATCCTAGTTTTTAGACATGTTTCACGGTGGGTGTTAGCTGCCCTCTTACACTGTTGTTTGACCAGCCGTTTAGAATAACCTCTGTCGATCAATCTCTCTTTAAAAGCATCTGCATGGTGTTGGAAATCGTCATTCAAACTACAATTTCTCCGGATCCGTAAAAATTGACCATACAGCAGATTTTGTTTAAGGCAATTAGGGTGGAAGATAGAGAAATGCAAAAGATTGTTCTTAAACACTGAGTCATTTTTCTTAATCATAAGGTCTAAGAAACTAACCTGTCGATGGTCTCTCTCCATAGTGAATTTAATATTGGAGTCACAGGTGTTTATCCACTCAAAGAATGTTGTCAATGATTCATCAGACCCTCTCCAAACCATTTCGTTAGCCTCACTCATATCTAGGTCCATTGCTTATTTTCTTTATCACTCCATACAGTATGTCGCATGGCACCATCCACAACCATTGACACTAGACGTTAGTATGCTGGCCTCAGGCTCTCAATGTTAATATTGTTGAAATGTTCTGCAGTCCCTGTCAATGGTTTATGTTTCTTTTCCTGCCCTTTCTACCACCTGGTATATGTCCTTCAAAACAACAATGATTTTATGTAAAGGCAACTTACCCTCAGTAGGATTGCCTCTGCTCCCTGTTATTGCCTACATTGTAAGTAGTTTGTTTGAAATGGCATCCTGCTCTTAAATAAATACAAATAAATAAAATACAAATAAATGTAACTTTATCATTCACAAATTTGATAATAGTCTTCCACTTTGCTTACCGATCACCATATGACAGAATCTTTACATTTGTGGAATCCAAGTTAGAGTTGAATCTATACCTGGACAGGTATTTATTAACCGTGTGTATCTATGAATCAACACATTACCGCAATTGGCTTATTCTGCCATTCTCCTATAGGACGCACAAAATGCAGCATGGAACATATTATGAAGACATAAATGATGGCTTGTAACACTCACCAATAAGACGTCTCAATTGTAGCCTGAAATGTACCCTCCAGACATATTATACAGCTTTAAACATCATATATCCTTTATACACAGACAGTTAACATGTAAACCAGAGGAATGTTCTTATTCACACAAATCCTAAACACTAAATTCAACTATTTAAACGTAATCCTCCCATTATACTTAACATGTCATAACAATACATACATTCATTTCCTCCATATGCTCACACTTAATTCTACGAACCACAGCATAGTTCATATGAACTTACAAATGCATCCATTGCAGCACTGCGCATCACACGAAAAACCACATGCCCCACACACTATGTAACATTAGTCAAATATCAACTGTAAACATCCCACTAAACTACTAACAAAGCTGAACTTTGGACAACACAACGTCTGATCCACCCCACTCCCTTAATGAACATTTAATTTGCTTCCTTACAAATAAAATTAATAAATAACCCACTGTTTCACTTACATGGTTCTGCATTGTGTTTAATATACCCGTAGGCTTTCAGTTATGCCATTTAAAGTTTGTGTCTAAGTGATGATAGGTACATTGTGCCATAAGACACACAACGTCGTACCAACATACAGATGCACAATGCCCATATATGTGTGCCATGTGACAACACGCCATTTCGTATGTCACCTCCATTCACTCCAGTAAAAGAACAATTAGAAAGAACATGGTAACTACTCAAAATGTCAATTTATTTTTAAATAAAGCACAGCAAATATATTTAAAAGGCCAAGGTATAGAAATGTAAAGGAACTTGTACATAGTATTCAGTTTAAGAGACAATGGGCCTCATTCCGAGTACGGCGCTAACCAATGGCGCTATTAACGCCTTGGTTGACGCCGTACCCGGACCGGCAGCGCCTTGGTGGATGGCGGAATCACCGCCCCATTCCAAGGTTGGCGGGGCGGTAATTCCCCATTCACCAAGGCTCTTCCCCATTCCCAAATGAGCCCCCATAGGGCTCAATGGGAATGGGGAAGATGCAAATAACGGTGACCGTTCATTACGGTCACCGTTATTGGCTTGGAGGCCCCTTTGCGCCCTCGACTTTAACACCTGCTCAAAGCAGGCGTTAAGGGCGAGGGCGCAGAGGGAACTCGGAGTATGGCGGTAAGGGATTACCGCCACCGGTCTCGTTACCGGTGGCCGCTATCCCTTACCGCCATACTCGGAATGAGGCCCAATGTAATAGGACAAGGACATGCCAGATGAAGCCATCAAACTGCCCTTGGAACTATAAAGTCAACCATGGCCTCCTCTCCTACCCCAGTCGCCCTCCGTACACATACTTTTAGAAATGGAAATGTCGATGTAGTCCAAGTGAATTCAAGCATGCAAATGTAAGCATGTTTATGGTCATATTACATAAAGATCACTATACTTAAGGTTATTGTCTTTCATATACAAGCATATGGTTGTATTATTCATAAATATTGCAGACAGCGGCACACATGCTATCTTAAAATGTTAAGTACAAGGAACATCTTGGGTTACTAAATAATCCTTTGGAATATGGCCCATGTATTAAAGTCAAAATAGTGTTCATTAGCATTCGTACAAAAGTCATACTGTGCATAATTAGCAGAATCAGGTATGCATACCTTCTTCTGCTGTCAACCACGTGAAACATAATGCTAAATATAGAGACCATTTTTGGATTCTGTCAATATATATTTTGTAAAATGTGGTTCTGATAAATTAGGAAAATCAAAGTTCCAAAAAATTCACTTGGACATAGGAAGTTTTTACAAATAGTTCCATTGTCACTTAATGCCATTATATATGATGCAGCACATATCCATCGGTCCACCATCTACAACAGGTAAACAGACAACTAGCCTGTCTGGAAAATCATGGCAACATAGTGTTGTATCACCTCGATCAAAGAATAAGCATTGCCAGCAACATAACTATCATCACCCTTATACAATTATACATGAATGCTCTAATTCCACATCAGATGGTCATATGGAAATTACATTTTAAAAGTGAGAACACTGAGAAACGTTAAAAGTGAGGAGAAGCAAAGTGAATCTGAAATATCTGAAACATCTGAAACATTAGGCAAACTAATATGTGATGAACATAGTGTAAACATTGACAATTCAAATATAATGTTAGTAACAACCTTAAATAGTGTCTTAATAACTTTAAACTGATGAACATGTCAATTAAAAAACAACCTTAAACTGTTACATGTCTTTATAACAAATTAATTAATAATGAATGAACATATAATGAAAATAAATAACGACAAAAAATAACAAATCTCTTTTTTTTCTTTTTTTGGGGGATTCCCCCAAACCCGTTTTCCGCAGCTAAAAACCCACCCCAGGCACTTACCCACAAGACTTAACCCTTTACCCCACCAACACATACAATTCTTCCTTCTTTTTTTCGTTATTTATTTTTTGTTATATTTTGATTTGTTATTTATTTTTCTTTATAAAGACTATATACCACTTAAACGTGTTTGTTAGATTAATGAACACATAGGTACACGTTAACCTTCTGAAATGTTTCACTGCTATGATGCCACGTAATGTGCAAGTGAAGGATATGCTTCTTTGTCATTGCCAAATTCAGAAGGTGGTAAGTGAAAAACAAGCAACATACACACATGTTACATACGAACAATCAAACCCATATATCAGAATCCTAAAAGCCCATTGCTGTTCATTGTGTGTTGCAGAGACAAAGAAGAAACAGAAGTGCTCAAGGACAGACATCACTATCAGCTACACCTCGTCAGAGGTACTCTACCTTTTCTCACTTTCCCCCAGCGGCTCACTGTCTCCAGAGCCCTGGCTCTCTCTACTGCAACAGCCTCTTCCTCAACCTCCCTGCTTCTTTCCTGCACCCTCTGCAACTCATTCAGAACAGAACCGCATGCTGAAATCCCTTCACTGGCTCCCCATGGCTACAAGGATCAAGTTCAAGACCTTCTGCATTGTCCACAGGGCGTTCTGGGGCCTGGGACCTATCTACCTGCAACATTGCCTCCCTAAATATTGTTCCTCACGAGCCATCCGCTCATCTACCTCCAAACTTCTGTAAGTGAGCCGGTTCTCCAAGCAGAGATTTGGAGGGAGATCTTTCCCTTCAGCAGGTGCCTATGTCTGGAACAGCTTCCCTGCCCCTCTCCGTCTTTAGCCTGATCTTCTTAAGTTCCGGAAACTCCTCACGACCTTCCCCTTCTCCTCTTCCTTCGCTCTATGACTTCCCTGCTAACCCAGCCCTCTGTTCTTTCCCACTCTCCCTCCTCTTACATACAGCTTGCTGACTGGCCGCCTGGTGTGCCTCAGATTCTTCACTCCCGGTCACACCGCCAGTCCTTTCTCGCAGTTGCCTCAGGGCCCTATACTCCACCCACCACTGCTGCACTTGCTAAATTACCCTAGAGAGTATCTCTCAGCCTCCACCAACTGTGTGCACTTGGACCTCCCCCTCCCTGTGACCGTCTGTGCACTTGCACGATCCGAATGCACTGCACCTGAAGATCATCTGTCTGTTCTCTCTTGTTGTTACCCCTAAATGCACTCGGTAAAAACTGCAGAATCTCTGTCCAGGCCTATTCGCTGTGTCTCAACTGTTAAACGTATTATATGCACTTACTCTGCCTGTGCAGACTATTATTGTCTCAGAATTTTAAGGGCTCTGAGCGACTGTTGTTTTTCCCCATATTCCCACCCTCCTTGAGCACTTTGAAAAACTTGCCTGTGTGTAGGCACTTTATAAATAAACATTACCTTTACCCTTACACCACCAAAACTGTGACTCACACAACAATCCTCATACATCCTATGATAACATTCCTACATACTCTAGAAATTCAGCAAACACACATCATTTCTTTCACTCGTTCACCTACAACAACAAACACACGTTCCACTTCAACACATACAACCACAAGTACTCCTTCCAATCACACATCGATAAACACACAGATTATTTCCACTCACACACCGGAAACCACAAGAACTGCAACCAGTTCCACTACTATCACAACGGTTGCCTTTGTGTGAATCACCAAATGCACATCCAATTCCTCCACAATCACATACCTGCCATCCACACTCATCACCACCATTAAAAACTATGCTGAAAATACAGGGACTCATTAACAAACTATCCTACAAAAATCTACCCCAATGTACTTTCACTCTCACACATACTCCCACACACTGCACCACAACACCTTCACTCTCAATACTCACAACATCAACTGAAGGTTTTCATAACATTACACCAATTTAACAGAGTCCAAACATCCCATTAAACAGACACTGAACACCCAACACCTATAGAAACACAAACACTCACTGCATGTATGCTTGCAACTGCTACCTGGGGCATACCTGCTGGGAATATACACTCAAGGGTGTGGGACTATCTTGACATCCCATATCATGAGGATGTAAAGGGTGATTTGCACTATTTGCTGACTCCAACTTATTCAAGGAAATCCCTTTAAGTCTCACCTGGGTACCTGTTATATGTTGACACACAGAGAATATACACACACATTTACACACAGAATTCTGCACCACACAGTACACCTACTGACTCTCATACAAGTAACAAACAAAGGAGGGGTAAAATTGCTTAACAGTGGTTCTACAAGGATTGTGCCGTAGCAATTCTTTGTAACACGAAAGAAGGAGGGGCTACAAACCCTAGTGATTGATCATTCTGCTGAGCATATAGTGCTCCTGAAGGTTTTTAAATGTCATAGAGGGAGAGGAAAGTGTAGATAAAGCTGGATTTTGTCTGTCTTGTCTCTTCAAGGAACACATTAGTTAATGCAGAATTGAAACTGGGTACTGCAGAAATCTAGGAAGCTATTTAGGACAGAGGGCAAAGAGGAAAAGACGGTTCTATCTCTGCATGTTTACAAATCTTTCCCTAGTTGGCACTGGCGTGTTTAATATGGATTTGTGTTAGCCTACAGTACTGGCCAATAAAGTAACCATTGCCATAATACTGTTGACAACCATCCTATTTGATATGTTTAACACTGCACTAGAGTAAGGCTCCACGCTGGTTCTCCTGTCTCGAACATAATCACATACAAAGAAACTGGGACTGACGTTACCAATGAGAGAACAAAAATGAAAACATATTTCTTTCTTCTTACTCTTTCCACTTTTAGATAAGCGGCACACCAGCACCGACTAGGGATAGAGTTGTAGACAGGCAGGGAGGGACAGAAGCTTCTCTTTCCTCTTTGCCCTTTGTCCTGAATAGCTTCCTATATTTCTTCAGTACCCAGGTTCAATTCTGCATTAACTAATGTGATCCTTGAAGAGACAAGGCAGAGCAAATAATATGTTGCAGTTGGGGAGGCTAACAGCAAACCCTGTATGCAGAAGATGTGTTAACACCTTATGAAGCAACCGAGACATGTTCCCTAAACAATGTTGTATGTTTTTCATGCATACGCAAAAATGAGTAATAGTTACATTTTGAGAAAAACAAAAATTTCTTTACAGAAACATTATAATACATTTATACAAATCTACACTATTTTATTTTAATGTCTTTAATTGAAGTTCAAATTCTCTAAAATTAGTAAGTCCCACTTTGAAGAGTAGGAACGTTATATTGGCATCCTACATGTCAACCATGCCGTTTTGTACACTGGAGTAAACATTTTACAATTTCAGATGGCGGCAAATGCACTTCTAAAAGATCAAAAGTTGATGAAATGTTGACATTAAAAGAGGTGTAGACAATCCACTTTCAGATGGCCAGAAATCTACTTCCAAAAGTCGAAAAGACTGAGGAAATGTTCAAATGTAAAGGGATGCAGGACATTTAAAACGTGTTATCCTTTATGGGCAAAGTCCACCATTTTGGTTTAGTTGTAGTGATACAAATGCCACAATCGCAACCACTTGTTTTTATGTGTCTTCATATCTTTACAAAGTTGTTTCTCGTTCTTACCCTTAAAGGCAACATAATTTAAAGTAAAAAGAAAATCACAGTATATTATACATTGGTAAATATACTATTTCACATGCCTGCAGCAAACGCAATACATGCAACCATCCACACGAACCTGCAATAACACTCAGTTTGTAATATGACCTTTATCCTTAAAAATGTACAAAATTTAAATAAAGAATGATCACAAGTAAACCAATTATACATGAAAATAAGAACGCATGTGGTTATAGTGATAAGAAATATACCCCTTACTCCTAAATATACCTTGCTTACTAACGTACAATTGTGCAGCATGGCAAATACATGTAATTCACCCCATAATTAAAAGTTATACTTCAAGATAAGATAGTCTAAACCCATGTTTTTCATGGCTCATCCTTTTGTAAGCAGAATGAATCTTCTTAGACTTCAAAGCAACATAAAATACGGTACAACGTCCTTTTGCTGACGTTTTTTTTCGATGGAATTTTTACCGAAATAATTCCATCGAAAAAACGAATTGAAATATAGAGGGGGTAAGAGGATAAAAAAGGTAGGGAGGGCCTTGGGGTAGGTATACACATATAGGGAAGGGGCTTGGGGGAGAACATCCACAAATAAAACATTAAAAAAGGTAATGAATTTTTAGATGGTATTCTTTCAGTACAAATTCCATTGAAAAAACTCCTGTCGGCAAAACGACATAGAACTGAAACTACACCACTACACAATCTTCCGATTTGAATTTTATATTGCTAGTGAAATCTCCTGAAATAACAAATATGTCCTTTACTGTTAGTGGACTTACAAAGTATCAATTAACGCTGATAAAATCAAATGTAACCCAACCTACAATAAAAACCAACATGGATTATGTAATACAACATATTGCACTTACATTTGGCAAACATACACAATGCAGCTGGTAAGCAAGTTTGCTCTATGCAAAAGTAATTCTCAAAACAGCATTACAAAATGTTACCAATTTAAACATTAGTTGGTATGTCAAATACAATTCAATAATACAAATATTTACAATTTTTAGTCAACCTATATAATATAAAATCAATATAATGTAAGGATGTCCATTATTACATTCTAACGTATAACATGTTTTACCGAAAAAGTAACTATAGAGTCACAGAATGATGCTACAGTAATTTAAAGGCCATCTTTTTTCTTGAAAAATGCAATTTTTTACCTCAGAGTTATACAGCATTACACACAATCAGAGGAAGCACTGACCTAGGCCTTGGTAAATATTCAACTTCTTACATGTACGCTTGTGTCACATCATCTCATTTCAAATCCATCTTGAAGCATGTTGGGAATAAAACGTTTTAAAGTACAGATTATGTTCAAAGGAATAAATGCATTTGTAAGTGTCTGCAACATAAATATTATTTCTTTCACAAACATGTAATAAATTGGAAAGCAACTTCACTTAATGACATCTACTTTAACAAGTGAAACGGTTTTGGAAGAATCCAGAGATCCTACAATCATTCAATTGATGAAATCATCACGTTCTCACCAATTTAAATATCTTCATATTTGATTGGATATGTGAAACTACTTTCTATTTCATGCTCAGAATTTTGTAGAAGACTACATAAATAGAAGAAAAACAATTAAAGACATAAAACTGTTCAATGGATCCAACCTGGAAAATGTTATAGTAATACCAGTTCAAGTTAGAATATTGTCTCTTTCTGTGTCTGTCACTAAAGACTGTGACGTACATGTGCTGTGGCGCCTGTGTTTCTGTTATTGTGATTAAACAAATGCAGTCGTTATTTCAGAACCATACATGTACAAAGATTCTGGTAATTCCCGCTACAGCGTTTCTTCTGGATCGGCACACTTCAAGTTGCTGGTGGGGGCCACAGATCTCCCAGCAGTTCTGACCTGCCAGGAGTTCAGGCCCCTACTGACAAATAAATGCCTGAATCACCATCACTGTTACTAACGGTGCCAGTGATTCAGGCAATCACATCCTGTGGAGTCCTATGGGAATGGGAACTTACCTCCTCTCTACTGCTGGTCATATCAAGGTAGTACCGGGATATCGGGCGGCAGAGATGATAAGGCAGGTTTTCCAGTATCCCGCCGGAATTACCGGTGGGATACCGGCAAACCTACAATGAGGGCCATACTGTCATGTTATATATAAAATCCTAATAATCCATATGTTATGTGCAAGTAATCAGATTCATTACCTATGAAGTACATATTTTAAAGGCTATGTAATGAGATTCAAATTTCATCAATTTGTAGATTATATGAATCATGCGCAATCATTGTGAAATTATTTACATTACTTACACAAAACTCTATTTCCAATCTATGTATGGATATTATACAATATAAGAACCCAAATCATACATCATACACAACAATTCAAAAAGGAAAAATCTAAACAATATTGAACTTCTTAAAATATGATTTAAACATTTGAAATTGTGTTATTCATGTTGTGGTTTACAACATTTCAAACTGTGCCTGTTCCCCTTTTTATCCACCATACAGTCATAATCACTTTGAGTCAGAAATCACATCAGTATACAAAGATTAACAATCAAACGTACAAAAGGTACAATTTGTAGGAAAAGCTAAGTTTCTATACAGTATAATCTTCAGTTAGCCATGAACCTTCAGTTCCCTCAACTTATTATGCAAATAGAAAATGTAAAAAAATAATAATAAATTCCGGCACAAGTAACAGCAAAAAACAAGTGTCCCTGGAAGAGTGTCAGTTACATTTATTGGTTAAACAGGAGCATAAGTCTTAACAATATGTGAGCTTTGAAGCTTTTTGACAAATTATTTTGAATTCACTAATGTCAGAAAGAAAAATATACCATGGTACACATTGTCATGTACAAAATAAAATTATGTGCATGCTGTAGCCTATAAAGCCTTTATTGTATGTGTATAAGGCGTCTCTGAGTCGGAACTGGCTCTACTAATAAAAAATCTAAAACTGACTACCTGCAAGGGCAATTTATGGCACTCTGTGCAAATTTGTGAATGCTTCGTTTAGTGAATGCCATGTTCTGGCATCTATTAAGAACACCTGGAATTTGCCTTTACTTAAAAAGCCAGGTCTCTGAACGTCAAATCCTCTGAACTACAGGCCAATTTCGAACTCCCCCTTTCTGTTGAAGATACTTGATCGCGTAGACTTCGCGCAAGTTAATGCACACCTGAGGAACAACAACATCCTAAGCAAGTGGCAATCAGGATTTAGGGAGAATCATGGCAGAGAGACTGCTCTTCTGGACCTTAAGTCCCGACTCTTCCGTGTCATGGACAATGGACAAACAGCCCTCCTGATGCTGGTTGACCTCTTCACCGCCTTTGACCTGGTAGATCACACACTATTGCTTGATCGGCTGGGGAAGGTGGCGAGGTTCTCAGGTTCAGCGACCTGCTGGGTGCAATCATTCCTGACTAACCGCTAGTGCAGAGTCAGCAGCACCTCGGCTGATGCAATCCCAGCCCTACTCACACTTGGGGTGCCACCAGGGGCTTGTTTATCCCCCACTCTCTACAATATTTTTACAGTCCCATTTCTTGACCTCTTGAATAAAAATAAAATCAATTTCACCAATTACGCAATGACACACAATGTGTCATCCCCCTTTCAGGTAATCATATAGCGGATCAGAAAACCATCAACTGAATTTTTGGAGTGATCCAACGCTGGATGTGCAATAATGGACTGTTATTGAATACTGGAAAAACTGAACTGATGGTGGTAGGCACCATGGCTAAAACCCCAAAAATGGCCACTGAATATGCCCAGCATTGACGG
The DNA here is from genome assembly GCF_040938575.1 of Ambystoma mexicanum. Classification (NCBI taxonomy): domain Eukaryota; kingdom Metazoa; phylum Chordata; class Amphibia; order Caudata; family Ambystomatidae; genus Ambystoma; species Ambystoma mexicanum. The sequence goes on along the minus strand of NC_090925.1, from coordinate 400,765,291 downwards.
TTGTGATATAAGCACCAAAAGTAAAGTGAAGACTCTAGGGGTCTACTTTGACTGTAACCTTAATATGAAGGCACAGGTCGGGAGCATGGTGTCATCAGCCTCATATTATATTAAACTACTGACCCAGGCTTTCCCTTTTTTCTCTAGATCAAATTGCAAGATACTTGCAAGAGCCCTAATTGGTTGACATAGATCGCCTTCAAGTGATTCAGAATAATGCAGTCAGGATTTTTCTGGATCTTAAGAGAAGGCAACGTGTCTCGGAGGCCCGAAGGAGCTTACATTGGCTTCCTATAGAGGCTAGATTTGCTTTCAGCCCTCTGATGACAACACAGAAATGTTTGACAGGCTCGTCACCTCTATACCTGAGTGAAGCGTTGGAGACTAAATTAAATACACGCAATCTCAGATCCAGCAACAATAATCAACTGAGAGTCCCAACTATAGACTGACCCAGGTAAAGAATGGAGCATTTTGTGTGGGGGCTCCCAACACATGAAATGCTACCGCCCCTCCACCCCTCAGATATGAGGAAAGAAACATCTACAGCTGTGTTCAGAAAAAGACTTAAGACACTCCTGTTCAGATAAAAGAGGATCTCATCATTATCTTGATCTCAGTTTGATTTACCTTCTTCAAATAATCCTGTGGTCGTATTGACTACTCAGTTTTATGTTTGTTTTTGTGGTGCGCCCTTAAGCCTCTGGGTCAGTGGTGCATGATATAAATGTAAATAACATAACATTGTTCCGAACAAATTGCTAAATGCAATCTTGATGTTTTAAAAAAATGTCACCACAATGTTAGTACCCATCCAAGGTAAATTGAAAAAAGTTGAAAGTTTCACTATTCACATTTTTAGAGCAAATGTGATAGGGAAATAGATACATATATCATTAATAGAACAGTACTTTGCGGAAGAAATATACAACACTCACCTATTTCTATAGTTTATACTTTCACAAATAAAGCCTTTACATTTCAGTAATGACAATGAGGACATTTGATACCCAGGTATGGAGAAAACACGTGAAGCTTGTACTAAGATATGTAATAACATAGATGAAACACATACAGTTTTCAAGAATTGTGCATCACTGATGAGGCCCAACAAGGCTAAAACATGTTTGGGGATGCTTGTGGTCTCGTGCAGAAGGGATGTGACCACGCAGTTCGGGTTGGACTGCCCGTTTTGGGGTGGAACCAAGCCTGATTTGCATATGGTCTTTCCCCTTTTGTAATGGCTTGGCAGGCAAAGAACAATGGTCTGGAGGGTTGCGCAGAGCAATGGCAGAGGTTAGGATTAATTCCAAACCTTACAGCCATCACCTCTTTTGTTTTGTATAAAGTCAACCCTAGTGGGACAGGTATGCCCAGACGTGCCTTGAGACCCAAGATAATCCTCACTGATGAGACCCAACATGGCTGAAACATGCTTGGGGATGCTTGTGGTCTTGTGCAGATGGAATGTGGCCAAGCAGTTCGGGCTGGACTGCCCCTTTTGGCCTGGGACGAAGCCTGATTTGCATATGGCTTTTCCACTTTTGTAATGGCTTGGCAGGCGAAGCACAATGGTCCGGAGGGTTGCCAAGAACAATTCCAGAGGTAAGGATTAATTCCAAACCTTCCAGCCATCATCTCTTTTGTTTTGTGTAAGGACTTGTGATGGCTGCATGGGGGTTGTGGCTGATGTCAGTGGAGGTTGTGGAAGGTGGCAGGACTTGAGGGAGCTTCCTGGGGGTTGAGACAGAAGTCAGTGGGGGTTGTGGGAGGTAGCAAGAATTGAGGGGCCTGTCTGGGGGTTGGTGTGGAAGTCAGTGCGGGTGGTGGGGGGTTGCAGGACTTCAGGGGCTTCCTGGGGGTTGGGGTGGTGGTCAGTGGGGGTGATGGGAGGTGGCAGGACTTGAAGGGGATGCCGGGGGTTGTGTCATGATCCCTGCTTCCAAGGGGTCAGGACTTGCCCCACGACCTTGGAAGCAGGCCCATAACTCTGATCCCAGGAACCAGCCAGTCCCGATTGGGACCTTTTGGACTTTGTCCTGGCGTCAGTGGCGCCAGGCTCATGATGGTGACCGGTCCCGGCACTGGAAGCGCCGGGCTCATATCTCATATTAGGTAAGAGTGCTTGGTGGACCTACCTGTAGCAGACCATGCTGCTTACTTACCAGCTAACTAGTCTCCTGATCCTTCTCTGCCTGGGACTACTTTTCTGTCTGGGTGGAGCAGGAGCCACTCCCTGGAAGAAGAACACAGGAACTCTTCTAGAAATCTGGAACTCTTTTCTTACCTGGGTGGGGCCGTGGAAGAAGACGCCTAAGCACTACAGAAGGCTATTTAAACCACACCCGATTGGTTTCACGTGCTTCGCGTTATTCTGCATCTGCAGCAGGACGCTCACCGTGTCAGCTCCAGGAAACCTCCAGCTCCAGATCCTGTGAATACGAAATAACCTGCTGGGATCCAACCTTCAGTCTTCTTCAGTCTTCTGCAGCTCCTGCAAGACAAGGGCACAGGTTAGGCTAAAGCAAAGGCAGCAAATCTACTTACCTAATCCAGCGGCAGCATCCAAAGCGCCTTTTTCTGCCTTTCTCTTCCGGCATCCGACATCTGCAAAGAGAAAGAACATCGGTCAGTAATATTTAACTACAGAGCCTGCTTACCTGTGTTACGCCCATACCAACTCAGCTCGCGCTGCATTCCGGCACCTGCAAGGCAAGATACTTCGGTTAGTAACGCTTAGTTACAAGACTGCTCACCTGTGTTACGTTTGCTTCCAATCTGTTCGCGTGGCTCCTCGGCACCTGCAAAGACAAAAGAGACATTACGGTGCATTCTACAGCGCTAGAATAGTCTTTCTACTTACGTGCCATTAGAAGGATAATCTTCATCGCCACAGCATCTAAAAAGGGAAAAGACATAGACTTTAAAGACTTAAGACTTTTGAAGGAGAAGAGAACAATCTAAAAGGAACTTTAGTACTTACAAGGCACGCTCGTGCATTAACGGCGTCTTCGCTCTCAGCAAATCCTCTGCTATCAAGAGGCAGAGCTCGCATCCAGTGAAGCAACTGGACCCAGCGCCCCTGCACAAGACGCAGGATGGATAGCCCGGCAATTACCTATATAAGGTAAGCGCAATAACAATCCAGTTCCACGGGGAAAGAAAGGGCGAGAGGGGAAAGGAACTTTCCCAACCTTCCAAACACTAATACCTTGGTTTACCCTTGCAGACATCTCACTCTTCAGCTTAAACTGTCGGTAGGAAGGGGGCCCAGTCCGGGAGCAAAACGAACCCTGCGCCTAACACTGAAGACAGTATCCTCGCCAGATCAAGACCTGCGCCTCCGGGGGAACCAGGTGAGCGTTACAGGTTGGGACGGCGGTCAGTGGGGTGGTGGGAGGTGACAGAACTTTAAGGGGCTGCCTAGGTGTTGGGGCAGAGGTGAGTGGGGGTGGTGGGAGGTGGCAGAAATTGAGGGGGCTGCCTGGGGGTTGGGCTTGAGGTCAATGGGGGTGGTGGGAGGTGGCATGACTTGAGGGGGCTGCCTGGGGCTTAGGGCAGTGGTCAGTGGGGGGCTTAGAGGTGGCTGGTTTGAGGGGGCTGGTTGGAGGCAGAGGTGAGTGGGAGTAGTGGAAGGAGGGTCAAGTTGAGGGTGCTGCTTTGACTTAGGGGTACGGGCTGCAGTTTCGCCGGGGTGCTGCTTTGAGTAAGGGGGGACTATGCGCAGGTTCGCAAGGGTGCTGCTTTGACTTATGGGGTATGGGTTGCAGTTCTACCGGGGTGCTGCCTTAAGTTAGGGGAGGATGATGCACAGTTTCGATGGTGTGTTGCTTTGAGTTAGGGGGTACATGCTGCAGTTTTGCCGGGGTGCTGCTTTGAGTTAGGAGGGATGTTGCACAGTTTCGCCGGGGTGCTACTTTGAGTTAGGGGGTACGGGCCACATTTTTCAACAGGTTGCTGCTTTGAGTTAGGGGGTACCGGATGCAGATTTGCTGGGGTGTTGCTTTGAGTTAGGGGGGATGATGGTCAGTTTCGCCATTGGTGCTGCTTGGTGGAATAATGATGTAATTTTGCTTACTTGTTGGTATACCTTGATACCTTTTTGACCTTTGCCTGGCGCAAAGGTTGTTTGATAGCGCTAGTTTTGGCTTACTGATTGTGCTGCAGGTTACTTTGCGCTTTAGAATCCATAAATCAGCGCCTAGCGCTAACATTTTCTTACGTGCAATGTTCTTTATAGCGCAAAGTAGTTATTGCAGACTTAGCACTTTTTCTATGAATTTGGGTCTGTAACTCCAAATTAACTTTGTACTATTTGTTCAGTAAATGTATCCAGAAATGTTCCCCATAGTTTCTTCACAATGTTAAATCCAAACCAAATACAAAATACAACTGTTTAGGTCATGTATACAACATATCAAGAGGGGCTTCTCACATTCACACGGTTTTATGGATTGGAGGAGCACCATGGTTTGGAGAAGAAGCTTAAGAAACTGTCATTAATTTTCTAAACACAAACAAGGCAAAATATTGACCTAAATAATAATGTGCTCAGGCAATAGAGGAATTGTCACTTAGTCACTGCAGTTCCGGAGTTGCATTCATTAGTACATAACTGGAGAAATAGAGTAATGGGCTAGATTGAGGATGAGTTAGAAGTGTACATTGTGTGGGCAAAAATGTGCATGGTGTGGTCCCAAACAATGTATTTTTGTAGATGTAGAGGGGCATTTCAATGCCTCTGCATGAGGTCCCGCCCCCCTACTTATGGTATGTCGGGAGCCTGAGATCGTGCCATGCCTGACACCTGTAGTGGTGACAATACTACAGAGAATATTTGAAAAAAGATATCCTTTCAGAAAGCCCTATCAAATGTACTCCCGAAAAGATGATAATCTGAGGGAGGAACTCCCAGAGGGATATGAGAAAGAATGAAAGAGGTGTTAGTGACGTCACAAGAGACATGCGTGACACACTAAGAAGACTGGCTGAAGAGAATGCGTGGGCCATATAGAAACTGATGATGTAGTTAAGAATCAAGTAAACGTTCATATGCGAAAAGAAGATTGCATGTGTGTGACGCACTGCAGAAAATGCAAGCCGTTGAATAACTGTACAGACGCAGCAACGCAAGTAGACTAAATGACCTTAGAAGCTGGCTATCTACGTAGTGAATAGAATACAGGTGGAGCCGCCATTGTATAGAAGCTTGACATCGGTGTCATGAATTAGTAAGCCCAGACCCATGGAGACGAAAAGCCGAGAGCTGTGTGGCAGCAAACTAGTTGGCTCAGATCGTGGACTTGAATGTTGAAGCTGTCTGGTCTGGTTCTCAAAGTTGAAGCAAGCCAAGCCCGGTTATCTATTCTCAAGGCAGTGAACATGAAAAGCTCAATCATCCCTTGTTAAGGTGCGAAGAAAGAACGCCAAGCGTGCCATGTTTTATTCATTTAATACATTTAATTACTGCAAAATGGACCATATTGTGGTCTCCTGTCCTATGAGCGAAGGATGGGAATAGAGTTGGGCTCGGAGTTCTAGAACAAGCAATAGTGCGTGCCCGAACTCCCTTATATTCTCACAGACAAGAATACATTGCAAGGCCAAGTTCAAAGACAATCTTCATGACAGAAGGCATGGGTGATGAGAGACGTTGAGCTAATTGGGTGGGGAGGTAAAGTCATGTCCAACTCCTGGCACCTGAGTATGAGCTTACGTGCTGCTAAGTGAACTGAATGTTCCAGACATGGCACAAGCATGCCAACCAATTATAGAGGGTCGTATAACAAAGGGCCAATGATATACTGTGTACCTAATAGTGTTGAAGATGACTTGCAGTAGAGGTTGTCATAAGTTTTCCACCTGACAGTAGACATCCAATCACAACCTCACCCCTTATAAAAAGTATACTTAGATGTTCCCCTTGAGAGTATCACAATCCCTCATAGGTTTTTCTTATTTGCCATGTAGTATGATGTCACGTATGATGAATGTTTACTATATAACTGTGATTATTTGCAACTCCCTGTTTTAGACAATTGATAATAAAACAGAAAACTTTGCCTTCTTCCTGAGTTGGTTTGATTATTTGGTGTCAGAGTTATTCTGCATCCCATCCACTGCATGCGTGTTACCCAAAGGACTCTAAGCTCACAGACTTAACCACCATTTAAAGATAGCATCTCAAGTGTTTTATGAGGAGTACAGAGAATTCCGCTGAGACATTGTGTACATTCTGGAATATTTTTTAACACTGGCTTGCCTTTCAGCTGACTTTGTTCTACAGAGAACCTGTTTCTTAGTTTACCCTGAATGTATGCCTGAGTTCCAAAAGAAGGCCTTCTTGAGTACTATCTGAGCAGTTACTAATATCTTCCTCTCTACTGACATTGAGGAGGCCATGACAGCTTGTGGTCAGTACAGTGTTTCCAAATTAACTTAATTGGAAGCCATGCAGTAGCTTTCTGTAGCATGGTGCTTGCATCAGCTACCTGGGATGGAATGTGGAATGCCTTGGAACCTGGAGTGCCCTGAGGTTTCCATGAGTGACCGTTGGTCATCCAGGTTATGGGAGCTAATCCAGAAGGATGTCTCTTACATGTTCTCCCTCTTTCCTACTAGCCTGGTACCTGAAACTGAATAGAGAACCTATTGCTTTTGTACTCACGCGTCCTGTTGATCCTTGAGTCCATTCTGCCTCCATCTGATGAACACAGACAGTACAAATTGGCAACGAATTGAGAAAATTCGGACCCCTGATGAGAGGATGATATTAGGACCACATGATGAGATGAGGAGCCATGGTGATCAGGAGCGAGCAGTGGCGAGATGTCCGGTTGGTGATGCCTCGCAAGGCAAAAGGGTTTTGCTGCTCCACTGAAGGTGATCATGGTCTAAGACCCATTGCTCATGATGAGAGGGGCACCAGAGGATAAGAGGCCCCGGAGGCACTTAGCAAGTTACTGCCTGCCTTCCTGATGCAGGGTGGCCCCGATGCACAGGACGGTGTATGGCCAAAAGGCTGTTACTGCTGCAAGAGCGCTGCATTCTGGAACATGTAGTCCCTTATCCAGGGGTGAGAGTATGGATGGTGGTTTCCTTGCCTCCACGGGCAGTCCGCGGCATGCAACATGATTACCTCACATTTTCAAAGGAGAATATGTGTTAAACAATGCTCTCTGAGCTTCACACCACCATTGCGCACCTTGCATTCCATGGAAGCCATTGGTGGAACATAAAGACTGCACCACCATCATTGATGGAATCCTGGTAACACGCAGCATTGGTCCATTAGAGGAAAGGACCATGGCATGCGTGCTCACGTTTTACGTTTATGATCGTTTTATTTCTGACTCACTGGGGCCCATTGAGTCTATCTGTAGACTCCGGAATAGACGGCCTTGCCTCGTTGTTGTGCCCATGATAAACAATGAGGATTTGTATATTTCGGCATCTGTCTTTTAAAGTTTTATTTTCACTGGAGGCTCAGAAGTCATTGGGAGCGAGCATGAGTAGGTAATTACTGTGCTGCTGATAAGAACACCATAGATTTTGTCAGACTGTTTGTTAACGATGTTCCGTTGACGGTGCATTCAGCACGGGACATGCAGAGGAATACAACACTTTTTATTGTACCGTCATGATAACATGGAATACGCTTTGACTTTGGGCATTTATATTTGGATTGTCTTGGTTCTACTTTGAAGTCAAAGCTGCACGTGGAAAATATATTATTGAAATGATGCAATGTTTGTAGTTTCCAGGCACACGAGTTGTGTTACTTAAAGAAATTCATATGCAGACTTTCTGATGCCCTCTGGTTTAATGATTTTATCACATCTCCACAACATTCCATTGTGGATACAAAGCTCATCCTTCATATCCCATAGACACTTAAGTCCCGAATCTTCACCCTGCTTCCTGCTAAGCCTCCTCTCCGACACGGCATTCCTTATTTGTCTCAACTTTTACTCTTTTTGCATTGCTCTCTCCCATTCCACTCAGGGAATCAAGCTGTCTTTGGTCGTTAATCTTTGTCTCTCTCCATGATTGCCTAATAAGCTTAGAGTCAGAGAGGTGTTGGGTCGAGGGCGTGGCTGTGCGTCGAAGAAGATGGCCGCATAGGCGCTCTGCTCTGCCCCACCTCACATATTTCTAACATGCAACACCTTTTATATAAAAAAGAGCCTCCCCCACTCCTTACTTTCTCATTGCGACGGTTGCGGGCTGCATATCTCTTCACTGCGGCATGCTCTGTTGCTGGAACTAGCCCCTTCACTCGCTCCGGTGTCCTGCGACTGTCCGCACTGAAAGAAACCGTCTTTCTTGTAAAGGCTTGTGGCAGCGGCAGAGACGCAATCAGCTGGTTCGGGCCTAGTCAGTCTTTCTCTTTCGACATCCAGTGCCACTTCATGGCTACTTTATAGTACTGCAGAGGAAAAGGAAATGATTTAAAAGGAGAAAACGATTTACTCATACATTTAATAGCATTGGACTACATATGGGAGTTAACACTCTTTTCGTTATCTAACAATTACCTTTTAACATCTCTCTGTGGAAATAACTATATCTTGTCCCGGTATGATAATGTGCTTCTTATTCCTTTATCTGCTTTCCATCTGCTATTCATTCTTCAACATGGCACTGGTATAAATTACCAGAAATCGCCTACAGCCTCTAAAGATGTTCAATCTGTGTCTGCCACTCATAAACACACAAAAGTGAGTCACTTCCACCGCTCTCCTCGACAGACTCTGCCATTGAGGCCGTTTTACAAGAAATTAGGTCTCTCAAACCTTTTATTGAAACCACCAACCAAAAACTACAGCAATTAGATGAAAGGTGGAATACTTTTGAAAACAAAATGACTGAAATGGAAAATAGAATTGGTTATGTGGAGGATGTCACATGTAAAGTAACCTAGTTGGAAAAAGTGGTGAGAAACCTCCAAAAACATAATGAATATTGGAAAACAGAAGTAGGCGCAACAACCTTTACATTATGGGCCTCCCAGAGGGATGTGAGGGGAAGGACATTATCCTCTTTTTTCAAAATGTGTTATTGGCCTTACTTCACATCCCAAAAGAAATCTCCCTCAATAATGAACACGCTCACTGCATTGGCCCAGTAAGAAACTCACAATTTTTAGAATTTCCACCGCGCACTATGATTTTTTACTTGCTGGAATACAGCCAACTGCAGCTTTTCATCACAAAAGCTAAAGAGAAGAACACGCTGGTCTGGCATGGCAATAGGATTCACATATCAAAAGATGTGGCTAAAATGACCAACCAGCGCATAAAGGAGTTCTTCTCTTATCGTCCTGCATTTAAACAACTTTATGTCAGATACGGACTATATCATCCATGCTCTTTTAAGGTGTCATATGAAGGTCGTACATCGATATTTGATGATCCGGCTGACCTTAAAGCTCACATCCTGTCCCTTGAGACTGACAGTATGGATACATCACTCCCTACAAATGCCTCCTCCTCTGGCTCATGACTCTGTGTATCATTGTGTGTTGCAGTAAAACATTTTTGCCCTCAATGATGGTGGGCTGGGCACCGCTGGTGTACCCTTCTTCTTCCAGGGCTAGATGTGTTCTTTCCTTTTTCTTTGGCCCTGATGGTACATATGCCCCTATATCTTTTCCCCTCTTCTCTCCATCTTGTAACGTAATCCTTTCTGTTTTTCCTATACTCTGTGTCTTTACCCTTTATTCTGTTCTGGGTCATGCCTCTTATTCTTGGCTTATTCCACTTGGTCAGGTATCCCCTTCTCCTTCCCCTGTTTCCTTTTGTTTTGCCCCTCTGTGCTTTGCCTTGGTATTTTGGGCACTTATCTCAGTTGGATATATCGATGCTCATGTTGTGCTATCTGCAGATTTGGCTTACAGTATTGTATAATTTCCCCTTCCCTAAGTAATTTTTACGAACCAGTACTAACCATGCTTCTTAGGTACAATGGTTTTTAAATGTGTAACTTGGAACATTAAGGGCCGCAATAACCCAATTAAGATGTAGAAAATGATCTCCCCTCTCACAAAGTTGAATCTATCTATTGCTTGCTAACAGGAAACCCACCTCTCTCTTACAGAAGCTATGAAACTCAAATCCTTCTGGTTCAAGGATGTTATTGATAGTCTAGTGTTGAGGAAAGAATTGAGTGGCCATACTAATTAGTAAGAGGTTATCATGTAAAATGTGATGTGAAGATGTTGATACCAATGGCAGATAGGGTTGGGTCAAATTGTCTATTGGATCAGATGTAGTCACTGTTACGGGTATTTATAGTGCCACTCTACCCGTTCCTGATTTTTGGGATTCAATCAAACAGATTATTCTCAAATATAATCTCACTAATCGTATTTTATGCAAGAACATGAACCACATACTTGAACCCTTTTTAGATAGAAAATCCAAATGTTTGTTTATAAGCTCTAAGTCCTATAAAGCTTGTATTTGCTGCTTAACAGAAACTGGCCTCATTGACACCTGGAGACTTGCACATCCCCATGACACCCGCTCACGCCTTGAATACATTTTCACTACCAAATCCCTCACTAATACTATTATTGATTCCCTCATAACCCATATTGTTATTTCAGACCACGCACCAGTCATCACTTCCTTTGATCGCTCTGATATCAAGAAATCGTCTTCCAGATGGAAATTCAATAACAGTCTACTTCAGGATCAACAATGTATCCAGTCATTTGTGTCCTTCCAACAACATGACTTTGCAGAAAATGTAGAAGAAGATACCTTGGTGTCCACTAATTGGGATGCTTTTAAAGCTGTCTTAACAGGTCTCAGAATTGCCTATTCTAGTATGAAAAAGAAGCGATATAAGAACCACCTTGATGCCTTATATCTTCAACTCACCAATACAAAGAAGCAATATTATCGCTCCTCTTCAAATATCGACCTTCTAACTGTTCTGTCATTACGTTTTCAAATAAATACAAAACTCACCGAACAAGCCTCAGGTGCTATCTTAAAATATAAATCCAAAATCTACCAAACCTAAAACAAAGCTGGGAAAGCTGTTGCTTCTTCTTTAAAAGCCAGAAAAAAAAAAACACTTGTCTCCCAAATTATAGATCCTTCAGGCTCTGTCATTACGGAATCTGCTGTTATTTTTGAAGTCTTCAAACATTTCTTTATTGATTTATATTCTTCGGAAACATTGATCCCAGAGGCTAAAGTTCTTATCCCTCATTAGACCATTGCTGCCTAGAAAGTGAACTATTATACAGGAAATCATCAACCAATCCAACAAGGGGCTGGAAAGGGGCAAAGTTCCTGGCCCAGATGGTCTATCCACAGAGTTTTTTAAATACATTTTTGGGCTCCCTAACCACTAGACTGAAAACCTTATACTCCTCTTTTATCTCCAAGGAACCTTCATCTGTAACCTTCTCCATGGCACTCCTCATGTGATTCCCAAAGGCAGGGAAAGATCCGGATCGCCGTAAAAAATATAGACCTATCTCCCTTAATAATGTAGAAAGTAAGATTTTTGCCAAACTAATTACCAACACAATTGAATCTTACCTTCCCAGCTTGATCAAACCCGAACAAGTGGGTTATGTCAAATGCAGGAACATCTCGGCCAATGCGAGGCTTCTTTTTGATGCCATGCACAATATCTCCAAGGACAAAAAGGACAAATTGGGCTATGTCACTACAGCTTTAGACACAGATAAAAGACTTTGGCCATTGGCATGGGTGTGGGGAGGGTTTTTATATCTGTAGTCAAACAGCTATATTCTGATCCGAAATCCTCCATATGAATTAATGGTCGTTCCTCTTCTTTTATCCATTTACAAAGAAGTATCAGGCAGGGGTTCCTCTTATACCCCATTTTGTATGTGTTATTACTTGAACCCCTTTGGAAACATATTAAAGCTGATATAAATATCCCCACGATCTCTCAAGGTATCCATGAAACCAAGATAGCTGCCTATGCAGATGATATACGCATTCTATTGAAAACCCTAAACAATGTATTGGCCAAGTTCCATGAATGTTTTTCAGTATCCAGGTATAAGCTTAAAAGAAATAAATCATAGTTATTACCTCTCAATCCGTTCTGCCTCAAGTCTTTGATTTTAAATGGTGCAACAACTCTTTTAAATACATAGGCTTATGGTTTGCTTCCTCCGTTAGTCGCACTATAAAATTGAATATGGATTTCTTACTCAATAGACTTTCGGAATTATTCTCTATTTGGTCTCCTCTTCATCTATCCTGGTGGGGATGCCTGTATACTATCAAAATGATTATCCGATAGCACCCAAAAATGCTTTGTGTACCTCTCCTAACTGCATTTATTAAGTCCATTAGCTCAATCTTGCTTAATCTCCTATGGGGAAAGGCTGAATGCAAGAGAATTGCTATTAACAAGCTCAAAACTCCTTTTGAAAAAGGAGGCATATGATTTCCTGACCTTTAAAACATTTCACACCGCTTTCCTACTTAAGCAGAGCAGTTTCTGGTGTACCCCGCCTGATGCTGGTGATATTCCCTCCTGGTGCAGACTTGAGAAATGATTAGTTTCCCCTTGTGAAATCGTTGACATGGTCTATATTGTTTGCCTCTCTGCCTCAAGATCTGCCCTAAGAATCTTTTCCCATCAATCAAATACCTGTCCATTGAACTTGCACCATATTTATGGCACAACAGGACCATCACTAGAAACAACAGAGCATTATATCATAGGTCCTGTTTCAGCAAGGGCATCAGATTAATTTATCAAATTGTACGAAAACACACTCTTACATCATTTCAAGACCTCCGGCGTTCCATCTCCCTACGTGTATAAGACTTCACACTTTATGACAAGTTGGTCAATTCTTGTCTTGACAGCCTTCAGACACACTCAAGCAATTTTCTTACACCAGATACCTCCAGGATACAACTATTGGCTACAGCCTCAGATGTCAGAGCTGCCAAATTCTAGAATTGCTTGCTGCTGTTGTCTCTTCTTCCATCAAGTGGCTTGTTCAATCCAATGGGAGATGGATTGTGATCACATCTTTGATGACAATACATGAATTCAATGATGGACTAGGATCAGGTGTGTCGCCACCTCTGCCAACGTTACACACAATCTTCTCTTTTTCCGGCACAGAGCCTTTATAACCCCTCAAAAATGTATACAATTTAAAAGGGAATCAGGAAGGAATTGTTGGTTGTGTGGAGATACCCCTGGTTCTTATGAGCATATGTTTTATGACTGTCCTTTTGTATTTAAGCTGTGGCAGGAAAGTTGGATACTCTTCAAAGCTATGTTTTAAGTTGACATCCCTCTTTCTTTTGTTAATGTTTTCCTGGGAAGTATTGCTACCAGACAAGTTGGATTACTCCCATCCCCCATCTTATATAACCTTTTTATTGACATTGCCATCAAGCTTATAACTACCAATTGGAAACATTTTCAAAATATTTCAGTTAAGGGTTGGTGGAACAATAGTTGCTATTTACATATAATTGAACATTGTATGGCCTACTACCTTCATACTATACCCAAGTACAATATAAAATGGTCTCCATTTATCAACTATTTAGATTTTTATAATATGGCCGCTCATGGTTCATGAATTGATTTATCTTTGCCTAATGTACAGCAATTTCTTCCAATGTTTAATATTTGTTGCATATATACTTGTTGATCTAATAATTAATGTATTAATTGTGTCCTGCGTCCCTCCCTCCCCCCTCCTTATTGTGTCGTGTCTGTCTCTTGTTTGTCCCCCAGTGAGTCCTATGGTCAATCATTTTCTTCTCGCTATACAAGTCATGTATTAGTGAACACTCATTTTATTTACTCTACAGATTGATTTTGTTTAGACAATACTCTTGTTCTTAGGCACCAGTCTGATCTCATTTTTATTAGGGTTATACTAGTTGTGTCTCATATTTTGTTGCCTATTATTAACCATATTGTTGAAACTAGTATAGGCAATTACTTAAATGATTTGTTGTTCACTTGCTAATTCTGAATAAAGATTTTTAAACAAAAACAAACAAAAAAGAGAGGTGTTATGCTCCTGGTGCATACAGTCTCACATTCCCCTGACATTGTTTCCAGCAGTGCTTCCTTGTACTTAAGATCAATGCCCCTCTGAGACTGGAACCCTACAAAGAACCATCCCTTCCTCATTCTGACACTCTGGTAGTGTTCTATAAGTCTGCACACAGTTGTTATTTCCGTTCTACCTCTGCAGGTACTGTTGTTGCAGCTCTGAGTCCGGGTCTGCATCTCTCCTGAACTCGGAAAAGATTACAGAGACACTATTCCATATTTTTTAACATGCTTTGCATAAGAGGGGGGTATGCCGATTTGTATTGGTCGATAGTGCCTGCAGGCACTATTTGCCTATTCATCCACAGATCCCTATCATTGTGCCTAAGAGGGAAATGTCTAGAAGGAATTCATGTTACGAGTTTTTCACAGAGATACAGAAGAGAGCTCTGTAAAAATTAGTGCTCCTTTGCATGTCCTGTTTGATCACCTTCAAAGCCCCTTGGGAGGCACCACATTTGCTATTTTAGTATTGTGTTTTCAACAATAGTTTATGCTAATGAGGATTAGCAAGTTACGTATTGGGGGTGGGGTTGTTTTATTAGTTAAGTTAGTTTAATTAAGGAAAACATCTACAGACATGCTGAAATATTCAGTAGTGGTGACTGACCCTGGAATTGTTTAGTACATCAATCTGAAGCTCTGAGAAGAATCAACCACTGGAAGACAATCCTTATTCCACAAGATATTCAGGAGAGGTGTCTAGGTGGGTTGGGTGAGACAGGGAAGGGTTGAAAGAAAAATTAGTACAGTGCAAACTAATTAATGTATTTACTTATTTATTTACATATATTTGTGAAGCGCACTGAAGCATTGGGCATCAAGGCGCTGAAAGTGGAGCTTAAGAAGGCTTGATTCTGGGTTACGTGAATGCCGCCCATGGAAGGTTCTTAGACAGGGTACAGGTTTATAAAACATAAGTGTGACACGGGTTGCATAGTTACAGGCAATGCGGTTGTCAAAGCAGGTTTAGTACAAACATATCAGACAAAAAGCCTAGTTTTGATCGCCTTACTGAAGGCTGCATGAGAGTCAATAAGCCTGATGTGCGGAGGTAGGGCATTCCAGTTGTATGCAGCCTGTGTAAGGAAGCTGCTTCTGCCAGCACGCGTTTTGCAAGTTTTAGGAACGGTGATCAGGTTGGTGTAAGGTGTTCTGGCTTGCCTGGAGGAGGGAGGTTTGGAGATCCTCTGGGCCAATTAAGGGGGGGCCAGATCGTGAAGACACTTGTGGGTAAGTGCAAGGGTCTTGAAGATGATTATCTCCTTGACTGGGAGCCAGTGCACCTGCCTCCTGAGACCTGAGATGTGGTCTCTGCGTGAGAGACCCGTGGCGGTCCTAAGGACGTTGTTTTGAGCAATTTGTAATTTGGCTTTGTTTTTCCCTGAGGTTCTACTCTTGTAGATCAAGCGGTATAAGAGAAGTGAAGAGTTGTCTCTAGCTTTTATCAGTTTGTCTGAATCCACCAGTCCTGGCTGCTTGTCACGAAGGACCTGCAAAACAAAGGGTGTTTTTTGTTTCGTTTTAGAGATTCCTGTGGCTTAGTAGCTCCTGAAATGGCATTTATGGAGTGCTCCTTGGCATTACTTATCAAACACATAAATGCACACCTTACTCCAAAATAAGCATTGAAAAACTACAAGCATATTTACAAAAGGTATCATTTTCATTCTCCAAAAACAATGTGCGAATACCATAATAAATTATCACATCTATTCTATTAGGCACCATGTAAAGCACAAAACCCTCAAACAATCTCATGGATTAAACCAAAAATCCCACTCCCTAAACACACATTATTATTCTCCTCTCATTCTTTATTTGTGGAATGCAAACATAGATGTTCAGTTTTTCCCGGTCAAATCAACGGAAGCCAGTTGATACATCAATTCTTACATAACCAAAACATACAAATGTGACCTCCAGCATTCTTTGGATGACATTTCTTATGAGAAAATGTTTTAGTAATAGTGCCAACTTTTAATTTCTCTGCGGGGGTCACCTAGACTAAAGAGTCGCCAGAAGGCATAGTTACAGACAAAGAATAGTGTAATACATCTGTTGGCAACATTGCTGCAAGGATGACATTGACTAGACACAGCTTTTTGTGTCTTCAGTGATATTTTGTGACATGCTCAAAAGCCTCAGCAATGGTGGTTTGACGCATTGAGGGGGGAAGTTTGTTTTCTGCGGGCTTCAGGTTCTGCAGGGAAAGGTTGTGTTCTGACACGGCATATAGAAATCTGTTAATCACCATGGTATTCTGGTTTGGTGGTGTGGGGTTGTGGTCCAAATGTCCCCATTGCTTGCAGTTGAAGGGTGTTGGGAGGCTGCCCTCTCCCTCTTTCATTTTGCCAAGCGTGCAGGTGATGTCTTCTCACATGGGTCCATAGGGAATGTGTGCCCAAATTGGTACTTAGCTTCCCTCACAAGACATTATGCTGCATTCATGGCAGGTGGTAACATGAGCTTCTTGCTTTTTAGATATAAAACAACTTCATACTCCTGATTTTTTGGGATGTTTGAGACAGCTGTTACCTCTCCTTCTTCTTGTGGTCTGCTATGTCAGGTTTGCAGTGGATGTGTGCGGTTGCTGCTGACTGAGAGGCACAACTACTAGCATATGTTTTTCTTGACCGTTTTTGGAAAAGAAAGTACACTGGTGCATGAGTAGGGTCTAAAGCTTGCAACTCGTCTATAGTACCTAAAAATTACATATTGCACGTGTTCGTCAATGCCTGTACCTTGTTCTTCTGTGTCGTCTTTCTATCTGTTATACCATGAAAGAAAAGGTTTCTGAGTCTCAATCTTGAATCAAGGAATGCAGCATAATCTGTGTCATGTTTTTCATTGTCCTTTGTTTCCAAGGAAATCAGAAGCGGGGAATTTTCAGGGCTCAATGCTTCTTCCTTGTTTTTGGACTGTTCTCTTTTTGCTAAGATGATGTCACAGCGTCTCCCTATTCCCTCTTGGTTGGTGGCATCTGAACTGCCTCCTGCACCGGCACGCCACCCTCTGGCACTTGATGCAAATGCATAGGTGTTGCATTCACAATGACATTTCTTCCCAATCCACCATACTCTTTTGAGAGAGATTACTCTGTTTTTTAAGAGAAAAAGATATGTGGTCACTGATTGAACAGTGTAGCTGCACAGACATCCGTGTACTTTGTGGGCTTCTCCAATGCAAACTGCTGCTGCTGTAGCAGGTGAAAAATCCCCAACACATGCATTCTTCGCACAGCACTCACCCTGTACCCTACCACATTTGGGAACTGCAACAGATTCATAATTGAATTCACCCGTTCCTTTCAATAAACGCTTCTCACGGCTTTGGCCTTCTCCAATACCTAATGAATCCATGTGGGGTTCTCAGTGTTTTTCCTTCTCAAAAGCCTAGTAAATGCATACTGGGTCTCCTAGTGTATTTGTATTTTATAAGAACAGGATGTCATTTCCAACAGGAATCACTTGAAAAGTAGGCAATCACAGTGAGTAGGGGGAGTCCTAGGATAAGGTGCCAATCCATAAGTTGTATTGAATGCCATGCCAGGTGGTGAAGGGGTAGGAATAGGAACCTAAACCAATAATCCACAGGCTGGGACTGGAGTACGTAATAAAACATGTTCAACATTGGGAGCCTGTGCTAGGGCCATCTCCTCCGCCCAGTGAATGGATTTTGGGTTCTCAGTGATATGGACGTCTCCTAAGCTTGGTAAATGCATGTGGTTTTTTCACTGCTTTGGTTTTCCCCTACATCTAGTAAATGTGTGCCGGTTGTTGTGCTTTGCCTTTCTACCAAACCTAGAACGTACACATGAGCTTCCTAGTGCTATGGCCTTCTCCTCCACCTAGTGAATTAACATGGCGTTCTGTGTAGGTGGTACTGTCCCTCACACAATTCATTCCCCCACCTGCCCACAAACCAGGCCCCCTACCCCTCCCAGAAATTCCAACCTAATTCCATAACTCTACGTAGGCCCTATTATTAATCTAAGTGTACTCTAACCTAATTACCCAACAAAACACTTCTCTTTTACAAGCCTTTGGCACTCATGCCTCGTCAAATGCCAACCACCAACTGACCCAAGGGTCTACGTACTTGTCTTTATGTGGATGGATGGTCAATGATCCTTTTTCAAACCTCGGGAAACCTCTGTAAAGTTTGGCTAGGTCAAACCACCAGGAAATTCTCTCAGGTTAGGTTTTGCTTGCGCCGTCCTGCCTATGCTAAGTTTCTCTGATAAAAGGAATAGGATACCTTGAAATTAGAAAACAAGTATTAAAATCAAAGAACTAGATTGGAATGTATTCCACAATTAGCCAAAAAAGAATATAACTTGTAAATAATAACGTGCTTGATGGTCACTATCCTGCACAATCAGATGAGCTAGAGGATTTGCATTTATAGGAAATCCTACAAAATTATAGCTATTAGGAAGATGCATTAAAGACTGTTGAAAAGGGACAATACAAAAAGAAGATGACCACTGGCACAGTAAAACAATCCTTACTGCCCATCAAAAATGTTCCTGAAGCAATAATGAAAACAATAATTATATTATTATTGCCTTATTCAAATGTTCTTACCATGGGGCAAAGAAGCAGCGCTAATTGAAACATACAACAGTTATACAGAATCGTTTAATAATTTCAAAAAGTCCATTTAATTCGCATACATTCAAAATTACTTAAAAATGTTGAATGTTGAAATGTAATAAGAAATATTAGTAGAAGCCGAACTTAATAAAGATAATCGGGATTCTCTTAATCAGCACATTTCAAAAGGATAAGCAGCCATAGGTGAAACCATAGTACAAAACGAGGGGCAAATGGCAAAGTATGATGTAGTCTCTGCAATAATCCAGGAAGAAGCAAATGAAGGAACACTGCAAGCATTAATAGCCAATTGAATGTAGAACAACATTATATTTCTAGCAAAATTGCAAGTAATAAGGGTCATGAAATGTGCATGATCAAAGTGCATGCAATTGTGAAAACTACCATCCTACTCTGTTATACATAATTTTTCAGCACAACATTGTATTTATTGCAGCATTTGTGAGGCACATCTATTCTTGACTGGAGGGTGCCTGAGAGCAAGTGCCAGGTTGCTAGAAAGATGCAGTCTCAGAAGTCCCTGGCTTGACAGAACAGAGTTTGTTTTGCTCTACTCTGTTGGTTTAATGTGTGTGCCTATTTTATATCAGTATTTTTGTTGTTCATTATCAGTTATAATGGTACAAATATTCTACTTCTATTTTCTGCAATCCCTCCACTCGCCAACACCCCTCACACTCACCAATTCCTCATCACAACATACACTTCCAAACATATAATTACTCATGTGCTCTGTCACACTGACACATCACAACTCATGCTCCCCACTCCCTGCCACACTCCCAACCATGCTCACAACTCACACCTTACACTCTCTGTTTCCTCAGTCTACAGTCCTTCATTCCTGTCTCACACCTTCTGCATTCTGCATCCTTTCTCCCAGGCTATTGCGCTCTTTCCCCATCCTTTCTCTAAAATGACCAGCTGGATTCCTCTTTGTGGCCAACCACTCCCTCTTTGGCCCAGTGCTCCCTCTTTGCTTTCTGGCTCACCACTCCCTCGCTGCTTTCTGACCCCCACCCTCTGGCCCACCATTCCTTCGCTGGTTTCTTGCCCATCTCCCCTACCTCAGGCCCATAGCTCCCCCCCTGCCTACTTGCTCTTCACTTCACTATCTATCTGGCCGATATCTTCCCCACTAGCCTGCTGCTCCCCCCTCGCTCCTTTTTCCCCTTCACATTGTGACTATTTTAAAATGTTTTCCAAATGCAGATTTTGAACGTGATTCTCAAAAATGGGGCATCTAAAAATAGCACAGAGGAGGCGCTATTTTTAGATGCTCTTTTTTTAGAAATGAGCAGGTCACCTTATTCTCAAAGGTGCCCTGCATATTTCCAAGGGGCTGAACTGTAAATGATGTGCTGGCCAGCCGCTTTGAATGATGCGCTCCCCACACTAATGTTCTACAGCCTCCCAGCACCCTTAAAGGGTCTGTCCCTGTAAAATGTGATCCAGAAAAGTCAAAACACTTCTATCCCTGTTTGAGGGATTGGAATACAAGTGAGACAGCAGCGGTTCATACCTATGTGTCACACTTAAACAAATGATTGCATACCGGGGTCAGGGAAGACGCTGTCATGCAATGCGCACCCTCTAGTCCCAACAGGCGCAGAGATTCACTTAGTTTTATGCTCTTGTAAAAGCACATCCCTTGTGTGAATTCTGGATGCTCTTTTAAATGTACAGAAACGACCTCTGATTTCCACGAATGGATGAAAACGGCACCCCCTGAATGGGTACATTGAAGATGCACTCATTCAAATGCTCTTTGTGGATTAGGCTGTTCTTTTTTGGGCACAAGTGATGAAATGTGCTAGTGCAGCTCATCACTTGTGCCAAAAAGGTTTGGAGGATAAGGCCGTTTACAAAATCAGCCATTTTCACATATTAAAAAACAGCTGATTTTGCTGTATTTTTGCTATCGCGAAAATCACTATAAGATGGAAGGTCTGATTAATTCATGTTATTTAAAAAAACAGAGTACTCCAAATTCCATGCTGAAGCAGGTCAAGAAAATGCAAAAAAAATGTGTAAATGAAAATCCTCATAATTGATGAGGTTTGTGTGGTCTCTAATGTCAAGCTTACATTAATTTTCCTAAGACTTCTGGAAATGTTAAAATGAAATTATGTGGCCTTTTTGAAAGGCAAGAGCGTATCCTTTTGGTAGACGCACTACACTCACTACTATAAATCGCCAACTGGTTTTTCAAACCATAATACCTGCACAAGACAGTATCAAAACCTTGGCCACGCCAAGGGACCACTCCGGTGGTGATAGTGTGTGGTACAACTGTCCTTCAACATTAACATACCATTATCATTATTTGCAACGTCAACTTGTAGAGCTACTTCAGTAATTTAGGGTTGATGGAAAATATGCAATCCAATGATCACAAATATGGTAACATACTTAAAGAAATGAGACTAGGTCAGATAATAGACGGTTCCATCAATGTATTGAACTTTGGATCCACTAAGAATGTGTATGGTGCTAATGTTAAAGGGAAAAATATACATAGCAAACACACAGAAGGTAAAACAAATAGCATATCTAACATCCACATTAGCAGACTCTGAAACCTTCAATACGGAATTATAAAAAAAAAGCTAAAGGAATGCATGAAAAGGCCAACAATAGAATCTATGATTTCAAGAACTGCTGGACTTGACAGCATGGTACATATATGTACATCAAATCCGGCGTCATATTGCACCGGAATGTAAAATGAGGATTAGTGAATGCTGCTTTGGACTATATATTAGCTTTCCAAAATCTAGCCAGCAACATAGAGTCCAAATAAGTTTGACAACATTAATGATATGAAAATAATTAGGAGAGTTACAGTACATTTTCATTTGTTAAAAAACATTTATGTCGTTATGAAAAAATTCACAGTGACACCAACCTATTCTGTCACTATGCACAAATCACAAGGGCTAAATTTAGACACAGCAGTAGTTGATGGACATAAAATGTTCGCTGATATAATGAGATATGTTTGCGTGGACATCAGACTAAATGCCCTTAATTTTGAAGGAAATAAAAAGTCTCCTGTCTTAAAGACTATAATAGATGCTCTTTATATGTACCTTAATTACCGAAAATTGATATACCAAAAACCAAGCATTGGCTTTTGTATAGCTATCGGAAAGGCATTACTAGGAACTGCCATAGTAGAAATAACTGGCCATTGATGGTAGCAGGTGCAAAATGGTGCAAGTACCTGGACATCCAATAGCAGTGTCTGGCAAATGTCTGGAAGGTGCCCAATACTAATACACAAGCCAATGCTTGTTTGTAACAGGACTTCAGTGAAGGACAGGCATAGTGGCAATAGATTGAGTGGGCAATTTTTATTACACCGGTAGCCGGTTTACAGCTCCAATGAAGTCATTCAGTCTCAGAATACTGCCTTGAAAAACCACTGGCCGGCACTTCGAGTGCAAAGTTTGATGGTAAATCATGAATAAAGCAAGCTCAAAGTGTTCCCATGAGGAGGTGTTTTCGATGGGGAGGGGCAGGAACTGGGTGGGAATGGCCGTAGAGATTAGCATGACCATGGCCAGTTAATGGGAGGGCCAATAACCAAAAACACCTATACAATAGTGTTACTTCTCGTATGCCATTCCCCCATAGCTGCACTCTAATGCAATAGTTTCAGCTTACAGGTGGTGCTAATATCCCAACTAAAAATGAGAACAGCCTGTACAGAAACAATACTTTCAAAAAATACAGCTCCAAGAAAGGCCATAGGTATCAGGGTCAATTGAATACACCCTTAAATGCAGCATCTGATACAATTGCCTTACAAAATTGCCTACCGACCTTCTCGAATAATACAGAAGTAAACTGTTTTGCTAATGTCAAGTTACATTAGATCCTGCAAGTAACATCTTTAATGCAACAGATTTAAATGCTTTCAGTAAATCAAGTAAATCAATCTCTAAATACCAGTTTAATTGACATTAGTATGAACTCTGGCCAAGCCTGCTCGTGTTTTTCTGTACTTCATCCCTCTGATGTTTAATTCTAACCAGAAAAGTTGCAAACCAGTGACCTCAGGATCTCTATGAACATGTAGGCACTGTTCAAACATTTCAACTATCCACTTCAATGGAGTCAGTATTACGAACCTAAATCACTTTCCTTTGTGCAGTCCTACGCAACATTGGCACATTAATAAAGAGACTACCCATCTGAAACAAATACCAAATGCAGATAGAATACCCTTTAAACACCGACTGGAAACTGGTTGATGTGATGAGATGTGTGCCCGAAGTACAATACAAAATAAAACATTTAGCAAAACCAATCATGCTGATTATGTAATATTAATATTAATGGTTATGCGTTATAGGGGTAATGGGGTAAAACTCCAGATATGAATTACTAATTAGTAATATTTTATTGCGGCAAACACGCCATAAAAAAGTTTGCATAATAGAAAAACAGGATTAAAACAAACAGACGATAAAAGCTAATTGAGACAATGATCATTTTACATTTCCAAACTAATGACAAAGTGCAATGGCCTGTGCACAGCAAAGTAAAGGCACAATGCGTAAACAAACTATTCACAAATAAGATTTACTTTATACAAGTACTATTAGGTCATTTCTTTTATTTATTTATTCATAACTTTCAGGTACACATACCTACTGTGCGATATTATTACCAGAATGTAATACAATAAGCATTACAATGCGGGTTATATAAAGAAGTCTTGGGCAATTATCAATCAAAGCAACAATGCATAAACAATACAAGATACCCTAACATTTTCATAAATAATTTCCTTTCCCCATTTATTCTACTCTATCATCAAAATAAACAATGGTACATGTCACACAAGGAAAACAGGACAGACACTACATTCACAAAAACGTTTTTAAAAAAAAGTTTTTAAAAAGCAATGAAGGTCATAGCACAAAAAATAGGTGGGGGAAACTTTCAATTTCTAAGGTACAAGTATACTATAAAAAAACAATGGTCATGCGCCTTTTAATCTAGAGTATTAAAGGTATCCCAAATCAACCCATAGTCCTCCAAGTATTTTCTAACATATGATACTCTTTCCCTAGCCCACAGTAGCAACATGCTTTCGACCAATCCTCACCTTGAGGCTTCCCACAATATTTTAATTTCAGAAGAATCCGTTTCTTGGCCATCAAAAGATCTTTGTATGTTCAGATCTTGACTCTCATAGGAAGCCTTAAATCATTTGGAAATACACAGATAACACAGAACAGCGGTGTAAGTGGTAGAACTAACTGGACGGCTAACTCTATTCAGGAGAGAACCTCCTCCCAATACTGAGATATTTTAACACCAAACCTGAACATGTGTGTATTGGAGCCAGTTTCTTTTTACAGGGCCAACATATATCTGATTGTAGAAGTTTACAACAAAGTTTCATCGTCAATGTGTACCACTACAGGCAGAGGATTATCCTCTGTTGTATATAGCGCAAGTCAAGAAGCCAACCAGTCTAAATCAGATATGACTATTCTCATCTCGGTCTCCCAGGCTCTCATTTCAGTCTTTGCATTGGCAATTCTGCCTTCCCAGAGAGCAATTTATAGCTGTTGCTTCTCTGATATAAGCGTATACCGGACGGAAAAATATAAAATGCAGCAAATCCTCCTTAGTAGCACCACAAAATAAGCATGAAATATCAGCAGTAGCACCGGACCACACGGCCATGATCTGTCTAGAAAGGAGGCAATTGAATCTCGCACGGGTCAGCAGAGAGTGTTCATAATTATATTCTGATCATGTTAATTACTACTGAATGGTGGCGGAGGATATAGCATTCATAATCACGTTTATTGGACCAACTATAGTACACAAGCAATCATTTGCGTTCAATGTAACTAAACAAACAGCGGGCACTATATTGTATACAGAAGGAAACCATCCTGATGGTATGAATGCAATGATGATACCATAACTATTATTGAAAGACTCCAGTGGGAAGGAGGGGCGTGACCTGCATCGACCAAGATGGCCGCATTCTGAACACCTCCACCGGCACCTGAGCATGGTGTCTCCCAGTAGCCTGGCTGACAGAAGCTGTGGGATGTCCCACTAACTGATGGCAGCTATGTGACGCTATGTGCACCGACAAAAAGCATTTTGCAGCTTCAGCAAGCTCATTGGAGAGCCTGCATGAGAGCAGAGTGGGTGCCTGGAGGAGTAGGCTAATGAGGTGGCTAATGAGGTGGCTCGTCACTGCTGGGTGTGGTGTCAACTTGCTGAGTCTAGGAAGCCTGCTGAGAGTGGTGGCATGCGGCAGTAGAAGGGCAGCGGGAGTCACACATCCCGGAGAGGTGAACCCAGGCAGGGCTTTCCCTGCACTGCTGGTGGAGCGGCCTGGGACTGGAGTAGGCCAGCTGTCTGGAGAGGCAGCTTGGTGATCATGAGGGGCCTGGGAGGTGAGGAGATGGAGTGTAAGCAGTGATCAGGGCCCACTTGGACAGATCAGACTCTTCAGCCCAGCTGCGCTGCGAGCTGCTACATCCGCTGTGTTTGCTGGCCGTGCGAAGCACCCTTTGGGTGACCTCTCGATCAATACCGCGGCCCGGGGAAGTACCTGGTCCTGAGCGTGCCTGTCTGCAGCTCACCGACCTACTCTTAGTATAAAGACGCCACCCAGGCGCCACTGGAAGAAAAGTGACACTCATGTATGTCACCACGCAAGTCACAGAATAATGCTCGCTCAGTGACTTCTCTCTGGTCCCACAACGCGGCATGAAGAGAGGTGAGAATTGTGGGGAGGCCGACAGAGGAGAACATGGCAAGCAAATCAGCGGGAAGAACAGGAGACACCCAACTTACTAAGAACGATCTCCTAGAATGCATGACCTCCCTTAAAAAAACATATGTCCCTATTGATCAGGACGGAAGTCGGCGAAGCCACGGAAGGGCTACAGACATCACTGGCAGACTTTACTACAGACCTGAGGCAAATAGGCTCCAGAGAAGGAAATACAGAAGAGGCAATACACTATAGCTTCAGGAAGACGTTATACACCTGCAGGGCGAGCTAGCTGGTGCAAGGCAGGGCATGGAAGGACTGGTCCCCACCATTGAAGACCTTGAGAATAGGCACAGAATGGAGACCTTACGGATCTGGTGTCTGGAAGAGAACGCTGAAGAAGCGGACTTACTGGCATGGGTACTTAATTTTTTCAACAATGTGTTTCCTGATGTAGCGACAGATGAGAGTGCCTTAGATCGGGTGCACAGAGTGGGGATGTTGCAGAAAGGTCCCCGGTTATAGCCCAAAGACATTATAATGAAGCTCTATGTATACACAATTATTAAAAAAAAGAACTGAATACCTCCAAGTCCTTGGGGGAAATCTCCTATGGTAATCAGAAGTTGCTCATATTCCAGGACTTGGGGCTCTAACCCTACAGACTGGCTTACACCCGGTGATAGGGAAGCTGAGGCAAGAGCAGATTCCATATGGTTGGACTTTCCCGTTTGGCTTGCTGCTTTTTACCTGGGAAGGGAAGCAACGGGGCTGTGCGACACTCAAGGAGGCGGCCAATGTCCTGGTGTGGCATTAGCTCAGGATGAAGAGGGTGATGGGGAGGGAGGTTGGAAATGGGGCCACGACAGGGGGTGAGGGGTGAAAGGTGGGAAGAGGTATCCACAGGGGCCAACGGGATGAACTTCACTTAATAAATGGGTGAATCACTGCCTTGACACGAAACGCCATCTTGTTATTGTGTTGTGTCTTAGTTACTGGCAGATTCCTAATGGCCTGCTGGGTGGCCGGGTTGCAGGGCCATCTTGTTCAGCGGGGAGTGGGGCACAGCAAGCTTGTCTGACAGTTGGGTTTCTAAACCTGGGGGGTGGCAGTACTGCTTACGCCTATGAGAAAGTTGTTCATGTTGTTGAATGTTTTTGTTTCTATTTTCTGTTTGTTGACGGAATGAAGATGGGGTATCAACAAGAGTAATTCACCAAATGAAGGATATTTTCGACTTGCCCCGTCTGAGAGGGATGAGGAGAGGCAGCTTATAAGCCTGACATTCACTAGCACTATGGAAATGTGATGTTTGACCCATAATTTGAAGGGCTTGAATTCTCCAAAGAAACACAAAATATTGCTCCAGTGGCCTCAAAGGCAGCACGTGATGTGGCGTTTCTACAAGAGACACACATATGGAGCGTGAATATTGCTAGGCTTCAGAGTAGGGCATTCCCGCGGCAGTTCAACTCCACCTAACGATTGAAGAAAAGAGGGGTGTGCATCCTCAGAGCAGGAACACCCCCTTCAGTCTGCAGAAGGTGAAATATGATAAGGAGGACTGGAACCTTTTTTGACAGAAGTGCTGAGGAATTTGCAGGTTTCGCTTGCCTCAATTTATGGACCGAATTCAGGGCAGAATGCGTTTATTCTTCAGTATTTAGGGAACTTTTAGGATTTGCCGATGGACATATTATTATAGGGGGGACTTTAATTTACCTATGGACCCCAATTGGGATGAGTCGAAAGGTGGATATTGGGCGGTGGTGAAACCATCTAGGACCCTCCTCAATCAGATTGCAGCCTCGTACTTGGTAGATGTAGGGTGTCATGCCCATCCTGGGGTCAGGGATTACACTTACTTCTCCCATTCTCACCGTATGTATTAGAGGATTGACACAGGGGTGAGCGGAATTGACATTGGCATGATAGACATTTTGCATCATGCCACTATATTGATGACTGTTTCCCTCCCATGAAATAAGGGAGGACAGGGAAGTTGGAAGTTAAACCGATTATTATTGAGAGACCCAGTGGTATGGGAAGAGGTTGTGGACACAATACAAGATTGTTTCCTACATAATCCTTAATCCAGTTGATCAGGTCCCGGAAGTGGTGTGATGGGATGCCTTTAAAGCATCTACAAGGGGAACAATGACCTACAAAGCTGCGGCACTTAATAAACTAAGGAAAGAGCTGACAGCGCTTCTGATGCAGGAACCTCAAAATAAAAAAGCAGACGGAAGGTTCTCATATAGTCTTTAAAGCTTTGCAACCGGCAAGAAGCGAGATTCATATGTTAGAATCCTCTATGGTGGAGTTTAACATGATCCAGACGAAACAGCGTTAGTTTGAGGAGGGTAACACAGCTGGGAACATTTTGACCTGAAAGCTGAAACAGAGGTTGGCGTCAGGGAGAATAGCGGGCATTTTAAATAGCAAGAAGGACTTGGTCCATAGTGATAAGGACATCCTGAGTGAATTTGATAATTTTTATAGACTCTCATATTCATCTGAGCAGCCCAATCCTGACCAGATCTGCCCATTTTTGGAGGAATGTTCTATGCCCCGTCTCTCTGCAGAGCAGAGGGAGCTGCTCAATGGGGAATTTACAAAAGAGGAAATCCTAAAGGTGATAGCCTCGCTAAAAGCGAGAAAGGTACCAGTCTTGGACAGCTCTGTGGCTTCATTCAATAAACAATGCATGGGTTGACCGTTGGGCCCACTCCATCATTTGTTTAATATGATATTCATTTCAGGAGTCTGAACCCATAATATGGCTGAGGCTAAGATCTCGATTTTTGCTAAACCAGGGAAAGATCCTGACTTTTGTGCGCCTTATCGGCCCATAGCTGTCTTGAACACAGACATCAAGATATATGCCAAAGTCCTGGCAGCAAGGCCGGGCAGAGTTCTGCCTAATCTAATAGGGGAAGATCAAACATGGTTTGTATGGGGCTGTCATGGAGAAGATAATGTTAGTAAGTTTGCAAACCACATAGATATTGCTCATATAATGGGTACCTGGGCTGTATTATGGGGATTAGATGCCGAAAAGGCATTTTATCAGGTGGAATGGACTTTCCTCAGAGAAGTCTTGGCTCAGTGTTATATGGGCGAGGGATTTGTTAGCAGGGTATTCTCTCTCTATTTGTGCCAGATGGTAAAGTGTGCAGCTATTGGCAACCTGGCCCCATGATTTACACTCTCTAGGGGCACATAACAGGGCTGTCCTCTGTCCCCGCTCCTTTATGCCCTAGCTTTAGAGCCTCTGTAGTTAGGATTAGAGCAAAGGAGAGAACTCAGGGTATCCTATATCGGAGGTTCGAACAAAAGTTAGCACTTTTCACAGACGGTGTGATCATGACACTGTCAAAAGATGAAGTCTCTGTCCCTAATTTGTTAAAGATTCTTGGGGAGTTTCGTGCAGTGGCAGGACTCAAAGTCAATCTGCATAAGAGGGAGGCCCTTGAAATTTCCTGTGCGAGGAACTCAGGCCATATTACAGAAGATGACCCCCTTTAAGTGGGCAAGAAGCAAAGCTAAAGTATTTGGGTATTCACCTTACTGCTATCTGTGCTGATCTGTAACTAGGCCAAGTACCCCAAATTGTGTGAACCTATTAGAGTGGACCTTTAGTCATTGGGGATGAAAGCAATTTTGTGGTTTGGAATGGTAGAAGCCATCAAAATTAACATTTTGCCCTGTTTATTGTATCCCTTCCAGGATCTCCCTGTTGCCATCCCTCCCAAGACATTGGCGAAGGTGCAACAGGATATTATGGACTCTGTCTGGAAAAATGGTAAAGCTAGGATCGCTAGGACTACACTTTACAGATCTAGGGAGGAGGGTGGGGTGGCGGTTCCTGAACATTCGCCGCTGTTTTGGAGCAGCACACTGAGAATCCTCCATAGTGGGGTCAACTGCTTTACGATGAAGGGGTGGTGCCACATTGGATACGTTCCCTGGTTGGAGAAGTGACACAGGTCACTGAGTGTTTATGAATTACCGGCGACCAGGGTTACAATGCAGGATTGGGGCACAGTGGTCTAGGATTTAGGCCTCACAACCTTTGCCTCTCCTCTTACTCCAATACATTATAACCCCAATTTCCGGCCGAGCTGCGATGGGAATATTTTTGCAGACTGCAGAAGGAGGGGGTGTGAATTCTTGGCAGATATGTTTATAGAACTTTAAAGTAGCCACTTTTGCAATCACGAAGAAAGACCGATTTCAGTATTGCCAATTGAGTCACTGGACAATGCAACCACCCAACAAGAAGGCAGCCACTACGGTGCTAACTAAGTTCAAAAACACAAAAGGGCTCATATTGCGCTTGTACTTTTGCTTTAGCAATGAGGGAGAGGATAACTTACCTACATTGGTGGTGGCTTGGCACAGAGATCTGGGGGTTGAGATCCTATACAGGGCTGGAGGGAGGCCTGCATGGCTAAAAGTGTCCAATATGCAGAGAGGGGCTTCAAATGTCTGGCCAGGGGATACCTGAGGCTGGAGAGTTTGAAGTAGGGTGAGAGAGGATGGGCTGTGCTGGAGGGGATGTGGAAGCGCTGGCACATACACTTATATCTGGTCGAGGTGCCAGAAACGGACACGTGATTGGACAGACATTTTTGAATATTCTCATCACTGGGGCTTCCCGGCAGGTAGACCCGATAATCTGCTTGTTGGGGATTTTTGGGAAGAGTGCCAGGGTTAAGCAGTGTGCCTACATCCCACTGCCAGGAATACCCTTGGTGGACATGCATGTGGATGGTGGTGGCAGCAGAGATGGTGAACAATGATTTTTTGGGAAATGTAATTGTTTTGTATCCTATGCACATGTCCAGAACAAACACTTCACGTGTCCCGGAAGACTGAGAGTCATGGGTTTGCTTGATCACATATAGATTAGTCATGGATTTCCTGGGCCGGCAGGAGGGGATAATGTAACATTTCAAGAGAACCTCTGGTAATCTGAAGATTTGTTTAATGCTTCCTTGTTACTGTTTTGATACATGTTATTGATTTAACATTGGTACTTTGCACTCCGACGATGATTAGTGGATGGATCACATTTGCAGTGATATGAATATTGTTTCATTGTATATTGCTATGTTACTATGAAATGCCAATAAAAAGATTACAACAATAAAAGAAAGACTCCAGTGGAACTTAAACAATGCCTTTATTCTATGTCTTAAAGAGATGTTGGACCTTAGATCAACACATGAGAAATATGTTACTAAAATAAGTGAATGGATTTGAAAAAGGACACACAATAAAACATAACAATAAAATAAGTAATAACATCTAAAACAAGCTTCGGCAAAGCCAACAGTTTTGACTTTTGCTCGTGCATGGGAAAGGCATTTGTCAAGCACTGCCATTATGATACTTGTCCTTAATATGAAGCAGCTGGCAAATGGTTCGAATACCTGGGCATATCATGGCAGTGCCTGGCAAATGCCTATCTAATGCCTATAAAAGAGCTGCATTTCTTGGCTTTGTCAATGTTTGTTTTATCAGGAATTCAATTGAAGGAGCTGATGCGAGGACGCTTATGTAGCTTAAAAATTAAGTGGAGAAAGGCAGGCATATTTGAGAAACTTTGGTTACAGCAGGCGTGGATTTACAGCTGTAATTAAGCCAAAACATTTCAGAAGAGAGCTTTGAAATAACAACGGTGGCCCCATAAGGCCTATAGTTTGATGTTACTGTAGGATGGAGCGAGATAAAAAAGATCCCATTAGGATGTGTTTTTGGTGGAGTGGGGCGGATAGTTAATGGGAATTGACATAGGGATTACTATGGTCCATATGTCCCTCCTACTATTGATCTATCTCCTATCTTTACTAGTATGCAAATTGGTTTGGGCTTTATAGGAGGCCTTATAGCACAAACTAATGGACAAAACTAAAGATGAGTGTAACACATGATGCCTATATATAGCACTTTACATAGGACATATTTACATACATTACTATTATTACCCAATCGAAACTGGTACTCATTTATCAAACTCAGAAGGATAAAAGGCTGAGGTGGCCTTCACGGTATTTAAACCTGCGACCTTCACAACAACGAGTGTTTAACCCGCTGAGCCATTCAATTGTCTAAATTGTATTTCTTAGTTGCGAAATAAAATACAATTAAAATTATACTGATCTGTAATAATACCAAATTTCAGTGTGTCAAAATGGTATTGTATACATAGGTAATAAAATGTCATTGCATACGATTCAAATTATCCTCATTTATAATAATACAAAAAATAAGAGTGTTGCATAATGTCTACATGGTACATGTCATAAAATGTGTAGTCTATTGTTTACATGTTATTGCTTACTTCGTAAAAAAAATGAAATGTAAATCATCTTCATCTATAATGGTAAAAAAATGTGTAAGGTGCATAATACACACATGCAAAGCTTGTACATTGTGCCCTGTGATGTCTATTTTGCCTACATAGGTAACAAAATTGATATCCTCCCCATTTATATTAATGCAAACGATTTCCTCAGGTTTTTTCTGGATTACACAAGCACATTCATATACATGCATTCACTCACAGCAAACAGTCGTTATACTATACTACTCAGCTCACTGACACTCATAATGTTAGAAAATAAATCTTCACGAAGACAGAAGATTGAGCAAAACTGAAGAGCAATCCTAATTCCACACTTGGTTTTGGGATCTTAAATTCTTGTTGAAAACCTTTTACACCAAATATTTTGAGACAAGCTGCATACTATTGCTTCCAGGGGACGACGCCAACATAAAGCACAAAAAAGTAAAACATCTACTGTTTTAAAAAAACACAGAAATCAGAGGAATATTTTTGTTAAATTTAAGGTTACTATCTATAAACGGTTGAAGTCTATACACGTTTGGAATGCTAATTTGAAGGTTAAAGCTATTATCAAACATAAAACCTACAAGAACCCAAAACATAACTTGTTTTTTTTTTTAAATAGCATGAAACCAAGTTTTTTTGGAACCTTAACTCACGTTCTTATATCAGCACAAAGTAATATCTTTGCAATGTATATTAACAACAACACAAAATACATAACAATCACTCAATGCAGTCCAGAATCGCACCACATTGCCATGTGAGTAAATATCAAAACCTGCACCTTGTATTAAAAGACATCAAAAGGCTTGATAAGATGAGGGAAGATAAGAAGGATGTTCCTTCGAGGTCACAGGAGAATAGTTTTCTAATCGACGTCTGGGGAGGATGAGGTGGAGAGGAGGCTGATATGAACTTCAGCAATGAGAAAAGAAAGAGAGCAGTGTGTTGGCGATGGGCGAGGGTAAAGCACGACATGACAGGCAGATTACAATTGCAACATAGAGTCGGGGTGTGCAAGCAGTGGGCGACTGCTCCTAATTCCTTATGCCCTGTTAACTGGGGATTGTATATTGGATTATGATTACCTGTTTAATTGTATGTGTATAAAAGTGAGACATCTTCGAGGGCAGGGGGAGGTTCAGGGTTTTGGGGGGATATTGTGTAAGAGTTTCATGTTATATCTACCAGGTTCTTCGTAAAATTTAACAAGAAAAGAAAATTCAGGTTTGAGAAAAAGGCCTTGAAATGTCCACCCACAATCACACGTTACACTAAATGATCTTAAAAGTACACTGACAGTCACATCTTACACTAAATGACCACACAACATATACCCACAAACACATGTTATATGCAATGTCGTCAAAATATACACATAGAATCACACCTTTTATTAACTCATCAATACAATCACACATTAACCAACATTTCAAAAAAAGATGGTGACAGATGGTTCCAACAATGTTGTTTTTAACTCAGGTTTTGTTTTGTTATTTTTATTTAATTTGATTTGATTGGGAAATGTGTAAGGCGCAAGACACCAAAAAAGTACTAAGCAGAAATATACTGCTTCTAGTTGCAGGTGCAGGTGATATACAGAATGACTAGAAATGAACAGAAAATGAGGAAGGGAGTAAGTAACCAGAATACTTTTCAATTTTTTTTTCTGAATGCTAGAAGGGAATTGGAGGAACAGGGTTGAAGTGACGAATTATTCCAAAGGCAAGACCCAGCCACCAAAGAAGCATCGTCCTCTTGAGTAACACACCCTTGGATTGAGGAATTACTAAGAAATGATGCTGAATTGACTGAAGAGGAGGTGAAGTATGATACAGACTGACTTTTTATGAGAGATACTGGGGTGCCAAGCCATAAGTACAATCATAAACTAGGCAGAGGATTTTAAAAATAATACACTGGCCAACACGCAGCCAATGGAGGGAGTGTCTGGAACCAGGAATATAAGAGTCTCTTGTCAGATGAAAGATGAAAGGAGTAGCTGTATTTTGTACTAATTGCAGACAGTGGATGAGAGAATCTGACATGCCTACATATAGTGCCTTGGCATAGTCCAGCCAGGAATTAACCAGCACACCAACCATGGTCGCATGATCTGATTTTGGGTAGAAAAGGAAGGATGTGGTACAGTAGGTGGAGACAGAAAAATGGTGGTCTTACTACCCGGTTTATTTGTTTAGTGGATGTACGTTCGAGGTCCCGAGTGGTTCCAAGATTTTTAACTTTCGTAGAGAATGTTGCTGGAAGCTTGAATGATAGTGGAAGAGAAGTGTGGCAGGTAGAGTAATTCACTAAAGATTTTGCACCCAGGAGCGAAATTTTGGTCTTCGGTGGGTTATACCGAGGTTTGTTATTGGTCAGCCATGACTTAGTCTCCTCAAGGCAGAGCTGAAGCTGATAAAAAAGTATCAGAGGTCTGGATACCTTAACCTTTTAACTGCCATGGGTTTTCCCCCACAGTGCCAACGCCTTTTTTTGATGATTTCGGTATTTCACCATTCAAAGTCTTCTAACATTTTCTCCTTTATTAACCCCTTAAGTGCCAAGGACTAGCTATCTCGTCCTTGGCACTGGGGAGGTAATCCCAAGGACGAGATACCTCATCCTTAAAATAGTTGGGTATCATCACCCTATGAATGGTAAGAGATGCCACTTTTTTAAAGAAAGGATAAAGAGATGAACCTTGTGGCACTCTGCATGCAAGAGAGAAGTGGTATGGGTGAAAGGTCCTAATTTCACACTCTCTGGAAACTCTGGAACCAGTTTAGTGCAGGACCAGTGATTCCTACAAGATCTGAGTGCAGACATGATAAAATTACATGGTCTAGCATCAAATGCTGTAGATACATCGAACATGACCAAGTGGGATAGGTGCCCTTGGTCAGAATGGCTAAGCAAATCGTACCACACTAAGACCAGAGCTGTCTCGGGCCCATGTCTGGGTCAGCATCCAGGTTGAAATTGATCCAGAATCTGATTACTTTCAAAGAAGTCCATCAAATCATGTTTCGAGCAATATGGCCAGCCATGGTATTTCTGCAATGGGTTGATATTTCACCAAAAAAGCTGAGTCAAGGGAGGGCTTCTTAAGAATCTGTGGGATAATAGCAGTTTTCTAAACACTCAAATCCTGCAGGTTAGGTAATAAGAGAAGTGTAAGGTGGGAAGCAGAATGATGAGTATATTAGTGATGGGTGCAAAAAATCAAAAAGCCACATTTATATGATGGAAAATTAAACACTGTACTTAAAGCAGCAATCACTCAAGGATGATTATATATGAGGCAATAATGAGGGAGCCATTTATCTGAAGCTACAGTCAAAGAAAGGTATCAGTGAGGCAGCAGTCATGTAGTTTGAGCAATATACTTGAGGTAGCAATTAATGAGCAGTATGCAAGAAGCAACAGTCATAGAGCAATACGTATTGTAAGGTAAGGATGCACAGAGTGGAGTGATAGTCAGGAGGGCAAATGGGTGATGTAGCAAGATACAAGAGTGGACTAAGTTAGCCAAGCAAGCAAGGAAGGAATGTGTCATTGAAATAAAACATCCGCTCTAGATATTGGAAAATGGTGAGCAATGGCGATTAAGAAGGAGCAATCCTGGGAGGTGACTAAAGCAGGTGTATGTATATCCAGGAAAACAACTAACTGCACTGAACGAGGAGCAGAGTTTACGTGCCATGAAAGTGAAATGATCCAGCTTTTAAGGTGTCCAGGAAAACAACTAACTGCACTGAACGAGGAGCAGAGTTTACGTGCCATGAAAGTGAAATGATCCAGCTTTTAAGGTGTAATGGTGAAGGAAGAGAGTTTAAGAAGCAAAATGTTAAGGTTAAATAAGTTTCAAATATCAGAGAGGTGCAGTCATCACAGGCCAGAATCAAGGAGCAAATTACATGGGGCGCAATTAAGGTGGGAACCAGAAAGGTGCAGTGAAATGCAAGTTACACAGTTGTCCAATAAGGTAAATCACATGGATGCAATCCAGGTGCTAATCAGAAGGGGCAAAACACCAGGTATGAGAAACGTTGACCTGGTACAGACTAGTGCGAATGGCAGGTGCGAGTAGTGCAGTTATCAGGTGGGGGCAGGCACGGTACAATTAAGGTACATAAGGGTTTGGGGTAGAGCACTAGAGCACTGGGGTAGAGCACTAGGAACTATGGGGTGCTGCGCTGATCAACGTGGTTTTTAGAACATTAGTCCTGCTGCTGGTTTGTTGGCTCCCAGGGGGCAGTGCTCATTTGTCCCAATAATTCGGAAGGTCAAGTTTTTGTGGGAACCACAAACACCTGGGCACTGGGTGGTTGTGTTTCTGGTTAGACCAGATTGGTTTTGGCCCAGAGAAATATTTCTTTGTTGACTCAAATGATTTTAAGTGCTTATTGTATTAACATCTGAGGTACCGACACGTGTTTCGACTCAACAGGCATCTTTATCAAGGCTGCAGAGGTTCCAACCGCACCGAATTGAGCATATGATTACGAATATTCCATGATATTAGGTGAAGCAACAGTTGTGACAGTGAAAAGGGTTTTCTTGCGAGTGACGTGACATGAGTGAAATGGTGTTTAAATAGCAATTGTGGTTCAATTGATTTATCTAAATTTGGTTAAGTGATTGTATCACATTGTGGGTGAGAAAAATACATTAAAGATTTTGCAGGTTTCATTACACGTTTGCATGATTTAAATACATAATGTACATTTGCATATTGCATTTGATAGCACGTTACATAGTGCACGGTAAGGGCGTTTAACAGAAGGAGGAAGGAAATGCACCAAGGGAGGAAAAGAAAGAGAAAAGGTTGTTAGTGGTCGTGTCTGACCTGGGAAGTATATTGGGCCTGCTTGGTGGGCCTTTGAATATGTTGAACAGTTATTGGCTTACCGTTTATTAAATAGTTCAAGTCTGGTGTGCTGGGTGGATGCTTCTAGATTGTAACTCAGCGGAGTAGCGAGCTAGGGGAGAGAAGGGTGGAATAGTCTATATTAGGGGTATGGAGTCAATGCCTATACATGGGTTTCAAAATTATAGAAATTGTGATTTTTTTGTAGAGGCACAGACCTGTAGGTAGATGTGGCGTGGTTCACGGTGTGCTTGTGCCATGTGGAATCCTCGGCTGCAGTGCTGTGTGCTGCGAGGTGATGGGCTGTCACTAAAGAATTGGCCGTTGGTTGACAAAGAGATGATTGGGATGTGTGTGGTAACCCATCCTAGTGCTGTGAGGCATACGTGGTTAGAGTGAGGCAGTGCTTGATTAAGGAGAATTTTATTTTGATTAACGGGCTGTGCTGTTGTCCCTGGTGATGGATGGCGGGTTTATAGTTTGACGGTTGCAAGCAAGTGGCTAATCTTACCACAAACTCTTTTGTGCAGCTGCACACACATATGGGCTTGCTCCAGTGGTTATGGATTTGGTTCGGTGTGTTTATAGTGCTATTGTCAGATATCAACCTGAGCTCCCGGAGTGCTGGCCCAGAGGGGTGGGGAGTGACAATGTGGTGGCAATCTGCAAGTCTCATCTAAGGCTTTATTGGGTGTGGGTTTGGAGGGTGGTGTGACGTGTAAGTGGTTGGTTGGGTCCTGCAGGCACGCGCTATGGTCCCAAGGGGGAGAACCGGTAGCGTTAGAGAACCCAAGTGCGAATGAATGTGATGTGTTTCAATAAAAAGTATTACAGGGACGTGAGGAAGATTTGTGCAGCTCCCAGCAAGGAAGAGCGAGTGTGCATACATCTAGCAGGCTGGACAGACCCTTCGGAGTGAGGGAGGGGTATAACTTACCATGTGGGCCAGGGTGGCCTCTGCAGTCAGGATGTGCGGTCACGATGATCTTTTGATCCTGTCCGCCATCTTGAAGTGCAGTATATATAATAATACGAGCCACGCAATAGGACGAGTGAGTCTCGTTCCCTGATTGGTTGGGAAGGAGGATGTGCCCTGATTGGACTAGTTTCTAGTATGTATTATAATTAACATTTGGGGATATATGACACTGCCGGCTGGTGCCAGGAAAGTCAGTATAAGGATACATGTGGGCGCCTGCGCGCTGGGGATGCCTAAAGATGTACCTGGGTAAAGGTGGGCATGTGGTCTGCATAAGATGTTTTATGCATATAAGGAGATCCTATATAAGGTGAGGGGCTGCTTCCGGTTGTGTTTGGAAAGCTAAAGCAGTGGAATGTTGGTTGCGCAACCTATTGTGGTTTAGCCCTATAATTGGCAGGTCATGCGTTGAGCCAGAGTAAGACTGAGGGAGTGTGGTGGGTAAAGTCATCACCTGGATAAGGGGGGTAGTTGGGAATTGTGTCATGTGATATGTGTTGGAATTGGCGCTGCTGTAGCGTGAAGGGTCTTATCATGGGAAGGGTTGCCACACACCTGTAGGGGCTGTGTTGGATGTGGGGTTGCTGAATGGATACTGGGTAACTGCAGCAGTGTGTTTTGTTTCTGGAGGTGCAAAGAAGGCTCTTAGAGAGGAGCAGATGGGAAAAGGCATCACAATTGTGTCCATCAGTTTATTACAAAAGACATTCAGCTCATGTTCAGTGTTGAGGCCTAGATTCACACATCGTTATTTACAAATTAGTCTTGCTACGTTTCGTCAGAGCAGCAGCTCACGGTTCCCTCCACGTGAGTGACATTTGACAGTTTCGAGTCCAACAAACTTGATTTCACGTTTGTGGCCCAGTTGGTGGGAATCTTGCCAATGGGTGGCAAGTGGGTATCTTGCACCAAATGAGTTAAGAAGGCTCAGGTGTTCCTGTATACTTATTCTTAGTTTGCTGATTGTACTTCTGATATATTTCAGGTTGCAGATACAGATAATCATGCACAACAACAAACTTGGTTTTACAATTGCTGAAGTGATTGATCTGGTGACAGAGTGAATCATTAAAGTTGACGGACGTTGTATTCAGCGTATATGGGCACACTGAACATGTTCCACACTTGTGAAAGCCAGGGGATGTTTGTGTGAGCCAGTTGGAGCTGGTTTGTACCAGAGGTGCCATGTAAGATGGACTAAGCATAATTTTGAGAGTTGAAGCTTTTCAGAATGAAAATGGTGGTTTTGAAGGTATCCATTTCTGGATGTCTGCATCAATGGAGAGTATGTGGCAATGTTTGTTAAGAATATTGTGTACCTTGTAGCTGTCCTGATTAAACTGTGTGACATATCTTATTGTCTCATTTGTGGGTTTGGACTTTGCTTTAGGTTTGAGAAGAGTGTCTTTTGGCGTGCTTGTAGCCTTTGTGATTGCTGCTTCAATTGTTTTCAGCTGGTATCCTCCATTAGTAAATCTATCCTTTAGAAGACAACATTCCGCTTGATATGCTAGGTCATTACTACAGTTTCTCCTCGCCCAGATGAATTTGCCCTTCAGGATGTTGACAATAACAGATTTTTTGTTGCGGCTAGTGGCGAATAGGACCGAGTTGACCTCTATTGGTTTTCTGTATGTTATAGTGTGTAGTTCCAAGCGGTCCACTGGTGTTCTGATATCTAGAAAGTCGATAGTGTGATAACTTTGGTTGGCCGTCAGTTCAATACCAAAGGTGGTGTTGTTGAGATCGTTTTTGGAAGCACTCAGTTGTTCCAGTGTACCAGACCAGATCATGAGAACATCATCAATGTATATGTACCATTTGTATATATGACTGTTGAAGTCGTGGTTGGTGAAGGCATGGACCTGTTCATAATGGTTCATGAATAGGTTAGCAATCGCTGGGGCATAGGTAGCTCCAATGGCGATGTCCTTGGTTTGCTTGTAATATTCCCCATTGAAAAGGAACACATTGTTGGTGAGTGAGAATTAAAGGAATTCTTTTGTAATTTCCAAATGCGGATAGAAGGACGCAGAGGCTTTAGCATATGCATAGTCTATGGCTGTATGTGCTAATGCATGGTCAATCGAGGTGTACAATGCCTTCACGTCCAGAGTCACTAGTAGATAACCTGGTTCCCAGCATATTTCTTGGAGGATTAGGAGAGTGTTCATTGTGTCCCTTAAGACCATCACCTAGCTGCACACACAGCACTGCAGCCGAGGATTATGCCCACATGGCACAAGCTCACTGCAAACAATGCCACATCTACCTACAGGCCAGAGCCTCTGCATAAAATCAAAATGTGTATAATTTTGCAACCCATTTATAGGCATTGAATCCATAGCCCTAATGTAGACTATTTCACCCTTCTCTCCACTAGCTCGCTACTCAGCTGAGTTACAATGTGATACACTCACTTAAACAAATTTGGAAAAATCAATTGAACAAAAATTTCTATTTAAAAACCATTTCACCCATGTCACTCGCACCAAAACTGTTTTCACTGTCACTTACAAGTGTCGCTTTGCGTAATATCATGGAATATACGTAATCATACGTTCATTGTGGCGCGGTTCGAACCTCTGCAGACTTGATAATGACCCCTGTTGGCTCGAAAACATGTGTCGGCATCTCAGATGTTAATAGAATGAGCACTCAAAATCATTTGACTCAACAAAGACTTATCGTTTCTCTGGGTCAAAACCAATCTGGTCTAACCAGAAACACAGTCACCCAGTGCCCAGGTGTGGGTTGTTCCCACAAACAACTTTACAATTAAGGTACAGTCTAACATAAAAGCTTAGTCACGAGCTGAGTCGTATTGGTGTCATCAAGTGGTGGGGTCATAGAGATTACATCAGTAAATATGCAACCAAGCCCCTAGCCTTTGAGTTGCTCTGAGCAGTTGATCGATCTTGGTGCCTGGTGGGGTTTCAGTGTAGCATTAGGGTGACATGAGGAAAGGGGCACCAAACAAAGCATAACAAATGATTTAAACAATGAATGTGAGTCACTTTCAAAGGCAGGTGGCTCCTTGCTTTAATATTTGTTGGTCAGAGTTTCAAGCCTCGTGTCCTGGCCTCCAGTAGTGGTCTAAATAAGCAGAGTACCATATGGGATCGCCATAAGTGCTCTTTTTTCAGAGGGTGACTGCATTTCAGAGAAAGCACGTTTACGTGAACATATTCCAGAAATAGTTTAACTGCTTACGTAGCTACGTCATTGACATGCCTTCAGAACTCTGACTGGCTCTGGAAGAAGTCATTTTGGCACGAGAGCTTATTGTCATTATTGCTCTTCCCATTCATTAACATTCCCCCAGTGGAATGGGTACCTCGACTAGGGTCTCCAAATCACCAATCCCCCCTGGCCTCCTCCCCCACTCTAGCATCCTCAAAAGCTTGAAGGCATTTAAGTATTTCAGATTTACTAGCCTTACTGCCATAGGGAAGTCCCCTTTCCTGACATAGCTCATGCACTGGCCACAGAGCTTGTGCAGTTCTAGTGCGCACAATCAGAAATATGCTTGTCAGTGTTCCTAATATTAACCCACAGCCTATAATTTGGGATGGCTAGAGTGTAGGCACTCTCTCTGTCAAATACAGCCACTGCCCACTACTGCCCTTAAACAGCAGTGATCCTGGATGGGCAGTATCTGTGGGTAACAGTCCATTCAGGTGCAGACTGGAATGATTCTATAACCAGTGTGCTGAAAATCATAAAGAAGTTATTCCAGAAGTATGTTGACTCCTCTCCAGTTTTATTGGGAACCAGCATGACACCAAGGCCACATGAACTCAGAGATTTGCACTGAGGGAAACACTCCAAGACCTCCTGCACAATGGCGCCATCACTCCAGTCCCACCTCACTAAATGAGCAAGGTTGTCGGCTATCATATTACCGATCCTAAACTCTGTCTGATACTCAAAGACATGAACAGGTCTGTGTCCTCTACCAAGTTTAACAGGAAGACCGTTCAGTGGATTGTTAGCTGTTCTACAAGGGGGCCTCAGTAGAGTCAGTCCAACGCAGAGATGTATATCACCTCATCCCTGTGGAGAGCTTGAACTCCAAGAACCTACGGTTCACTGTAGGGAACCAACTTTGCCAGTTTATGGTCCTCCCTTTCGGAACCCAGGGTATTCATAAAACTCCTCCCCCCTGGCAGGGCTAAGCCTTGAGAGGAATGGCTGTTTTCCTTATCACAACAACTGGTAAATCCAAAGAACATCACCGGAACCTGCGGAAGCCGGACTGTCAGAAACATGGGGGTTACTAATGAGCTTTGGATTCCCCTGAATCTGAAGAAATCTCATATAGCAAAGCCCTAGACTGTCCAGTTCATCAAGGCTCT
Organism: Ambystoma mexicanum; assembly: GCF_040938575.1. Classification (NCBI taxonomy): domain Eukaryota; kingdom Metazoa; phylum Chordata; class Amphibia; order Caudata; family Ambystomatidae; genus Ambystoma; species Ambystoma mexicanum. The sequence continues at coordinate 400,723,253 of NC_090925.1, read as the reverse complement.
CTTCTGCAGCACAGCAGGGGTGTATCACTACTTGAGTCCTAATACATGCACTAATATGGCAAGAGCTTCCCAGACTGGGCTTATTGGAGGAAGCAGCATCTTGGCAATGGCAGAGGATCTGGTGCATGATATCATCTTGCATCTTCCTCACTCCCTGAGCCAGCCTCCAGTTTCCTCCCCTTACTAATCTATATACACAAATGGCAGAACCTCCCCACCCCGCAAAACTACAAAGCCCTTGTGCTATTAACACCAGTAGCAACAAGTCTCCTCCAGTGGTGGTTGATAGTAGAGAACCTCACAACAGGCATTCTCTACAGCTCCCGGCTCCTACATTGATCACAACAGGCACACACTTACTGGATTGGGGCGTCATTTTGTAAGAACAGTCAGCCAATGGTCGATGCTCATATCAGTAATCCAGGATGTCAATAAACGGGCATGAACTGAAGGTTATTTCAGAGTCTTGACACCCTTTTCTCTAGGATTAAAGAGAAGCCATTCCTCCATGGCCTATGGGAACATGTAGTCCCTGGCCCAATTAGAGCCCGGTTAGGATTTCCCCTGTGTGTGCTCATCCACTGAGGAAAAGTTAAGAAAAAAAGTTCACAGAGACATCAGCTTGCAGAAGTATTTAATTTAATATGTGTTTGACGTTTGCTACTATAACAAATGTACCTGTTCCTTCCTTTATGGACTGAACCATCCGTCCCCAACCTGGGGCTGTAAGGAATGTTGACTGTGGAGGGACAGTCTACCCTGCCCCGAGGAATTGATTGGACAGGGGAGAGAAATGGTAATTAATAAAAACTAATGTTGGAAAATAGCAGTTTGCAATGTGTGAAGCAGGAGCAAGAGAGACCACGATAGAGAGCGATAGAGAGAGAGGGAAAGAGAAAGAGAGAGAGAGAAAGGGGGAGAGAGCGAGAGAGAGACGTTCCATGAGGGGGCATGGCCTTAAGAGGCCCCCCTGGGATTCAGTGACTCCAAGAGCAAAGCCACATCACCAAGGGCAGACTGACATTATCTGAGCACCAACAGGGTCTGCTACCATGAAGAAGAAATGCCCTGGGCCGTGTGTGCCGTACAACCCAGTTGAAGAACAGGGCCGCCTAGCCTGGACTGCATCAGTGGGTTTGTCCAGGACCAGTTGCCACAGCCAGGCCCCCTGTTGGGTTACTCTGGGGTTAGTCAGGGCGGGCCCAGTGAAGAGAAGCAATGTCTGTCTGTGTGAAACGAGGGGGGCGAGGTGGCAAAAACGCAAAGTCCGTGACACGTCGCAAAAGTGCCCTGGATCAAAATCATGGATGGTGCTGGCCTGCCGGAGCCAGAAGGGCAGGTCAGTGAGCGGTGGATGAAGCCTGGATGAGAACCCCAGCAGAGGCCTTCCACCTGTGCCACACAGACACAACATGTGAGCAGGGCTCAGTGATGGAGCCCGAAGGTTGCACCATGAAATGCCTGTGTGCTCCATGAATTGCTTTGGGCGCTGCTAAAACTAGAAAATGTCCAAGTAGGCGGCAGAGGTGACTGCAGTGGCCCATGTGGGGTATGGGGAGCCGCTCTAAGAAGAGACATACCCTGGGCCAACTGCAGACGATGGCAGTGGTGATGGCAGTGGGGCCTCGAAAGTGTGCACATGGGACCACCATGACTTAAATGGCACCGGGAGTGGGACAGCGCCATAAAGAAGGAGCAGGCCCTACCGAAAGAATCAACACCAACTCAAAGGTACAATGCATGCCCAGAAAGAACTAAATAACATAGGGTGTGACTGACTGCAGCAGTCACACCCATGTAAGGGAAATACTCAGTAGTGTACAGTGATGTGTGTATTTATTTATACATATGAATAATTAGTGATCACTGTATATAATCAGATATTTATGTATTTATTTATTTAAATAGGTGTTGGGTCATAGTTCAGTGTATGTGGTTTTTTAGGTAATGAGGAAATGGTAAATACCCTGGCTTGAGGGGATTAGTATATATGGTGGCCTGCTAAAGGCCACCTAGAGGATGGAAACACTCACTGGACCCAACCCACCATCTGTCCCAGCTTCCTGGGTGGGAGGCACAGGATGGGTAGGATGTGTGTCAGTTCACCTTAAGGGTCCCCCCATGACCCCTTCCTGTAAGGATGAGCTGGTGGAGCACATCATTGGTGGAGCATATCCCTATATGGGGAATCACACCAGGGTAGGGGAAAAAGAAGAGAGTCTAACAATTTAAGATTATAAGGTTTAATTCTGGATAATGTGTAATAAAAAAGGAGTCCCCGTTGGGGCTCAATAATATGTATGCTATTTTGTGTCTATCTGAAGTGCCTACAACAGCCATAGGCAGTAACTCAGATGGTAGTCCATCTCCTGTTGCATAGGAAAGATTAACATCTGTTTCTAATTAAAAAGTTGTCTAGTGCCCCTCTTCCTATAGATTATCTGTGGGTTGGGGGATGGTAAGTGGTTGGTCCCAATGTGGTCTAATGGCAAAGGCCAACACCAGTGGGCCAAGGCAAGAAACGCCAGGGCTACAAACAGGCCTGGGGCCACCAGATCACTGGAGGGATTATCCTTCACCTGTGGGCAGAAAAGTTTTACTTTCCATTAAAAAGCCACCCTCTACATGTTTTTGGACAACACCTTGGTAGATAGTCTGAGCAGTGTCTTTCCAGTGCCCTTGGCATTCTGTCCAAACATGTTCAGACTCCTGATAAACATATAAAACTTGCCCCAGTCAACATATTTACCTCCCCAAGCAAAAACCTTCTCCTATTGTCTGATGTTCCAGCACCGAGGGGCCTGCCTTGTCAATCATTGAGGGACACCATGCTATGGCGGAGGATGTAATTTCAGTTTCTACTGCAACTAAATTACTCTTCTTCGATCCTGTTTTCTAGACACTACCGAGTTCTCAAAAATAAAAAGAAACTGATTTTTCATTTGCCGATAAAGTGCGCTGTATATATATTTTCACTACTAGATCGATTTTATTATAGATACTAATTTGTAAATCATTGGAAAGCAAATAAACAATTGCAAGCAAATAACCAATTGCAAAAAGATAGTCTAACACATCCAACTAATACTGGATCTGCACTTCTACCTTCCCAAGGATAACACACACCCCAAGGATACAATTCTAGAACATGAATAAATGAATACCTTTTGATTGCAACAAAGTTATAACTCACTGATTACTATGCCTGGCCTGCACGTGTTTCACTCCACCTCTAGGCAATAATCATGACTAAATATGTGGCTTCTTCAGGGAATATATGTATCCAGCCTATTAACTGCACTTGAATGTATTCTGGTATTAACAACCTGTGAACGTTCCAATCAATCTCATCTTGTTTGATGCCTTGTCCATGTGACAGACAGGGCCACTGTTCCCCAGGTCCACATGTTGTTGGTGCCTTTTCTCCCTCCCTTCTGGGCACTTCCTCCCCAGAGCGTGGGCAGAATGGTGAAATGGTACTTGAGTCCCAGCATGAGTCTTGCTGACACACCTGGAAATGTCTGTTCCCTCCCTGGTCGTTTTACAAACAACTTGTCACAATTAAGGCCTCTGGAAGGGGCAGGGACATATCCCAACTTTTTATCAGCATATGTTGATATTTTATTTATCTCCCTGAGCAACACTGATGGAAGAAGACACTAATTTAGTTAAACAGAATCATTTTCACGTTCATCAGAGGTAGCAAGGAATAGGCACAGGTCATCAATATTGTACTGTTCTCTTTTAACAAACTAATGTGTGGGTCTCCTTTCCTACAGCAGCACGGCCTGTCTAAAAGCATACCCTGGCTATTTCAGATAAGCAATTAACAGGCATGAGAGCAGAATCAGTAAATTGATTCTTGACCCTAGGTGCTTCTCTTCCCTCGTATTCCACAGCCTTCAGCTGCAGGCACTTGTGTGGATAATGATCTGGAAAGACAATCCTCTAGTAAATAGCTTCGTATTGAGATAATGGAAGCAGACCCACCCTTTTAAAGGCTACGCTGGGGCTTCGAGGCGTTCTCTCCCTGCAGCCCCCCGGAGCCGCAGAGGTTTCTCATAGGCATTACAGACCACCTGAAACTCCAGGCATTCCTCTGCTAGGAGAATACGCAACATAACCAATCAGGAAAGGGTAAAACTCTAGGTACTGGACGAGGATTTTCCACTTCGGGATTTCAAAGAAATCAAACCTGGTGTTAATTTCTTACGTCCTTGCTTTGAGGGTAACCCCATGCGCGCAATGTGGATGCAATGCTGGAGGCATCTTTGAAGGAGGCTTGTGCGGCCTCCAGCTATGTGATTGAAGCAGTGCTGTATGCCACCTGTAATGCACAGCCCCTGCTCAAGAACTGATTGAGGTCCATGGCGAGGGTTCTGACTTTACTACTAAAGGGGAAGGTTAAATAACTTATGCCCAACTTAGATATTTACTTCAATGTCCTGAGAGGCACTGGCCTTGACTGGCTTAGACCTTATAACAGAGAAAGCACCTAGAGGTTCATTCTCTTTAAACTCACCCTTTTTAAGTCAGATATTTTTCAGTACTAAGATGGGTGGCTTGGGGAAGCAGGCTGCTGAGAAGGCAAAACTTGACCTGCCTATCAGATCGAAAACTACTACTCTAAATTGAGAAATCTCTTCCACTGCATTCCTCTTCCTATTCAAAACATACTTGAAATGTCAGGCATTGGGTTAACGTTTCCAGCTGCTCCCACTTCTTACCAACAGTGCTGACTTTATTGTTCACATCACGCCCCCTTTCATGAAGTCTCCATAGGTTCCCAGAGGTGTGGAGAAAAGATGTTTCAGGTTGCTTGTCATTTATTTATTTGTTTATTTATTTATGTGGACATTTTTAGAGCGCACCTATCCGTAAGGCATCTGGGCACTGTGATTCTTAGGAAATGAGAACTTGCCACGTCAACATTGAAAATTATACTCAACTCGACCACAAAATATCTTCCATTAAAAACATCCACAAGCCCCAATCTGGACTCTCCCAGATACAAACCTGGATCTCCAGTGCATACCAGAAACTGAACCACACCAAAACAAAATATCTGCTTCTCTGCATTAAGACCAAACACGCCCAGATCCAGACCTGGCTGCCCACTATGAATCTAGAGGGCTTCACCCCACAGCTGACACCATGTGCCTAGTCCCTGTAATTCACTATTGACAGCATCTCTCCTGCAAAACACACATAGCAAAGGAAACCCAGACAGCTAGGTACAAACTATGACTCGAGTGGAAAATCAAGCCATTCCTTGTAGACAGTAACTTCCAATCCTCAGTACAGGAGTGTGTCCTTTCTCACCTGGCTGGTGGCCGCGTTCAACCGACCCACCTCTACCCTGGCAACAACGAGAAGTATCCACCATGCTACAGCGTGCCTCATCAAAGGCCTCCACAAATGTGACTAGAGTACACCCTCTCTCTTTGAACTGCATTGGTTGCCCCTAGAAGCTTGCATTACTTCGAAGATCAGGTGCACCGTTTAGAAAGCTGCACCCATGCATGCTCACCATCTCTGGTAACCAACGCTCAACAAGAAGCCAAGACCTGGTCAGATTAGAGGTGCTCAAAGTAAAAAGAATTCAAATCAGGAAACAGGCTTCCTCCATCTATACCCCAGGTGGCAGAACCTCACGCTGGTCAACATTAAACTCAAACCTACACACATACAATTCAGAAAGTGGCTCAAAGCCCTCCTCTAGAAGGAGGACCTTCTTCACGCACAGTGACACCTGCAATCCTGCAGCCAGCCGACCCCACGTCACTACTAATTACTGATCCTGTTGCTTAAATGAAATGTAACACAGCTGTGTTTTAACTTTTTCCCCTCATGTGTAATCCTTTGATTCGCAGTGCTCTGTTGATTCTCGGGGCTAGGTCAGCGTTTAGTAAATACCCACAATTAAATAAATAATACATTTAAATACACTGAGTCCTCTTCTTCCTCCTGCCTGTTCAGGTCCTTCCTCCCCGAAGTAGTCATTGATTGTAAGAGAGAACTGCTTGAATTACCCAGAAGCTACACTGAAGGGTGATTGGATTTGTAGCATGCCATAGGATAGGAGCATATTTTTAAAGACATGTTTCTTGCATAGGCTGCACAGTTCCTGTCTCCAATATGAATCAGAATGTAACGACTGGGAAGGGGCAGAGGAACACCTGGTGCAATGAAGATTACTGGAAAGTAATTGCAGCACTACAACAAACAAAAACACCTCCATGTCCTGCTCCCGGTGTGCCCATTGTGGCTCAAATGGTATATTTCGTTCTGCGAACACAAGAATAGAACAGTGCAGGGAATTTGAAACTTGAAAAATGTTCGTCCGTGTAGAGGAAGTTCTTTCAAATTAGAAAACTTGGCATTTCCCTTATCATCGAAGAGATTCCGTTTTCTCGGCAAGCAAAAGTATATAAAAAATATCACATTTTCCGCCCAGAGTTGATGACAACTGGAGCATTTTTAAACAGCGTAATGCTACTTCCCTGCTTCTCTTAGGCGACGTGTGTTCTTTTTAATTGGTTAATATTTAGTGTCATGGTTTTAATAAGATTGATATGGTGATAGAAGTTGCATCACGTGACGCTTCACCCCTCAATGAGATTACAGGAAGTGGCATCACTTTTTGCACTATTGCCAGGCATATGGCTTTTTTAAATGAAAACTGCATCATGTTAATAGACTGAGTTTGATCAATGGTGAACATATCCGTCTTCATTTACAAAAGTTAAGTAAAGCCTGAATTACTCTTGATAAATAATTTTTCAGACGGTTAAATGACAGGGGTTTGGAAAGATGTCCAAACATAGGCAATTACATATATTGATTGCAACCCCAGCTACCCTCATACATCGACCACGTTATTAATTGCTGCTCACACCTGTCAATGCTTGTTAGGTATTTTCCAGAAGACATTTTTACAGCCAAGCCTAGCCACCAAGCGAGATAATGTGTGTTACTTTTAAATTAACTGTATGACTGAACTAAGGACTTTATTTCAGAAATAATTACATTACGTTATGGGAGAATTTTTTTTTTCTGATGTGTGCATTTTATGGCTATTTTATTTTGCTCCTGAAATACAATAATGGAGCACCCTGCTCATGAGATACCTAGTGTTTATATTTTATCTGTGGAGCACGGGCAGAGGTTTCTAAAGTATAGGGGTGGTGGGGTGGGCAAGGGGTAGGAGATACTAGCCAGTGGTTGGTAAAAGGTGGGCAGCGAGGAAACTGCTGATCGAGTAGTACACAACATGGCAGAGATGCAGAATTGTTTGTGATTGCTACCCAGCATGATTGCAGATGGGAACAACAAGTAGCCTTTTCCAAAGTGTTTTAAGATTACTAGCCCGGTGGGTGCATTATCAAATGTTAATGTCCCTGTATTATTGTATTAGGGTTACTGAAAGGGGAACCTCTGTCTGTGCTAAAATATAAAAGAATGGGTGGGGTTAGAGTCAAAGGGCTCTAAAAGTATGGTGGTGTGGTAAAAAGGGTGGTAATGCAGTGATATGATATGATAGGTTATTTATAACATGTTTAATACCCAGAGTTTTGTAAGCACGGACCCGGGAACGAACATGTGTTGCTCTGTGTCGTCTTGCTTGCAAAGCGAATATGTTGCTCCTGAGCGATTCTCCCAAGTGGTAATGCCACAACCGCTGCTTTACCACTGCATTACTACATCTCAGTACTATGAGTTTAGTGGTAAGGTAAAGAATAAACTTCCAGCAAAAAGCTGGATAGAAATCCTCCACCTTACAGCCAAAAATTAGCAAAAGCGGGTATTACTACCAATAGAATTAACCCCAATTGTAATTCTGCCGAATTCATCATGGGAATTTACACCGCCCTATTACTACTTGTAATCCCATCGTTAATCCACCGGACCAAGGGAAAATTTGTTTATGATCTCATACTTATGCTTTGGTGTCATGGTGGCTTGGGGATTTGGGTCAGCAGTGACTGCTAAAGGCAACCTGAAATTCGGGCCCCTCCACAGGTGGACTTGGTAAGTAGACACATTGGGAGATTTCCCTCCTTTCGTATTCCCTACAGACCAGTCTTTCTATGCCATATGAAGAATGCGTATATATATTGCCATGTTACCACCTAAATCTTTAGTTGTAGGGAGGTTCAATGATATGATATGATATGATTTGATATGATGAGGCATTTATAAACGTGCCTGTACGCACATGTTTCTAGGTGCGACAAGAAAAAGTTGGAAGACAGAGGGAAGTGCAAGCAGGGAAGCATTGCTCTGAGTAAGTGGAGCCTTGAGGCAGGGGATTGTAGGGTTACAGATACAAACCCTAAGTGCACAGAGGCCCAGAGGCAGTGCCAGTGCTTACAGGTCGAGGAGGAGCCTGGTGCCCATTGGTTCCTAAAAGTAGCCAGGTGACCAGTAAATGCAGCAGAAAGGGGGAGGGTCAGCAAAGGAGAGGAAGAGAGAAGCAGCCCCAAACAGCAAGGTCTTGAGCTGCTTCCAGAACCTGAGGTGGTCCTGCTCAAATTGAATGGTAATCTAAATGCGCAGATTCTGCTCCAATGTTAACCCTTTTTTGTGGAAAGGTGATCACTGCTGAAAAATCAGAGTGCAAAATGCCAACACAGCCCTTGTGTGTATGCTCTTCACCAATATAGTTCAGGGTATTGTGAGGAAGCCGGAATGACACGCGGACACAGAGGACTCACGGTATTGGTGATAGACTTTTATTAAATGATAAAAGTGTTGGAAACTGCCTCACTGTCTCTAATCTAGGAGGTATGTCCCTACCTCAACCAGAACTGAGGGTCTGCCCTTGTCAAGATGTCCAAAGCAAAAATGTCCTATGTCCAGAATCCCAGCACTCACATTCTAAAACAAACTCTAAGGTGTTAAGTGTATTTTCTTTGGCTTCTCTGGCTTGAAAAGTGCTGAAATGTTCAAGTTCACCAAAAAGGTATAATCCAACACAAGTTTCAAATGGCTAATATTCACAATTCCTGGTAATGGCTCCCTTCCCCAGATTTCTTGCTACTAAAACACAAGTTCCAAAGAATAACCAATTTCTTGAAAGCCCAAGAGGATGACCCCTTCCTCTTGGTATTACAATCCACTCCAGGAGAAATAACTCCCATCCCTAAGTTTTTTCCACAATCAATGTAATTCAAAATCCCAAGGGCATGACTCTTCCTTAGGATTCCCTTTTCAAAGAATCACAACTTGGGTGTGGGTTCAAGACTCGCAAAACACCTGCTATACTCTCCTGCTAGGTTTTATCATGTAGATCCTTTACACCAGAGGTCGCCAAACAATCGATCGCGGGCGACTAGTAGCTCGCCTGAGCCTTTTCAGTCGCCCGCGCTGAAGATACCGAAAAATAAACATTTATCCTAAATTATATTATTTAATGGTGATTTTTGCAGCCATGTTCCGTGTTCAGGATCAGAACCCTAGTCGGCCCAATTGCAGGCAGAGAGCTTGGCTACTGTGCCACTTGGAACTGCTTGTAAATCCACTGACAAATGTCAGTATCACGTTATGCTTCTGCAGGCCGCATCCACTGACAAATGTCAGTATCACGTTATGCTTCTGCAGGCCGCCTGTAGTACCACAGTTGGCCTTGTGCGCCCCCACAACAGTCTTTCTTAAGCAAGCTTCTCTTGTTTGCCAGAGATGTTGGAGGGGCAGGATCAGGATCATTGTGACCACGCAATGAAAATATCACAGTAGCACTGCTGCTCGCCTGGAAATGTTCAAAATAATATTTTAAAAAATGGTGCAATTTCTTTCCAAATTCCACAACGTACATTTCCACTTTAAATCGCTTCCATGACACAAGTACACCCACTTTTAGTACATTAAGCAATCCATAGACACGCTGTACAGTAGAAGCCTACCAGGGTAGTTCAGCAGGTTGACAGACCGATGCTGAGATGTTATATATTCAAAACTACAGGTTGTTAATCGTATTACTTTTTGCAATGCATTATAAACAAAGTGCTATACAATGTGTTTGGCCAGGGTATGGGTGGGCTGGTTGCTTGCTTATATTCAGGGCTGAGGTGAGGATATTTCTGCCCATGTGAAAATCAAAAGTTGGCACCCATGAACCCACAGTTTAATTTCCTAAAAACTGCTGTCAGCATAACAGAAGCCTTTGTGATTAACCAGTTTGACAAGCATTTAACATCTTTATAAATATAACTTGTGCTAAAACACAGAGGGGCACACAAATAATAATGATGTGTTATTTATATAGCGCCTTAATCCAAAGCGCTTTACAGAGCACATATTTACATGCAATATCACCCAACTGAAATTGGTATGTGTATCGACCTCAGAAGGATGAAAGGCTGAGTTGGCCTTGCCGGGATTTTAACCTGCGACCTGCAGATCACGCTCAGATAGCAGCAGCGAGTGCTCAACCTGCTGAGCTATCTTACCGGCAAATAACAGAGTATGTGTGGTGTCTGACAAAAAAAAACATTTCAAACAAAACTTTTGAACGCAAGCAACATTTTTCAATTTGGAAATTACTTTTTTTTATTTGGAAAATAATAGTGTGCCTAGCATGTAGAAAGCCTGCATAAAACGCAAAGGAAGGGGCACATAAATTACAGGATATTTGTATGGCAGTCCAATAAATATCTGTCTTTTTGAGACAGCTACTAATAAATAATAATGCAACAAAGAGGTTTTTGAAGTTCTTAATATATTCGTGAAGGCATAGGTTATTCCATCTGTTTATAGAGGGGAAATAATCGAGCCAAAAAAATATTGGTAAATATTCCGAGGCTTATAAATATCCCCACCCCGATATCGTCCGCTAGTAGCTCTCCACTGTTGGCATCCACTACAAGTAGCTCTAGCTAACGTAAAGGTTGGAGACCCCTGCCTTACACAATTTGGGTACCGGTACAAGACACCTGGTATACTCTCCTGCCAGATTTTCTCTTTATTCCTATATTTCTTGTGTTTGCACAGTTCTAGTATTCTGTATCATTTTTATCAAAACACATGGTCTCTGTAAGTGATTTCAATCCGGCACACACCCAAGTCAATGCCTAGCATTTAGTGCACAGCTGAAATCCTTATTTATTTTTGTCTAAAAGTTATTTATTCTGAATGATATTCCACTAATATCACGCCCTTCTCCTGGAACACTCCCCCCGCCCCCGCACACTGAACCAGGAATCAGGCTAGTTTGCAAAGGTTCATATTTATTTATGTCTTTAAAATGTAATCACAATGGGCCTGATCACGACTTTGGCGGTAACCCTTAAATCCGGCAGTAGTGCTATTACCGCTGGATTTAAGGGTCTGCCAAATCAGGACTTCGCCAGATTTCGCCCCAGCTCTGAGCTGGGGGGAAATCCGCTGAAAATGTGCACTATTACCGCCGGCAGGAAATCCGCCACTGGTAAGAGCGCGAAAATTCCCCATTTAGCCCAATGGGGAATGGGGCATTCCCGAATGGGGTCAATGGGGAATGGGGATTAACATTACCGCCAAACTCGTGATACAGCGCTATTAGCACTGGGGAGTTCGGCGGTAGGGCTAATACCGCCGGTTCTATTACCGTCGGCGTTACTTCCAAAGTCGTGATCAGGCCCAATATGTCTTAAGAGGTACACAGCAATCACCAATGGGGTGAGGTAACACTGAATAATCTCTTTAATACACAATGAGTAAGTAGTGAGCAAAACAATTCAGGAGAGAAATATTTTTGTGTGGGTTCAGATCAGATAGCACTGTGGTTAGAGGTGCCCCGTGCACACCCCTCAACCCCCAATAGGCAATGGTAAAGAGATAGGAGGAGAGAGCAGGTATTCAGGAATGGCAGAATTCAAACAGAATATCAATCCCACTTCCCCCTTTCAAACACAAGAGAAAACGGAATTGACTGTCAAGCTCTCAGACTGGCTTTTAATGTTATCTTTACGATGGACTGGGCAAAAACACCAAATATGGTCAAAATTGCTGAAATTGTTATAAATTCGTATGGGAGCCGCTTTGGATAGTTGCACATAAACACAAGCAATGATTTAATCGCAACAAAAAACATTTGTAATATTAAAATTCATGTCAGAAGCAATTAAAAGCTGTTTTACACGTGTACAAATTTCCCAACCTGAAAATTTGCGGCAAACTTTTCACTGCATGATATTTGCGATAACGGGAGTTTGGAGTGCGATGGAAAGCTGTGGATGTTAGCTACAAGCAGGAGTTGACATTTTGTTTCTAGCACAAAAACTGAGGGAGCTACAGACATTTTAGTGAAGATCATTTTTCGAGATGGGCGCAAGAATGGAAAACAGGAATGCGCTTTTAAAATTTACAAATGGGTTTCTTACACTAGATGATGACTATGAACACAATGAATAACACACAGGAACACAGTCACTTGATCAGGGTGACTACCTGCTAAGGAAACTCGCCTATGAGTGCAATGACAGTTTTAACAATATTAGTTCTGGAGGAAATGGGGGCGTGGCCTGGAGCTCATGGTGGAAGGAAGCTAAGGCGCCGAGCTCCGGCCGAGACGCCGCGTTACGATCCTCGTCAGACCGCTTGCAGCCTGCCCCCGAGCCACAAACTCGGACAAAATACGGCGGAATCTGCCGCCGAGCAGCGACAGCAACCCCGAGTAAAATCGGAGCCGGGAAACCTTAACTCTGCCCTCCACGCACCTTCCCCCTCTCCACCCCGGCCTGCACCCAAGATGGCGGCCCCTGCGCTGCCTTAACACCACCGAGCGGACCGCGGCCGAGAACTCCAGCACACGGAGGTGCGATTCGTCTGCAGCCGAGACCCTGGGGAACAAACTCCCATACAGCCCCGACTCGCACTCAGCACCCGCGGCCCCTCCGACACGCAGGACGCCGTGAGCCGCGGACGAGAGCTCCTGGACCTGCTCCTGCTGTGCGGGCGGGAACATCCTGATTGCCGCCGAGACCGCCGTTGACACGCCGGCAGCGGAGACTGCTGCCCAGGAGGTGAGGAGACAGGGGGGGCCCCATTTGACATTGCCGCGGCTCCAGCGCCCGCCGCCGCTCTGAGACCTGAGCCCGGAGCCCAGTGGCGCCCAACCCCCCCTCATCCTCCCACCGCCAATACCATCAACTCACCCCACACTGCCTGCCTGGCGGACTGAAACACCCCCGCAAGACTCGAGAGCAACGCACCATCGAGACATCGTAGCCCGGCCCTCAGGCCCGCCATGTCTGCCAGAGGCAAACCAAAACCTCCTACGATGGACAGCTACGTCTCCACAAAGGCCAGAATCTCGGCCGACCCACGCCCCCCCAGCCCCGAACCTCCAAAACCGAAAAATGCGGATCCCACCGAGAACCAAGCACAAGTGCTGGAGGCCATAGCATCCCTGCGCACCTTCATTGATACCAAAATCGATGAATTCAGGTCAGACATTCAGCTTGTGAGACAGGATGCCAGGAACTTAACGGATAGGGTCGCCACCTCTGAGACGACCATTAAAGAGACCACTGAAACCACTGTGGAGCTGAGGTCCAAGGTGACGGACCTCGAAAGGAAGGTGGCTTTTCTCGAGGCGAGGCCTGAGGAGGCCGAGGGACGTGCCAGAAGGGGCAACATCAGGATACTTGGAATCCCTGAAGGCGACGAGGGCCCGAACCCGACTGCATACATAGAGACCCTACTACAACAAGAGGTGGGCGCAGGCAAACTCACGCAAGGCTTTGCTGTTGAGAGGGCACACAGGTCCCTCCAAAAGAAACCCCCTCCGGGCTCTCACCCTCGCCCAATAATAGCAAAAATACTTAATTATCAAGACAGAGAAGTCATCCTCAGACACTCCAGGGAGATCGGCCCACTTGTACGCGGCAACACCAAAATATCCGTCTACCCAGATTACACCCCAAAAGTGCAAAGGGAGAGAAACTCGTTTGTGCCAATCAAAGCCAGGTTGCGACACCTAAACTTAAAGTATATGCTGCTCTATCCCTCTAGACTAAAAGTCATCTACAGGGGCCGCTCGATTTTCCTGGAAACCCCGGAGGCAGCCAACATGTGGATGGAGGACAACAACTTAGCCCAAGGCGCTGACACTCACCCCAATGACTAACGACTGAAACTAAGTACCGGACCGCATACTCAACCGCCGACGCAAGACCCCGCAAATAACACATGCACTCTGCAGTGCGGAAGCAATCAACACTACAGTTCGCCAAATTGACGCGGCTCTCGCTTGGCCCCACACCGGACTCAGGACTTCGCCCCCGCGAACAGACCAGGACAGGCCAGTTGCCTGACCGACCCCACTCGAACCCGACGCCCGGATGGGTCCCGACGGTGCGAGAGCGCCTGAGCGCAGCGAAATGAACGCAGTCGCTAGGCGCACAAGTTACAGTTACGTTACCTGTTATGTTATAAGCACAGTCACTACATCTTCACGCCCGAGTGGACAACAGGACACGCCGACACAGCACTCCAACTTAGGCGAGTACGAGGGACGAATGCTAAATCGCCCTATCAGGAACCCAAACCCCCTGGGCAGACCCTCTGAGGAGGAGGAAATAAAGATCACCCACACACCCAAATGACTTCACAACTAAAGATACTAACGTGGAATGTGCGTGGGATGAACTCCTACCTGAGAAGAAATCGCATTCACTCCTATCTCCGCAGGCAGAAGGTCTCTATAGCTATGCTCCAGGAATCCCACCTGACGGCGGAATCCTCTTCCAAACTAGCAGAGAGATGGGGTGGCACTGGAAAGGGAGCAGCGTACTCCAAGTACGCACGGGGAGTCTTCACATGGGTGAACCCAAGCGTCCCGTTTCGCCTACAGGGGTCGGAAGCAGACAAAGATGGCAGATACCTGATACTTTGGGGGACCATTGAAAACACCGCAATCTGCCTGGTCAACTCCTACTTCCCGCAGCACGGGATACCATCGCACATCGCAATGCTCTGCCCCAAAATAGCCCACAACAGGGAGGGCACCCTTATTTGGGGAGGTGACTTCAACTGCACCAGCAATGGCGAGATGGACAGGTCGGTGCCTCTACCACAATCACGCAATGCCGCCACCACGGCCCTTAACAACGCTCTGGAACACCTAGACCTGGTGGACATATGGAGAGCGCGACACCCAAACGAAAGGAGCTACTCATACTATTCTGCCCCCCATAAGGTTCACACAAGGATCGACTACCTTTTCACCGACAGGGAACAAGTTGCCCTGGTAGAGGACGTCACATACCTAGGCAGATCGATATCTGACCATTCCCCGCTGGTCATGCAGTGGAGACTGACTGGCCCCAGGCCTCCGATTCCGACATGGAGACTGTCCCCTATGGCACTCACTGATCAAGAGTTCAAGGAAGACCTTGGCATGAAACTCGAAGATTACATAGACAATAACAAAGGCTCTGTATCGAGCTGGAGCACGCTATGGGAGGCGATGAAAGTGGTAACACGGGGCGAAGCCATCTCTGGAGCGGGAGGTATCCGGAGACGCCTGAAAGAGACACTAGAAGAACATGAAGCGGAAATAACACGCCTCGAGTCCCAACTGGACACCACTACTGAAGGGGAAGAGACCCTGCGGGGACTTCGAGACGACTGCCGAATGGCATGGGACAGACTGGCGAAATTCGACTTTGCAACCAACACTACCAAGATACACAAAGAGGCCGATAAACCAGGCAGACTACTCGCATGGTTGTGCAATCGAGAACACCCGAGGCATTACATCACCGAGATCCAGGATGAACGGGGAGTCACACACAAATCACAACCTGACATCAACACCACTTTTGCAGAATTCTACTCCGAGCTCTACTCCCACGACAAACAAATACCCAGAGAAGACATCAGAGCCACCCTGGAAGAGATCGAACTCCCTAAACTAGCCGAGGACCAGCGTGCAGCACTCGATACTGAGATCACTGCCGACGACATCAAGGATGCGATCAGATCTCTAGCCACCAGCAAATCTCCGGGGAGCGATGGACTCCCCCCAGAGTTCTACAAAAACTACGAAGACATCATCACTCCAATACTACTGGGAGTCTACACGGAAGCATACGAAGAAGGAATTCTTCCCAGCACCATGAGGGAAACCATCATAATCCCCATGCTTAAACCAAACAAGCCACCCGAACGCTGCGACTCCTACCGCCCGCTAGTGATGCTGAATTACGACGCCAAGATCTTAACCACCATTCTGGCTAAGAGGCTAGCGAGGGTGATTGGGTCTATTGTACACGAGGACCAGAATGGGTTCATCCCGGGACGCAACACCTCGGCCAATCTGAGGAGGCTGCAACACGTCATAGCCGAAACCCACGAAAGCCCTGAGGATCTGGCGGTGCTCTCACTCGATGCGGTCAAAGCCTTCGACTCCATCTTCTGGGAGTGGTTAATCGAGGTGCTGATTGAGTTTGGGTTTGGAGAAGGCTTTGTGAGATGGGTCAGGGTCCTTTATAGTTCACCCAGTGCCAGAGTGAAGACCGGGCGAATAATATCGGAAGCCTGGGCGATACAAAGAGGCACTAGGCAGGGCTGTCCGCTATCACCCATGTTGTACGTTTTGGGACTGGAGCCGATCGCCATCTACTGCAGAAGACAGTTCTTTGATGCAGGCATAAAACTAGGCGACAGACACTTCATAATTTCATTATATGCGGACGATGTTCTCTTATACCTACAAGACCCACAAGTGAATGCACAGGTCCTACTCGATGTCCTGGACAACTACGCCCACTATTCAGGAATCAAATTTAGCAGATCTAAATCTTGCGCATTCCCATTAGCCGGACTCAACAAGATAGGCATGGAAGAATTGCCGGAGGTGGGGATAAAATGGCAACCAAAGATGTTCCGCTACCTAGGAATCAACATAACACATACCCCAGAACTTACCCACGAACACAACACTGAAAGAGCAACAAAAGCACTCCGTAACTCCATGAAGTTCTGGTCTAAGCTGCCACTTGCCATGATGGGCAGGGCAGCGATTGTGAAAATGATCATCCTACCCAGATTCCTCTACTACTTCACGAATGTCTGCCACTACATCCCTATGCCCTTCTTTAAAAAACTGGATTCGCTCATTAGAGACTTCCTATGGGGCCCAGCTAGGCACAAGCTACCTCTGAAGATCCTCACGCTGCGACACAAGGAGGGGGGGATACAACTCCCAGACCTACACATGTATTACTTAGCAGCCCAACTCAGCCACGTCACAAGGTGGCTCCATGATGACCCAAATGCTGAATCAGGTCTCCTAAGACTAACATCTTCCAACCTGTTTCCCAAGGAATCACTCTGGAACCCACTTAAACAAAAACTAGGGGTCCCTATGATTGTGCAGCTGGGCAGACAAATCTGGACTAGAACCTGCTCCATCCATCAAATCACTCACCCGTACTCTCCTGACACCCCCATCCTTGTGGACGCATGCCAATCCATATCAGACCTCAAAGTGGCAAGAAAATGGGAGAGCGCTGGGATTTACACCTGGGGCGACATATACGAGGACGCCAAATTCAGAGAATTCGAAACGATCCTAGAATCAGAGGAACTAAGCAGAGGCCAATTCCTGTGGTATCATCGTCTCAGACAGATTGCAAAGACGAAATGGCCTGAATGGCCAGAAGAACCCAACCCCCTCCTCAACGAGATGCATGAACTCTCAGACGGCTGGAAACCAATAACCCGCCTCTACGGCCGACTAATAGACAGACCCAACCCTAAAAGCGCAGCACTAAAAGAAAGATGGGAAATTGACCTCCGGGTCACGCTCACGGACACTGAGTGGGAGAGAGTGCTACTTTACCCCAGTGAGGTCTCCAGGAACATCAGATTCCGACAAATCCAACTCAACGTCCTCTACAGAACATACATGACCCCGAAGAGAGTCTCCAGCTTTAACAATAAGACAACATCAAACTGCCCTTGGTGCGGCACCATCCCAGCAGACCTACTGCACATGTTCTGGTCTTGTAACAGGGTGTCGCAATTCTGGTCCAAAATAAAGCAAACCTGCACGGAAGCTGGCATCACCAGATACAACTGGGACCCCCAGGAATGCCTCCTCGGAACTTACCCCAGACTGAGCAAGATCAAACATGTGGTCAAGCTGATGGACATCTCCTGCATCCTAGCCAAAAGAACCATAGCTATGGCTTGGAAATCTAAGCCAGGCCCGAGATACCAACACTGGCTTAGAGAACTAGAGCGCTGGACCACAGCCGAGACCAGGGCCTGGCAAGATGGAGCCACCACTGGAACAACCGACGTAAACAACACCCTGGAAGCGTGGAAAGCTCTCCTCCGCGACATACCCTTCGCTGCTGATCACAAGCCCCCCTGAGGTGCCTGTCCACCCTAACACTAAACAACTACGGATCCACCTAGTATCTGAACCCCGAACATTCGCAAGCCCCGGAACCCTGCCTTCACACTCCCTTCCTCCAGAATACCTGTTGAACGAAGACATCCTCACAAAAAGACTGTGCAAGTTTGTTGTTAATTTTTGTTGTTACCTGTTTCTATTACACCTCACTTGGCTAACGGATACCTTTACTAAACGCAACCTTGAAATGTAACCTTACCAAAAATGCCAATAAAAAGTGTTTTAAAAAAAAATTAGTTCTGGAGGAAATAATGGATGGTTTGGAGAGAGGTTTCAGACAATGCAAAGATACTCCTAACACTACAGGTTCTAAATGCAAGATAGGATGGGTCTAAGATAGGTATAAGACTATGCAAAGTACATATGATAGTGACACAATTCTTCCAATTTATACTCACTGGATCTGTTTTTGAATGGGACCGTCAATTCCGGTCAGGGAATTGGATCTGGTTTAGGAAAGACGGCTGGGCCCTTCAGATTGGTCAGCAAGGTGTTCTGGTCACAGCACGGCACAGGACTGGACAGGGTCAGCAAGGTGCTCTGCTCACAGCACGGCACAGGACTGGATCAGATCTGCCCTTCTTGGTTCTGTGGATATTTCACTTCAGCAGGCAAGCAGTAACAGCACATCCCAGCTGTATTATGATGCTTCCTCTTAGGCTTGTGGGGTTCTGTTCTGGAATTTGAGGCCTAGCTGAGAATGTTTCAGCTATGTAATAGGCATTTTGCTTTAACAAGTTTCTGGAGTCTGGAGCAAGGAAGATGTAGTGTTCAGCAGCAGGGTGCTCCGCCAGCATCAGGATATTGAGTGAATCTGTCTGTCTTTATGTGTGGTGAGCTGTCTCTATTTATGCTATGAAATGACATCATAAAGGGGGTGTGTGTGTTGGTTTAGCCAAAGCTTTCCCCTTTGTAAGGTGATTGGGTCAGAGTCTACTCTCTGCCTTCATAGGAGGAGAGAAACAGAGTGTCATCTTTATGGTGCAATTATATGAGGCTGAGAATCTATCCTTAGCCCCTGGAACACAAAATCTACTTTTGGCAAAAATACATATTTCCACATGGGAACCTCTATAAAAATCACATATACAGATTACATATTTTACATAGCAGCCATTCCTCCAAACCCCGTAGTTGTGGGATCTTGTCTCTGCTTTTCACAGAATTTTGCCCTTTTCACTAGGAACAAAATGTCCTATTTCTAAACAATTTTCTACAAGTGTGCGTGTTTAACATGGGAATAAGTGTATAAAGTTTCCCAATTCTAGCAGAAATACATTTTGCATAAAATCACATTTCTTGCCATTGCTGTCCAGAACATGTCACACAGTTCTGGCACCTCTTCATCCGTGCAACCAGAAATTAGATTAACAACTCTGTTACTTTTATATTTTTCACAATTTTGACTGGTAAGTTATCAGTCTTTTTAAAAATATGTTCTTTGTCCATGTTAAGCAACAAATGGTTGTTTGGCTCCACTCCTTGGTCTCTCCCTGGAAGCACAGGAGCTGTCCCCCATGTTTGTTCCTTTCAGAGGCCATTTACGACTGTCTTCACACTTCGAATTTCCTGAGCTGCAGCTTGTCATTGTTCCCTTTGCATCTGTAGACCAGGTTCTTTCCTACCCTGTAATTAACACTTCTCTGTGATTTCCTGCTGGGGGGAAAGACATTCCTTCTGTGAGAAAAACCTGTTATTCAAGTTCTGCCGCTTCGGCCAGGTTTAAATTAATTGTTAAATTGTGTAAAATGATGTGGCCTTTTCCTTAGCACAAAACAGACTTGTTGTATCAAATGCAGCTAGAATTCTCATTCAAGATTTTAAACCATGGGATCAAACAATTACAATATGGGTTACTATCAGTAACAGGCCTCTTAGACATTTGTTTTTCAGTTTATACATGTTAAAGTTTAATCAGGTAGGCCCCTAACAGCTACCATCAGAATAGCCCTCTGCTGCACAAACATTTTTTACAGATCCACAGGCAGGCCACTTTTGCTGTGAAAATCTCTCTATGCTTTTAGCCTTTCAGGACCTTGTATGTTCACAATGATTTCATGACTAAGTGAATTGTAGCACCCAGAGATAATTGTGGATATTTGGAAGGCGTTCTGTACCAGCATTCTGAAGCTTCCGCAGCAAAGAAAAAGTAATTTAAAGCAAGATTTGGAGTTTCATTTAGCAAAGCACTGCTTTTTCCTTCTGCACTCCGCTTTCAATTGTTGTGCAGCCCAGTGACACATTTCAGTAGTGAGAGCACAGTTGCACCACTGACAACATCTTAAGATCATAGTGGGTCTTCATACTGTCTGCAGATCTTTCTAGATTCCGTTGAGCATAGGCAAAAGCATGTTGAAGGTGTTTTCTCAGATTCTCAACATACTCATGAGTTGTGGAGGCATTTATCAAGGTCTGCTCTTGGGTTCTGTATAGTAGATGCTGGGGTAGCACCATACTTCGTCCAGTCATCAGCTCAAATGGAGACATTTTTATAGCAGAAGAAGGGGTAGATCTGATGGCCATCAGGACAAGGGGTAATCAAATGTCCCAACTTGGCCCAGAATCTGCCACAAACCTTTTTAATATGCTCACAATAATTTTGTTGTTTCTCTCAACTCCACCACTAGAGGATCGCCGGTAGGCAATGTGTAGTTTCCTTTTGACCCCAAGTATCTCCCACATCTTTGTCATCACTTCGCTATTGAAGTGACTACATTGGCCTGACTCAATCCTTTGGGATAGTCCAAAACGCGAGAAGATGCGATTGATCATTAGGGCAGCTGCTGTTTCTGCCTTGCAATTTGGGGCCGGGAGACATTCCACCCATTTAGTGAACAAGCATGTTATGGTCAACATGTACTTGTTCCCCCTAGAGGAGCTAATCATGGGCCCGATAAAATCGACTTGTAAATCTGACCAAGGCAGTGTCATCCCCCTCTTTTGAAGGGGAGCACCATGTGTGAGTGAGGTTGGCTGAAATTGTGCAAACACAAGACACCCCATCATGTATTGGTAAAGGTCCTGCCCCATGTGTGGCCAGTATGCAACCTCTCGCAAGATTTCTAATGTCGTATGAAACCCCCGATGACCGGCTGTGGCCGCATCATGGGCATGACTTAGCATCAGGCTTCGGAATGAGGTAGGGACCACCCCCTGGTCATGGCCAGATATGGATTTCCTCACCAACAAACCGTCTTGGATTTGGAACATTTTTGGACATTTCATCAACACTGTGAGGTCCGTTTTCCCAATTTAATCGGCATCCATCAGGGGAAGGTTCTCAGGGTCCTCAATGTGTTGATAAAATTTACCAATTATTGGATCCCCTTTTTGAGCCGTAATCAAATCAGCATCTGGGGTCTCCTTACTCCATTGTGCAGTTGAGAGTTCATTTTGAGAATTTGTCTGGGACCTAGTTATAGCAGTGACCTGGATTTCCCCCAACAGGGACTCAATCTCAAGTAGATCCCCTTGGATGGCTCTGGTTTTGGCCAGCTGATCAGCTAGGTCATTCCCAGTTTTGGCTGGTCCCTCTACTTTAGAATGGCCCTTGATCTTTTTCCAGTAGATGGTCATCCCATTCGAGGTGACCAGATCATCAATATTTTGTATTAATTTTCTGTGTTTTAAAGGTTTATTATTAGCACATAGCATGCATCTGGTTTTCCAGTTAACCAGGTGCTCCACGAACCTGTTCCGTACATAATCTGAGTCTGTGATTATGACCAGTTCATGGAGTTGGTGTTGGACAGCAGTGAGGATGGTTTGATGCACAGCCGTCAGCTCTGCCACTTGACTACTTTGGGGACCAATTTTGTACCCAGCGCAGGGTTCTGGGGCATCATTCACCAATGCATTCCCTAAGCCGGCCACACATTCCTTTTCCTCATTGTTGTCAACATGGTAGCACCCATCCACATAGACAGTGGGCATTCCCTCACACTGGTCTTCTTCATAGACTTTGTGTGGGGAATTAAGGTAGGCCTACATGTTGTCCTTGATTTTAACACTTTCATCCTCGAGACAGTTTTCTCTGGTACAATCATGTAAGTCAGCCAAACCTTGCGTGAGGGGACTCTTCTTGTTTTGGCCATATCTGACCTCCACAGGAAAGCCTTGAATTGACAGAATCCAGGAAGTAATTCAAGAATTACTCACATTTCCGGCCCGGATTCTGTCACTTTGAAGATATTGCAAAGGTTGGTGTGGAGTCTCCACTATGATGTGTTCCCCCTGGATAAACGGGCGGTAATTCTTCAATGCCCACACCGTTGCCAGGAGTGCCATTTCACAATCGTTGAATTTTTCCTCCACAGAGGATAAAGTCTTACTCGCATAGGAGATTACTTTATTGACCTTGTCATGCTTTTGATATAATACTGTAGTGAAGCATGTATTTGAGAACCCTGTTTGCAAGAAGAACTCCTTGTTTTTGACATGGTAAGCGAGGCAAGGTGCTTGTGAGAGGCTTCTTTTGAGTTGTCTTACTGCCTCGGCTTGTTCTGGACCCCACTCCCATTTGACCCCCCCTTCAAAAGATGGATCAGGGGTCTTGTGATCTCTGTTTAATCCTCAATTAACTTTCTGCTGTAATTAGTTAGTCCAAGGAGGCTCCTTAGTTCCCGCAGAGTTGTGGGGTCTTTTATTTTCTGGAGGGCTTCTACTTTCTTTTCCTGGGGAGTTATCTCATGCCCCAAGAAATTGACACGGGTTCTGTGCCTTTTGGAAATAGAGTTTTGCTCCGGCCGCCCTCAACTGTGTCAGAACATAACAGATCTCTGCTATGTTTTCCTCCACAGTTGAGCCGTTGACTAGAACATCATCTACATAGGTCAGGTTACCCCTTTCACCCAAGTCTTGCATGTCCTTATGTAGAAAGATGTTAAATTCATTGCCGCAGTTGATGTATCCAAAGGGAGTAAGGGAGTCCGGGTCCAAGTGTACTGCTGCCCCCAAAGGTAAAGGCCAGCTTGTATCAGTCCTCCCTACTGACAGGTACAGTCCAGTACCCATTGGTCAGGTCAATGGCAGTGAATACCTTCGACCCCTGTATCTGGGCCAGCCCTTGGTCAATGTAGGGAAGAGGCCATCAGGAAGTATGGACCTGTTTGTTGAGCTCCCTTAAGTCAGCACAGAGTCTCCACTGGCCGTTAGGTTTCAAAATCCCCAGCACCGGATTATTGATGGTGCTGTGGACTGGACGAATTATCCCACGGGACTCAAGGCTCTTAATTATTTCAGTTAGGGACTCCATTGATGCGAGAGGCAAGCGATATTGCTTCACAAACACTGGAGTCCTGCCAGGGTCCGTGGGAATTGTTGTTGTGTGGATGTCAGTGTGACCACAGTCATATGAGTCCACCGCAAAGAGATCTTGGAAATCTAAGAAAACCTGTTTGAATGTTTGCTTTTGCTCCAGAGTCTTACAGGCATCAGCTATGTTGACTCTCTCTTCAACCATCTGCCTGAAGCCTGTAAAGACTTTCGGTTTGGCTATCTCAGCGGCCTCCTCCAGCTGGGTGGAGAAGTCCCTGGTCAAAGTGCTGACTTGGACTAATGGCTTCAGCTGGGGAAGTCAGTCCTTGTGGACTTGAAGGATCACCTCATCCCTCCTGAAGTCACAGGTCACATCTTCCTTAACATAAGGGCAGGAAGAGTACACCAGGAAATTCTCCCCAGGCCGGGTGAAGAAACTGTCTGGTGTTGTGTCATCGTCGCTATCACTGTCAAAACAGTCCTTAGGGATTGGTCCTAACAGTTCGTTACCTAAATATATGGAAAAATGTTGGTCATCAACCGCCATTCCAATAATGGTGCCTGCACCCAGAGTGATACTCTTTAGGTCACTGTTATCCACCTCTATTGGAATGGTGTTGTGTTCTATGTTGACTAGTGGTGTTGGGTTTACCCCCAACCCTTGCTGTTGGAAGTGAGCATTGAGATGGGCATAGGCGTCAGGATTTTTCAGTTTCTGTCCTCTTTCAATTTTTACTTCAGTGAGAATAGTCGGGTCCGTTCTGGGATGGTGACTTTGCGCCTCATTACAACCCAGGCGGTAAGTTCCCTACTTTACCACCATGGTGTAAACTCTGTTTACACCATGGTGGATGGCGGATTTACCGCCCCATTCCAAGGTGAGTGGGGCGGTAAATCCCCATTCCCCATTTACTCTTCCCCATTCCCATTTTTGCCCCATAGGGCATAATAGGGATGGGGAAGGCGCTAATTACGGTGCCGTAATTAGCACTAAGGCGGGTTAGCGCCTTGCATTTTAACGCCTGCTAAAAGCAGGCGTTAAAATGGTAATCAGGCATTAAGGGTTAACGGCGCCGACGGCGCCGTTAAACCCTTAACGCCTGGGTTGTAATGAGGCCCTTCCTCTCAAATCTGAATTTCAACTACATATGGAAGCAGTTGAGCTGATCGAAATGCTTTCTCTGGGTCATCAAAGTCCATGGGATTACACGCTAATCGGGACCAAGCTTTGAAGTTTATTAGGTCCAAACTAATGGCAAAATGATTGAGAATGTCACTGCCTAAATAAAATGCAGCAGGGACATATCGCACGACCCAACAATTATGGACTATTCTCTTGTTGCCTATGGAAAGTTTGAGCATACACCTGCTATGCAGAAGATGTTAGGAATCGGGTGTTTCCAGGTCCATTTCCCATTCGTCTACCAGTTTAAATGTGGGAATGGCTGGATCTTTTGGGAGTTTGCGGAACATGGCCTCGCTGATGAAGCTCTTACCGTTGTTCCCACATGCTCGGGCGAGAACAGAGTTCTTCCCCTCATTTAACTGAATAGGGATGAACAACTGTTCTACAATGTCCTGAATATCAGCAAAGCTTTGAGCTGATTTCTCATCTTTTTGGACTATAGGAGTGGGATTTTCTGATTGTGAATTTGTATAGTATTTCAGAATGTTTCCTTCCAGTGTGGAATGCCACTGTAGACTGGAAGGAAGGTTGATTTTCAGAAATAGAGAGGACTCCCCATCACCAGTTTGTTGTCCTACTGCAATTACTGTCATGTCTGGGATTTGGTTATTCAGGAAGTGAAATTCAATTTGGTCAGGTTTTTGTTCAACCATGTGGCATGTGCCATTTAAACTAACATAGTTGACACTCTGTTTCTATTTTATTGGTCGATTAGTCTGGGTCCAAAGAGCCTTGTTTACACAATCTATGAGGGGAGACAATTAATGCAGGATGTCATTCCCTAGTAAACATGGTGTGCCCTCTGGAGTCACAACTACGACTGGGTGTTCACCTTGTGTCTCCCAATTTTAATGTCTAAATCTGCAGTCCCCTTGACAGGAATTTCATTCCCATCGAAGTTCTGAAGTTGTCCAGGAAGAGGGGTGAGAGGAATTTGGTATTTCTCCCCCCTTCCAAAATTCAGCCGATCAAAGGCCCTTTTGACAGAAGGGTGGCTTGGGATCCAGTGTCCACCAGTGCCAAAATTGTACATTTCCCCTGAATTTGGACCGGGGCATAAAATCTTCCTTCCTTTTCCTCAAGTGGGCAAAGATAATGCACATTTTTGGCCAATTGGTGGGTTCGTTTCTTTGTTTTGGATGCTGACAGAGAGGTGATTTGGGCAGGATTTTGTTTGGGATCTTGGGAACCTGTAAGAAAAAGGTGACAGCTAGATATGGGGGAAATTGTGGGCTCCCCTGGTTCTGATTCTGGGCTGCCCCCTCATTTTTGGAGGCAGTCACCAGAATGGGTTTGAACAAGTGGACTTTTGTGCTGGTCATTCTGGGGTTTGATGATGGTTGGTTTTAACTTGGTCCCCACATCTACCCAGTGTGGATTGGGATCCTTTGGGAACCATTTTTCTTTGGGAGGAGTTCCCCCATCCCTGAAGGAGAAGATCCTTTTCCCAGAATCCTCTGAGGACCCCTCTCCTTCAAACTGAAAGATTTGCACCTTCTCCACAAAATGGGCCTTTTTAGGCTCTTTATCTCTCCTACCCACCCTCTGTTCGTTGGGTTGCAGACTTTCGGGGGCAGGAGATTTTGGTTCTGGTTCCTGGGTTTCCAGGGGCTTTAAACAACTGGGGAAGGAAGCTCCCTCTAAGGCCCCCCTACCCCGTGTGCCTCCTCCTTGGGAACCAGTGGTTGTCGGGGTTCTTCCCCCGTCATTGTTGGGGAGCACCAGACCCTGGATTTGAGGAGTTCTGGGCTACCATGCTCATCTGAGGGTTCTGTTGAGCCCTCAGCATGTGACCCAGTCCTGTACCATGTTCTGGACCTGGTGCTCCAGTTGGGACACCCGCTCTGGCTGGTACAGGGTCCTCTGGTCTACCCTGGGTTGATCCCGGGAAGGGTAACTGTTCCTTCTCGCATAATACCCCTGGTTAGGATCATTTGGGTACCCCTCCACCCTTGGCCTCCCCCTGCCGGATTGGGCTGTCTGGGCTCAGGAAAGTGGGGAAAGAAAGAAGGGTTGTTTTGGGGTTTGAGGTTTGGCGGGTAGTGGGGAAAGAAATTTGGTCTGGCATTTGGGGGATTACTGCCCTCCTGGGGAATGTGAGGAGGGAAGCTTCCAGGGTTTCCAACTGTCTGTTTGGACCCCTCTCCCCCTTGGGATGGGTGAGTCCACATATAGCCCATGATTGGTCTTTTGCCCTTGTAGCGTGGGCTGATGTAGTCAGGGGAGTTAGGGGTCCCATTTGTGGGGTTACCTCCCTGACTCCCTGATTGGGATTGGCCCGAGGGCCTTCTGGGTCTGGGGTTGGTCGGATTCTGCGCACTTTCTAGTGGCTTCTGCACTTCATAGATGCGCGTTGCTTGTTCAATGACCCAGTCTAGTGACCTTTTCTCATGAAAGTCCCTCACTAGCTGGGTCATAATGTATTTAGGGAGAGCATGAAAGAACTTGTTCACAAATTCCTTACTGTCAGTGCGCACCCTTCGAGTGGTCTGCGCAAAGGCATGTTTAAATTCCTGGACAAACTCTTGTGGGGCCTGGTCTTCCCCACATTGTAGGTTGTAGGCTGCCATGCGGGCCTCTTGCGGGTTTCTATGAATCGAAAAATGTTTTAGGATGGCCGCCCTATAGGTGGACCATCTGGAATGGTTGTGATCCTCCAGCCCCGCAAAGAAGCTGGAGTACTCAGGTGAAAATGTCCACTTTACATACTGAATACAGCTTTGGCTGTCCTTCAGGTGGAAAGTCTCCATCATCTGCTCAAACAATTCAAGGTGCTCCCAAACCGAATATTTGGCATTTTTGTGGTAGGGCATAATGACGCTCCTAATAGCTTTTATTTGCTTCTGGGGATCCTTGAGTAAAGGTCTCTTAACTTTGTTAACCTTTTTAGTTCTGGTCACCCTGGTCCACTCATCCTCTGACTCAGAGGTGGCTGTCTAATCTTATAGACTCTCGCGGATTCTGTGAGCTTGGGAATGGCTGGCAGAATGTGGGGGCCTAGTCTCTTGGGACCTGTGGCGCTCAGAAGAGTCTTCTGTCTCTTCCTTGCTCCCAGGAATGGTTGAGTACCCCCCCACTGTACTAGCTGGGAAGAGGTTTTTAGGATGCTCTTTGTGGGCCTAGTCTCATGGAATTCCCCACCAAATTTTACTGCTTGATCCCTAGGTATGTGATATTTCTGAGGATCCAGTTCTCTGATTCTCCCCTCACTGGAGTCTCCCTGATCAGAGAAGATGCCCTACCACTTGGGAGCTTGTACATAGATGCCCGCCCATCCATTTCTGGGAGGCGCTGACCTATTAGCCCCATATTTCCCATTGTGTCGAAGTCTACCATCCCTGTGGCCCTTGGTTCAAATGAGCCAGTGGGCATGAGGGTGGCAGAGTCCATGGAATTGAAGGGATTAAAGTCCCTGATGCCAGGGTTCCTAAGCTTATGCTCAGGGGTTTCCCTCTCCCATCTAACCTCATCTCTTTCAGCCCCTACTCCCTGATGACATGTACAAATCTGACCCTTTTGTTCCTCTATTAAGGCCTTACTGGTCTCTATGAGTTGTTCCATGGCTATCTGTCTATGGAGCCTTTTATTTTATTTCACAGAGATCCTCATTGTCTCTCTGTGCATCCTGAATGAATTGGGAGTATTGGGCCAATTTTTGCTGCAGGAGACTCACCTCCTGAGTTCGGTCCTTACTGGCCTGATTATTCTTTGCCAGAGCATCTTCCACCCTCCTGGTATGCTCTAATAGCTTTTCATAGTCCATTTTGAATTCGCCCAGTCCCTGACGGGCCAGGTGATTTTCTTCTAGCTTGGTTTTTAAATGGCTGACTTCCTGGCCTAGGGCGTCCCTCTCTTGAAATAGAGTCCCCCTCTGCTCAGCCAGGTCGTCCCTTTGTTTCCTAATGGCATATCATTTCTGGCACTCCTCATCAAAATCTGTTTGAGTGTGGAGATCCTTCACTATTAATGTATTATTTTCCTCCTTTAGTTCATCAATCTGATTTTCTAGGACAACCATCTGCACTGCGCAGGCTCTATTATAATTTAATTGCTGCTCCAGCTTTTGTTGGCGCTGTTGTAGAGAATCCAATCGCGGTTGACACTCTTTTTGCAATGTCAGTATTTTGGTATTTTGCTCTGCCTTCTCTTGCTGCAGGAGACCCAGATCTTCCTTTACTTTTGTCAGGTACTGGCTGGTTTCTCTTTCTGCTTCTTGGCTCTTTTGTAGCCTTTGCTCTGCAGAGTCTAGATCAGTTTGGGTTTTCTCTATGAATTGTACTTGCCTCTTTGCCAGATCTAAGCTTTCGGCATATTTTACCTGTATTACTCCAATGTGGAGGTACAGGCAAGCCACTATTTTGGCAATTTTACATTGCTCTTTTTTTTAACTTTTGGGGCCATATACATTTCACTAAGTGCCTGATGTAATGACCCTGATCCTGCCATCTATCTAATTCTGTGGCAGTGACTTGTTGTTTGATTGCCTGCAGCCAGACTTTCTCATCCTGCTCTACCTATTCCCCCCTGACAAACAATTTGTGCAGTCGGTGTTCCCTTGCAATATTGATTTCCACTAGGGTCGCCATTACGGAAATATTAATTTCCTTCTGACTTATCTCAGGGTTAGTTTACTTTTGCAAAACAGGCCCAATTCCTTTGAGTATTTCTTTTGAAGGGTGTTTTTACAG
This sequence comes from Ambystoma mexicanum, assembly GCF_040938575.1. Classification (NCBI taxonomy): domain Eukaryota; kingdom Metazoa; phylum Chordata; class Amphibia; order Caudata; family Ambystomatidae; genus Ambystoma; species Ambystoma mexicanum. Next base: position 400,693,714 of record NC_090925.1, on the reverse strand, counting down.
TGTAGCACAGTATGGTAGCCCAACAAGGTGTATGTACCCCGTCAGTTAGCACACTGTGTTAGACAGTCACAAGTGATATGTCTAATTCAGGATCTCGTGACGAGCCCCCAAGCTGTAAGTGATTTCAATCCGGCACACACCTAAGTCAACGCCTAGCATGTAGTGCAAAACTGAAATCCTTATTTATTTTTGTCTGAAAGTTCTTTATTCTGAACGATATACCACTCATATCAAGCCCTTCTCCTGGAACCCCCCCCCCTCCCGGTAACACTGAACCAGGAATCGGGCTGGTTTGCAAAGGTAAATATTTATTTATGTCTTTAAAATGTAATCACAATATGCCTTAAGAGGCACACAACAATCAGCAATGGGGCGAGGTAACACTGAATAATCTCTTTAATACACAAGGAGTAAGTAGTGAGCAAAACAATTCAGCACAGAAATACTTATGTGTGGGTTCAGATCAGATAGCACTGTGGTTAGAGGTTCCCCCTGCACACCCCTCAACCCCCAATAGGCAATGTAAAGAGATAGGAGGAGAGAGCAGGTATTCAGGAATGGCAGAATTCAAACAGAATATCAATCCCACTTTCTCCCTTTCAAACACAAGAGAAAACGGAATTGACTGTCAAGCTGTCAGAATGGCTTTTAAAGTTATCTTTAGGATGGATTGGGCAAAAACACCACATATGGTCAGAATTGCAGAAACTATTATAAATTCTTATGGGAACCGCTTTGGATAGTTGCACACAAACACAAGCAATGATTTAATCACAAGAAAACATTTGAAAATTCGTGGCAAACATTTCACTGCACAATATTCGCGATAACGGGAGAATCTCGTTGATTTGGAGTGCAGTTTTGGGTGCGATGGAAAGCTGTGGATGTTAGCTACAAGCATGAGTTTTTAGCACAAAAAATGAGGGAGTTACAGACGTTTTAGTGAAGGTCATTTTTTGAGATGGGCGCAAGAATGGAAAACAGGAATGCGCTTTTAAAATTGACAAATGGGTTTCTTACACTAGAGGATGACTATGAACAAAACAAATACCACACAGGAACAAAGTCACTTGATCAGGGTGACTACCTGCTAAGGAAACTCGCCTTCTTCAGATGAGAAAAAGATCAGCGCAAAGATAGTTTTAACAATATTAGTTCTTGAGGAAAGATAGGATGGTTAGGAGAGAGGTTTCAGACAATGCACAGATGCTCCTAACACTACAGGTTCTAAATGCAAGATAGGATGGGTCTAAAATAGGGATAAGACTACGCAAAGTACATATGCTAGTGACACAATTCTTCCTATTTATACTCACTGGATCTGTTTTTAAATGGGACCGTCAATTCTGGTCAGGGTATTGGATCTGGTTTAGGAAAGATGGCTGGGCACATCGGACTGGTCAGGGTCAGCAAGATGTTCTGGTCGCACCACGGCACAGGACTGGACAGGGTTAGCAAGGTGCTCTGGTCATAGCACGGCACAGGACTGGATTGGATCTGCCCTTCTTGGTTCGAAGGATATTTCACTTCTGCAGGCAAGCAGTAACCGCACAGCTCAGCTGTATTATGATGCTTCCCCTTAGGCTTGTGGGGTTCTGTTCTAGAATTTGAGGCCTAGCTGAGAATGGTTCAGCTATGCAATAGACTCTTTGCTTTGCCAAGTTTCTGGAGTCTGGAGCAAGGAAGATGTAGTGTTCAGCAGCAGTGGGGTCCGCCAGCATCAGGATAGTGAGTGAATCTGACTGTCTTTATATGTGGTGTGCTGTCTCTATTTATGTTATGAAATTACATAATAAAGGGGGTGTGTGGGCCAGATTAGCCAAAGCTTGCCCCTTTGAAAGGTGATTGGGTCAAAGTCTACTATCTGCCTTGATAGGAGGAGAGAAACAGAGTGTCATCTTTATGGTGAAATTTTATGAGGCTGAGAATCCACCCCTAGCCCCTGAAACAAAATCTACTTTTGGCAAAATACATATTTCAACATGGGCAACCTCTATAAAAATCACATATACAGATTACATATTTTACATAGCAGCTATTCCTCAAAACCCCGTAGCTGTGGGATCTTGTCTCAGCTTTTCACAGAATTTTGCCCTTTTCACTAGGAACACAATGTCCAATTTGTAAGCAATTTTCTACAAGTGTGTGTGTTTAACATGGGAATAAGTGTATAAAGTTTCACAATTCTAGTGAAAATACATACTGTTCTGGCGCCTCTTCACCTGTGCAGCCTGAAATTACATTAAAAACTCTGTTATTTTTATTTTTTTCACAATTTTTACTAGTAAGTTATCAGTCTTTTTTAAAATATGTTCTTGTCCATGTTAAGCAACAAATGGTTGTTTGGCTCCACCTCTTGGTCTCTCCCTGGAAGCCCAGGAGCCATCCCCCATGTTTGTTCCTTGCAGAGGCCATTTACGACTGTCTTCACACTTTGAATTTCCTGAGCTGCAGCTTGTCATTTTTTCCTTTTGCCTCTGTAGAGCAGATTCTTTCCTTCCCTGTAATTAAGACTTCTCTGTGATTTCCTGCTGGGGGGAAATACCTTCCTTCTGTGAGAAAAATCTGTTATTCAAGTTCTGCAGCTTCAGCCAAGTTTAAATTAATTGTTAAATTATGTGGCATTTTCCTTAGCACAAAACAAACTTGTATCAAATGCAGCTAGAATTCTCATTCAAGATTTTAAACCATGGGATCAAACAATTACAATATGTGTTACTATCAGTAACAGGCCTCTTAGATTTCAGACATTTTATTTTCAGTTTATACATGTTAAAGTTTAATCAGGCAGGCCCCTGACAGCTGTCATCACAGTAGCCCTCTGCTGCACAGAGATTTTTACAGATCCACAGGCAGGCCACTTTTGCTGTGAACATCTCTCTATGCTTTCAGCCTTTTAGGACCTTGTAAGTTCACAATGATTTCATAACTAAGTGAATTGTAGCACCCAGAGAGATATTTGGAAGGTGTTCTGTACCGGCATTCTGAAGCTTCAGCAGCAAAGAAAAAGTGATTTAAAGCAATATTTAGAGTTTAATTTAGCAAAGCACTGCTTTTTCCTTCTCTACTCCATTGTCAATTGTTGTGGAGCACTGTGAGACATTTCAGTAGTGAGAGCTCAGTTCCACTACTGAAAACATGTGTGGCAGATTGACAGCCATCTTTTTGTGTGTTGAAAAGCAAGATTTTTAGAGGTTTTGGCACACACACACGTTTTGCGGCCATGTTGCTGTTTCTGGCACCATCATAACAGAGTGATGCAGCATAGCAGAGCAGAAGTCGGTCAATACATCCCACATCTCAAACCCACTTTCCTTTACTTCCTTTGTCAAATGTCCAGACACCTGGTATACTCCCCTGCCAGTTCCTCTGTTTATTCTTGTATTTCTTGTATTCACACAGTTCCAGTATTCTGTATCGTTTTTATCAAAGTACCGTGTCTCAAACCCACTTTCATTCACTTTCTTTATCAAAAGTCCTAGTGTCCCAACTTCCTTGCTCAGGTTCACCCGACTTATGTAACTTATCGGTACATGAAGGAGTTGCTGATGTGCATCAGTTACCCAGCTTCCCTTCTCAGGGTTCACTGGATTTCTTTGGCATTCTCTGGACCTCTCATGGCTAACATACAGAAGTTCCCCAGCATCCCGCCTCCACTGCAAAGGCTTACCAGCTTTGTCTGGTGGCTTCCATGTCCTTTGCGGCTCCTGCTTCGCTCTGAGGCCTTCACCATGTTCGGGCAGTGCTGGTCCTGCTTCTCAGTTCTCGCGATCAGAAGGAAGGTTCCTCTTCTCGTCCTACTGTGATCCCAGCAGGGCGAACCAGCTCCTGCAGTAATTCCTCTCTCGCTGTCTACCCGCTTGACTGTTGACCTCACAGCTTGGCTTCGTTGGCAGTGACTAGCCGGTTGAATCCCTATATTTTTTTCAGATGTTCCATCTTTAAACTCCCGCTTCAAGGAAGGGTGTGGCTTCGAGCCAATCAGCTTCCTCCAAGCACTAGACTGCTCTTTCTGGTTCTGCTGAGTATTCAGGATTGCTCATCTCTTCTTCTTCATCTCAGTCTTTATTCCTCATCTCAGTCTTTATCATGCTGGTTGTAACAGAATATTGGGGGATACTGCCAACAGGTTTTACGGGTTGTTGAAGGGGATGATTGCAGTATGCCATCAAGGCATGAGGACTGGAAGCTATGTCCCTAAGAGAGAAAGGAGGATACCATGTCTCATCTGATGAAGACAGGCACTTCCCCTGAGGGTCGCCTCCCCTCGTGTTCCTCCATCAAATCGCCACCTCCAGGGTCAGGATCAGGTAATGGATGCCGTCCCCTGGCCACATGAGGAGAGTCTATCTCTGGGAAAGGAGTGATGACATCATCAGATTTATCACAGTATCCTCGAGGGCAGGGTTAGGTGGCTAACTATTGTGCTGCCAACAGAGAGTACATGTCATGGATGTTTAATCTCCCAAACCAGGGGGAAAAGGTTAGCAAAGAATGACTAACCTACCACATCAAAAATGATTGCAGGTGCCCAGGATTGATGAATACCTAGCTGCTGCTTTCTAGATGAATAAAATCACAAAACTCGCCTCTCTGGAATGCATCACTGTACTACATATAGAGATATTCACCCATCTTGTTTTAGGTTTTAGATTGTCCATCTAAAATATTGTTAAGACATGGAGGTCAAAAGCTTTGAGAAATCAAGAAAGGACTTGACACTAAGGTTTAATATGGGTCTAAATTAAGGGTGCTTGAAAATTGCAAAAACTGTTCTTTGGGATGAATGCAACTTTTTTCTTGGTTTCGACCCACTTCATGTGATTACCATTTGTGGTGAGTCAAAACTGACCTCGAATCTGCAGTCTTATTTGGAGTCTTGAAACTCGAAAAGGGAGCTGCATGAGCCAGAAAGAAGCCTTGAACTATCTTGAAAGGTTTCAAAGGCCTATCAAAACACTTCTTGCTTTCTTTGTGGGGTTTGTCTGACTATAAGGATGAGTGGAGTGTACTTTAGGAAAACATAGGCATGCTTTAGGACTTTGCTACTGTCTTTTGTTTTTTGCAATGGTTGTTAGTCCTTGATTAAGACATTTTTATCTGTTTTTGTGAATGTCTTTAGGCCCCCTCTCTTACAAATTCCCATCAGGTGGTGGTGGTGATACTGCGGGAGACTGAGGACCACCAGCTGCAGGGGCCAGAGATGGTCCCCTGGCAATGGCTCAGGATTAGACGTGGCCACTGCACCATTGCCTGCCCTTACAAAGGGGGCAAGGTAGACACAAGCTTTCTGTGGGAAGTTTCAGGTGGGTTAGGAGACATGCCTACCCATGACAGTGCCCATATATTTATTGACCTGAGACTATTTCACCTTTTCAGAGGGAAGGGCTGTCTGGGCATATGAATGTGTAATATTCCTATTTGTTTGAAAATATAGTGGCAGTGATTGGGGGTCCCTAATTACTCGATTGAATACAATATTGCTACAAGATAATCAACCCCTTTTTGTCACCCTTCCAGCCCCCTGCAGACCGCTGGCCATCTCTGAAGACTCTTAAGGCCTACCCACAGCTAAACTTCCAGCCTGGAGCTTCAGGCTGGGAACCCCCTCTACTGCATTGCTGGTAGGTGGTTGCCTGGCATCTGTGCTTCCTCCTTCTCTGTGCTTTCGACTTGCCCTTCCGGTCTCAGTGCTTGCGATGCTCGCATTGCATGCAGGTATTTTTCACTCCACGGCCCGATTGGCCACCTGTTCCATCTGGCATTGATCAAATCTCTTCGCTCCCTGCCGAGCTGCCTGCTGGATTATCTCCATTGGTCTGGACTTCCCACTCATTATTTTCACTCGTCTTCTCCCGCCTTGCCGCTAAGCAGCCTTTCCCCCCAGGTGTCGCCTTCCTCCTCTGTTGCTGGAACAGCGAAATACCGTGCTCGGCGACCAGGCTGATGTCTTCTACCTGATTGCTCTGTGCCTGTGTTGCTGCTAGGCTGCCATGTGAGTGCATTGTGATTTGTTCAGTATCTCTGTCTCTTTCTCTCCCCCTCCAATCTCCCTGTCCTCTACCTCCATATGCTCTCCATTTCCGTATTTACTCTAACTGCTACTCTATCACCTATCCTACCTCTCTTTCGAATACTGGAAGGAAAAAGTTTAAGAAAGGTCTCCTGGTCTCCAACCCAGGCACGTCGATCGCTGACACCTACGTCAATGCAACAGACTGTCACAGACATCCTCTTTGTTGCTCCCTCTCTGGACCTATGGACTCCCCACATAGTCTCTGTCCTCTCCCATTCCTCTTTGTCGCCCATTAATAGTGGTACCAGATGGGAAGAAGTCTTGGCATGCTTCTCATCCTATATGTTCATAATTAATATCGATCAGAATTGCACGGTCATGGTCCAGGACTCTCAGCCCAACCTCCTCCTTCTTGATAGGCGTCTTTTGCCTCTCATTAACTTCCTGCCTCCCCTCTGTTTGCCACCCTCTTGCCCCTTCCCCATTAACAACGGGTGTACCACATCCCTGTACCCCTCCTCGGAAAACCTTCAAAGGTGGCAACCAGCTTCACCTTGTTACTATCGTTCAGCTGTCAAACACTCCTCTGATATCTGCCTCCTTCTTGAAAACTTTGACCTTGATGTCCTCACTCTCACTGAGACGTGGTTCACTGTCAGCTCTGTCACTGCTTTTGACACACTCCTCCTTGAGGGCTACAAGATCCTCTCCAAGCCCAGGCCTAACCGGTCTGCGAGCGGAATGGCCTTGATCTTCCATGAATGTGTCCCCGCTTCTATCATTCCCACCTAGACTTACTCTTTCTTCAAATGCCTCAACTGCAAGTTTGATGTCTCTCCAACCCTCTCGTTGACTCACGCCACCATCTACAGGCCCCCTGGCCCGGCCTCCCTCTTCCTTTCGGAGTGGTCTGTCCTCTCCTCTTTTTACCTCCACCTCCAACCTTCTCCTTTTTGGAGACGTCAGTATTCACCTCCTGGTTCGGCCTCTGGACTCTTCCGCAGCCTCTGTGGCATGCTTTCCCTCACCATTCATCCATCCTGTCCGACACACTCAGCAAGACATCGCTTGGATGCTGTCAGCTCAGTAGACATCCCGATCTCCAACCCTGTCCCTATACATCTCTCCTGGCCTGACCATGCTCTCCTGTGCTTTCACCTGGATGTCTTTGGTCCCACGGTTAAGCCCCTGCCTGCAAAGTCAGTCTCCTTCTCTGTGATTTGACCAATGAATTGAGTGTCAGTTGCTGCTTTTTCCGTCACTTTCATTCCCCCCCTCCTGCCACAGACTCCCACACTGACTCGTCCCTTGCAAATCTTCACCTCCCTATCACCAACACCCTGGACATCCTTGCCCCTGTTATGAGGATCTGCACGAAGCCTGGCTCCAAGTGCAACACCTGGAATGATTCCGACCTTGTCTCTCTGAAACACAAGTGCAGAGTTGCTGAGCGGAAGTGGTGGGCATCAGGCAAATCCTCTGACAGACTGGCCTGCCGCCTGCTCCAAAGGCGATACAGATTCTCCATCTGCTTGAAAACGAGGGCCCATATTCAAGCCCGCATATCTAGGGCCACTAACAGCACAGGAGAACTGTTTAAAATCTGCAAAGAAGTCACCAATCCTATTGCAGTCTCCACTTCTCCCCTGCCAACCCTGATGCTCTGTACTTCACTGTCTGGCCACCTTTTAACCAAAGCTCAGGACATCCTGTCCTCATTCTCCTCTACTCCCCTCCCTCATCCCTCCCCAGCTCCCAGGCCTCCTGTGGGCCCCTCCCCTTTCCTCCTACTCTCCGCTTTTTCATCCATAGCACCGGATGAGGTCTCTAGACAAGCCCACTCTATGAAAGTCTCTTCCAAACAGGTGATATGATATATGATATGATATTTTATTTATATCACGCTCATACACAAGTGTTCCAGAACCATAAAGGACAACATTGCCTCCCTTGCACCAGCCCTGGTTGAATTCTGTAATCACTCCTTCACCACTGGCTCCTTACTGCTACCCCTCAAGCACTCCCTTGTGTATCCTCTTCTCAAAAAGCCCTCCCCTGACCCCTCCTGCCCTGCTAACTACCACCCTATCTCCATTATCCCCTTCCTGGGTAAACTCCTAGAGAAGCTGGTCATCCCCCAACTGATCCAACACACTGAATCCTTTGGTTGTCTCCATGACCACCAGTCTGGCTTCAGAGCAGCCAGAGGCATGGAAACTGCTCTACTGAACACCCATGAACACTCAAATCTCGATTCCAACTCTCCATCTGCTCTTATCCTTCTGGATCTTTCCTCTTCCATCGACACGGTCAATGCCATCCTGAAAAATCTGCTCCATGAAACCCTTGGTATCAAGGACATAGCAATTGACTGGCTTTCCTCATTCCTCTCTGATCATTCTTCCCAGGTTCAACGGGGCCCATTTCTCTCCCCTATCACACTCTCCACCTGTGCTGCCCCTCACACCTCTATATTCCAGCTGTTGCTCTTCAACATCTACCATGCCTCTCTGGCCAACTTGATCTTCTCATTCTCTCCACACTTACAGTATTATGCTGACGACACCCATCTCTCCTTCAAGCTTCTCTCTATTTCCTCCTCTTCCTTCTTTTTCATCCGTGAGTGTCGGACTGCTATTCAGGCATGGTGTGTTGCCAAAGGTCTCTGCCTTAATGCCAGTAAGACAGAGATTATTCTCATTGGGATCCCTGCTCCCTCCTTCCACCCTACCCTCTGGCAGCCCTCTATGGGTTCCCACTCTCTGTCTCTCCTCACATCGCGGACCTTGCCAAGATGGCCCACTACCAGCTGCACCTCCTCAGTGACATTATCCTTTTCCTCACCTTCCACCAAAAACTCAATGTCTCAGAGGTCTGGGCCTCTCTAGGCTGGAGTACTGCAACAGCCTTGTCCTCAATCTTCCTTTATACTCCCTTCACCCCTTCAACTAATCCAGAATAGGAGTGAAAGACCTATCCCTGGCCTTAAGCCCAGGAACCCCATCTCTCCAGCACTACAATCTCTCCACTGGCTCCCGTGGCTGCTAGGATCAAATTAAAGACCTGTTGCTTCATCCATAAGGCTTTCTGGGGCCTGGGATCCTGCTACCTCCAAATCTCTCTCCCTGAATACCTCCCTGATAGAGCCCTTAGGCCTTCTACCTCCAAATCTCTGCAGATTAGTTGCCTCTCTAAGCAGAAAGTGAAGCGTAGATCTCGCTCCTCAGCAGGAGCCTTCCTCTGGAATGGTCTCCGTGCCCCGCTCAGACTTGAGCCGAATCTCCTTAAATTCTGGGAGCTGCTCAAGACCTTCTTTTTCTCTTCTTCCTTCCTTCTCCCCTTCCCCTGGTAATACTCCCAACTGCCTCAGCGACTGGTGGCCTGGTTCCCTATGAGTACTACAGGGCACCAGAACCCCACCCACCCAGCCCACCCCTGCTTCTCGCACTTAGCATGTGGACCCTCACCCCCCTGCACCCCTTGCAATTCCCAGAGGCTTGCCCTCCTGCCCTCCCCTTAGCACTCACTTCGCCCCTTTCACCCTCTTCCACCCGCCTCCTTTGTCCCCCCTTTTTTACTTGACTTCTCTCATCTACCCAGCACTTCCATTCCCACTCTAGCACTTTGCTTTCGTGCAAACTGGCACCCTCCCCACCTCGTACTTCTTTTCACTGCACTTGCATGTTCCGAATGTCACAAGGCCTTGCATGACCACTATTGTTAAACCTTTCCCTTGCTCCGCCCCCTTTTTTGTCTCTGTGGCGCCATGAAACACCATTTGTTGTATAGGCACCTTACAAATATCCAACAAATAAATAAAACCAATAATAGCATGCAACCCCTACAAAAATACAGTTATTTGGGGGTCACCAAACAAGCAGATGCTCCGTGGCCATGAAGTCAATGTGCAAGCACTATTAAGTGTGGCGCAAGGTGTAAATAGAGTGAACATCACATGCCCAAACTCGGCTTCTGCAGCACCATCTAGCAGTGATGTGAAAATCTTAACAAGTGCACCAGTTTGTTGCCGGGCACGCTTTTGCAATCAACCCTCATCCCCACAACACAGCCAAATTAGCTAAATTCTCCGTGTTTGCCCGAGCTCAGCCTAAGCCAGTGGCACCATTCAGTAGAGGTGAAACCTTGCCACCACCAGCACCCCAGCATTCTGTTGGTAGAGGAAGAGTTGAGGGTGTGGACTTGTGAGAAGATTCCAAATACTGTCGCGGGCAAGCACATTCTGCCTGCATTGTCTCAGTGGGGAGATCTGGCTCTTATGGCAATGGAGGATCGCATGGAGGGGCCCTGCTATGGTCCGATCCTTCCTTCTTGTGGGTGACTGAGCAAGATGGTAGTACAAGGGGAGACATGGTCATCTGGAAGTGTTCAGAAAGAATGAAGGAGTGGCTCAGCTCTTTGAGACAGTGCAAGGAGATCAAGGCATAATCTCCAGTTGACGAGTGTGGTACTAAGAAGAGTATGAGATTGGCACTGCTGGGTGGTGGAGCTAAAGAAATGTACTCCGAGTATAAGAGTGGCTCCACTGGTTGTTCGTATGAAAAACAATGGTGGAAATATTTCCAATTTGTTAGTGTGGTACTAAGAGTATGAGAGTGGGTGTGCTAGTTTTTAGAGCAAATACAATTAAGGATGAAGGAGCATCATTACGTTTTCCTTGACGCTGACCGTAGTGGTTAAGTGTTGCGAGGAAGGCATGGTATCATAAGCATGACAGACACAATGGTTACAATTTCGAAAACGTTTGTTTATATTGCAGGGATTTGAACAACTCCTAACTAGCCCTAACTCTAGGATGGGAGCAAGCTCTACCATCCAAACAAAAAGAAAACAGTCCTGTCAGTATTGTCCAAATAAAAATATTTAAATTACAAAACCTAATGCCTGCCCTCACTCTTATTCTTCTAAATGTGTGTAAGGACATGGTTTTAAAAAAAAAAGGAAAAACAAATAGTTTGAAACAAAATGTCAGAATGGCAAAATTAGGTGACTGCTCTTCCCCACGTTGAACAGCACGTGGGTGTTTGTGGAGCATCAGCACTTCAACACACTCAGTTTAGGCGAGCAGTCTCGGCAGCCTGTACTGTCTTTTAACTGTTCATCATTAGCTTCCCTCTGTTGGGCTCAAGCTTTTCTCCTAGCTCCGTACAACAGGGATTCCCTTTCCCTAGCTTTCCACTCTTCTCTTCTCAGGACTTCCCTCGATCAGGCTCAAATTCTCTTTCCTTTTGTAAGGCTTCCTGGTCCTTGTAGTTTAATTATGTTTTTTGCTAGGTTTCCCTCAACTGGGATAGAACCCTTTGATCTATAATGCTTCTTCATAACAGTTCACAACGGCCCCCCTCTGCCGGCTCTGACCTTGCTTCACACTCTTCTTGTAGCCCCCCTCTGCCAAGCTCAGACCTCTTAAAAGTAGAATTTAGCACAAACAACCACGGGGCTCCCTTCCACTAGGTTTTTACACCACTCTGCACCACGTTCACGACTCCCCGCTGCCAAGCTCATGTCCTTACAAATGTCGAAGTATTTAGAGTGTGTGTTGGATTTGACTCTTATGCAACATGACCACTTCAGCCTTTCCTGTGCAATGCTTTCTGGTCTTGGTAGTTCTGACCACATGTACTCACAGTTCTTTATCGCAACTGTTGAAAGTACTTCCAAACACCTACCAGCCTTTCTTTCCTCATTCTCACTCACCGGCCATGTTGGAAGGCTTTGACTTTTCACGTTTTTCATCTGGAAGTCAAGGTTAGGTTTCTTGCTTTCGAGATTTCTCCCCAACTCAGCCATCCACCCACGAGGGTTGCCTGCGACTCCACAGCACCCTTGAACTTCCTTTCGTCCAGCAGTTATTTGCAGCCTTCACAGCTCTCAGGACACAACAAATTCTTGTCAAAGCTTTAGCCAGCCATAGCTCTCTTTTTTCCCTTTTGTCCTTCACTCCTCTTCACCTGGTATGCCACTGCCTCTGAAAGAAAATGTCTCTGGACTTCCAGTTCCATAATGGAGCTGGTTGGTTGGTGCTCTCACTCCACAGCTCCCCAAAACGGCCTTCTCTGGTTGCTGACAAAAGACCAGTAAAGATAACTCCCATTGTAACAGTAACAGTAATAGTATAGTATACGTATTTCTCTCTGTTCTCATGTGATACCTGTACAAATATGATTTTTACTCTATACTGTCATACTACCTCTTCAAGCTGAGCATTCTGTAACAGCGCCACAATGCCCCTGTGCCGTGTTTGCGCTTTATAAATACAAATAGATCAAATTAAAATAAATAAATAAATTGCAATTATCTACCTTTTGAATGTGTTTTTATCGTTCTAGCACTTTGTCATGCATTTAATGTTTATTTTTTGTTATCTATTTGTATAGCATTTAGAAACTTGTTTTACCAGTAATTATTTGCACTTGATGCATATCTGGTGATGACTATGAACTCCAGATGGACTTTCATATCCACACAGTTGTCCTTTAGCATTCCTCCTGCTTCCAGAATGTGATTGTAAAGGCTTCTTACTGATGTTCATACAAAATAGTGCCAACTTTGAATTTCCCAATGGGGATGGGGATCAATGATGACAAATAAATAAATGGGGCAGTACATCTATTGACAGCATTACACCAATGTTGTTGTTATTATTATTATTATTATTATTTTATGTATGTATTAGCCTTTGGCGTACAAAATAAAACCTTTTAGCTACATACAAGAAAGTGAAAAAAGAATCGAAGACCAAAGAACGAAAGAAAGAAAGAAGGAAAGAAAGAAAGAACGAAAGCAACAAAGAAAGAAATAAGAAAAAAGAAAAAAAAAAAAAACCTTATCAGGGGTATCAACCCCACCATCACTAAATAAAGTCTCGTCAGCCTCTTTCATAGTAATTTCGTGCCATATTAATAGACAGTTTAGATTTCTTTGATACGTGTGAACATTTCTTTTATATAGGCTAGTAGTGCCAGGGTTACCGAGACTCGTGCACCTTGCAGCAGAATTTTCCACCACTCAGCAGAAACTTTCAGCAATTCGAGGAGGAATGTACCCATCCAATTATATCTAGTGTCTTACAACTCCGGGCATAGCAGGGTTAGATTAAACAATTTCTCCCTTTTGTCCTTACAGAGCCTATGGGCATAGTTCCGATGGCTTTTGGGTTTTCACACTTCCAGTACTTCTCTTGTTGACATAAGATTAAAGCGGGATCTCATAAACTGGTTTCTTGAATGGCTACTCGGGAATCTAGATAGATAGCTTGGGACAGCCTTCGGCTCCAGGAAATCTTTTACATAAAGGCTGGATTTTCTGCAGCTCTTCATCGTCTCAATCCAGTCAAAGTCCAGCAATTTACGTTTCACTAATGCCGGTGTTAATTGTAAGATCTCTTCAGATGTGTTGTTGGACTGCAGAATTGCCATGCAAATCTTCTTCCATTCTGCCAATAGGGTGTCAGAGTTGTTTTGCAGAGCTTTTTTTAGGACTTCGAATGCTCCATTATTGGTCCCCATCAGACATTTGCGGTAAAAAGATAGAGTTTTCCACACATCGAATAAAGGGAGTAGAGGCGCAAGTTCCCCCTTATCACCTGGATTGGCAAGCATTTTGGTAAGGATAGCACTGATCTCCAAAATATGTCCTCCAGTTTCGGCCTAACAGCTGCTGATAGTGAGAAAGAAGCATCCGCTCCGTACGTCAAAATGGAGGTAACTTTAATGCTGAAAAATTTGATCACAGGGATCAATGAAAACGTACAGTACTTCGCCCTTATTAGTCGTGGCTGGGATGCCAAGTTCCTGGTCTTACTTCTAAGCAATGCTTCTCTTAGTGCGTCTGCCACAGTGTCATTTAGGCACATACCCAGGTAGGTGAACATAGTGACCTCCATGATTTTCTCACCTTTTAGATACAATGCTCTGTTAATGTTGATTTTCTTACCCCTTTTGCCTCCCAATATCAGGATCCTTGATTTTTGGACGTTGATTTTGAGGCCCTTCGTTTCCACATAACCCGCCAGAGCATTCAACTGTCTTTGTGGGCCCACCTGCGTTTGATCAAAAATAATCAAGTCAGCAGCGTAGAGTAGGCGACTCACTAGCTCTCCTGCTATCTGAGGCGGGAAGCTTCTTATACCCTCAAATGCTCTCTCGAGGTCCAATATAAATAAGTTGAAGACTGCTGGTGCAAGAGGGCAGCCTTGTTTCAACCCTTTGGATGTATTAATTGGAAATGACAGATTGCCACTCTTGTCCAATCTCACCCGTAAGATGGTATTCGTTTGTAATAACCTGAGAGAGTCTCTGATGTCTTCCGGGCATCTGCAGCCCTTGAGCTTAGCCCAGAGTTTAGGCCTTTCGATAGTATCAAATGCCTGGGCTAGGTCAATTGAAGCGAGATAGATTTAGCCTTTGGGTTCATCTTGACTTGAAAAGGTTGATCAAAAACAAGTTTAACGCATTCCCAATCCCTTTGACAAAAATTGGCTTGCCATTTGTCATACATTCCTGACTCTTTGCTCCATTTTGTCAAAGACTGAAAGATTACAGATCCAAAGATTTTACCAATTACATCGAGTAGGCGATAGGCCTGTAGTTACTTGGTTCAGACCTATCGCCCCTCTTTAAAATTGGGACAATGATTGAAGTTGTCCATGAAGCCGGAATTCTTCTGTTCCTGTTACTGAATAAGTCATACATTATGTTGGTCCATTTCTCCGGTTCCTTCTTCAGATTACCATTTCTGTTGCCGTCCGGTCCCGCAGTCTTTGAATTGCTGGCCTTTTTAATCAAAATCTCTATGTCATTTTACTCACTCGGGGAGGACCAAAAGCTTAGAGTGTTACTCTTCTCATTGCCGTCTGGATTTGTGTTAAAAAATAGATCTTTAAAATGCTCCATCCAGGCCTCTGGTGAGACTGAATTTGAGATTAAGGCGGCCTGGGGAGCACTTACACTTTTGAACACTCTCAACGTCTCAGAGGTATTTTTAGTTGCAACCAGCTTCAATATGATTTCTGCTTCGTGTTGATACATACTGCACTCATGGGTTTTTAACCAGTTTCTGAAATGTTGTTTTAGTCTCCTAACTCTTGCTTGCGATACTTTGGGATCCCGTTTTAGGCTTTTCTTGTGCACATTTTCAGTTCTTTCTTTCTTATTATAAACTCCAGATGAAATGTATGGTGATTAGCTAAATTTGAGCGACTGTTGTAGCTGCTAATTTCTTCAAATGCTTTTAGATGCACACTGCCTTGTTCGTCTTTCGCTTGCAGCAATATAGGTATATCAGAGTACCCATTCCACACTCTCAATTCATTTCTCCCGAGAGTTACCCTCAGCTCTTCCTTCCCTTTAGACGCAGTGTTCACGGGCCACCCTTTAAAGGTTAATCTTAGAATTCTGTGATCGCTTGCATTCATCATCAGCACCTTCAGGCTGATCAAGACTGCAAAAAGGTTTTCTGATGCAAAGATATAGTCCAATGTTTTTTCTTCCTGTCCTCTATTCCAAGTTGAGGAGGCTGGAAAGTCCCCTTCGATGGACCCATTAACGATATAGATGTTCCTTTTTGTTAATTCCTTCCTCCAGAGCAGACCTCATGTTACTTGTGCGGGCACTGAGGTTATGTATTCCCCTAATAAATGTACTTTCCCATCAAAGCAATAGATATTTAGGTCCCCACAGAGCAAGACCTTGAGGTTAGCCCAGCCTCCCCTTGCTTCATCAATTATGTATTGTATTGATCGTAAAAAAAACCTACCACTACGGACGCTACGTTCCAATACAAATTTAGTAACAGCAGCGTGGCCTCAGGTCTATCTTTGCCAGTGCCCGTAGAGAGGAGCACTGCCTGTATCAGAGGGGATGGATGTTTTACCACAATAATGTTAAACGCTCATTTGTTTTTTTAATGTGAGCAGGAGGCCTGCTACTGGACATCCGCTAGCACCCTTCGTAGCTGCTTTTACCAAAACTGTGTAGCCCTCCAATATTGGGGGTTCCCACAGCTGGGCCTCCTGTAAGCATATTATATCATAATCTTCAAATTTCAGGTCTCCAAGGGCAAAAACAAAGGGGATTACAAGGGGATTAACAAAACCGCTCGTATTCCATGATGCCCAGACTACCTCATTGTAAAAGACTTCTTGTTTGTTTCTGCACGTTGAAGTTGGATGCTATTCGGATGTACTGTCTGCTGCTAAAGCACCTGTCCACCAGCCCCAACTTTCTTCTTCCTCATCTCTCCTCTTTTCTCCATTTGAGTAATTTCTGTTGTTCTGTACTTTAAAGTTGTCAACCGTAATGCGGAATTAAACGTTTTTTAGCCGCTTTGTGTTACCAGGACACGGAGATCTCTGGTCACGACTATAGGGCCTTTTGGCTGCTTGCTCCAATGTTTATATTGCAGAGACAAAGTTATTTGTGTATTTTGTAATAGCTTCAGCCATGGTGGGCTGCCACATTGAGCGGAAAATAAGTTGGATTTGTGCCGGGGGATCTACAGTCGAGATGGTGTTAGTATGGGCTTTTCAAATCTGAGAAACAGCAAGACTGTCTGGTTGTAGGGTGTAGGATGGAGCGGAGAATTGGCTTAGGCAGAAGCTTGAACCAGGCTAACAGTGGCATGACCTCAGGAAGGTGGACCATGCAGTCCTTCAGCTACACGGACACCAAAACTCCTGGTACACCACGGAGCAAACGCAGTGCAGCAAAGAGTAGTGCGAGAGAGCCACTGAAAGCAGTCGGCTAGAAGACTGAAGACCAACACCCCAGGAAGAGCCGGTGATGTGGCCCCAAGAGAAAGAAGGTAACAAGAGTCACAGGAGACACGGTAGGGTAATACTGAAGAGTACTTTGGGAGTAATCTCTCTAGTCACAGTAGTTACCGAGAAGGTATTAAAGGTGAAGAATGCCTCATGAGTAATTTCCCTCATCACAGTTAATACCGGGAAGGTATCAAGATTAAAGAACAACTCTGAAGTAATCTCCCTCATCACAGTAACATTATTAAAAACAACATAAGTGAATAGTACATCAGGAGTTCTGTCTCTTGTCAGAGTAACAGTGATAATGATATCACAAGGCAGGTAATCTCCCTCGTCACAGACCTAGGGCCAAAACTACCAAGAGTGAGGAGGACATTAAGAGTAATCTTCCTTGTCAGAATAATCGAAAGGAAGATTTCAAAAGCAAAGACTACCGAGGGAGAAATCTCCCTCAGCATAACAATCATAAAAGAGACTTTGAGAATCAAGGACATAACAGGAGTGGACTAATTAACAATAGTCCTGTTAAGAATAGTGGCAAAAGCCAGAGACACTTGTGAGTTATCTGCATTGTTTCATTACTCGAGGAGAAGACCAGGGAAGCCTGGGGCTGTACGTTGTATTGAAAAGAAAGAACTGTTGGCCAATTGGTCAAGCCAAGGAAAGTCACTGGGAGGAACTACAAGGATTCTTGAAGTCTGTCATTAGAGACTATTTGAAAACAGCCTTTACGACTAATACAATTTGGCCAGGAGAAGGGATTCATTCTCCTGCTCTCACCTTTTGTTGAATTAGAAGCTATTGGAAAATATGGTCAGAAAACAGCCCCTAGCCTGCACCAGCTGAACCAGTAGAACTGAGTCATTCTCCTGGTGACCTTCTTTTGTTTATTGAATGCCATTGGTTAGGGTTAGAGTAGGATAGTCTTTGGACAGAGGGCGGACACTTTAGTTGACAACCAACCGGACGACAAGCACCCAAATTAGAATACGGTTTGGTAGGGCAAACCCTTAACTTGCTGGAAGGAAAAAGTCCTTTTCATTTTTGGTAAATACAACTTCTTGAGTTGCAATGTCACCCCTGTGTTCAACTCCTTCTTCTGACTTACCACTTTCCATCAAAGTTGGCCTGCGCCTCATAATAATATTATGTTCTGCAGCATTCCTTCAAGTATGTTTCTGAATGATCAAAATGTAGTTAAATGTGCTCCTAAAAAGCATTGTTTCCATATTTGATCTCATACCCCTGAGGGATCTTACTAAACAGGCAATGTTGGCAAAACGTGTGCGAGCCTGGAAGAGAAGGTGAAACTGGAATAACAGGCAAACCTAGAAAAACAGGTGCTCCCTCTAGAACAGTTGAGCATCTCAGAACACATGATCCTAGCAAAAGATTTAAGTCTAATAGGGCAGAGACAGTTGGTTGATCCTGCCATGTCTTATGGCCATTGCAGTACAGGGGCCCCTGTAATGACAAGTTAGCTTGTCAGAACAAGAGAGACCGGAAGAACATATGAGCAACAGAGAACAGTCTGATTGAACAGGCCACCGTGGCAGAGCAGAAGAGCACCGTAGAGGAGGTGCAACCTGCCCAACTGGTGAATCTGGGAGAGAAGACAAGTCTGGAAGAATAGGTGAACTGTCAGGACAGGTAATCCTGGCAAAACCCGGGGAGCCTAATTGAAGATGCGTGCCATGCAAAAGAGGCACACCTCCCTAACAAGAGACCCTGACACAATTGGGGAACCTAAAAGGACAGGCATACTTATTCTTAAAGAGCTCAATGCAAAATCCATACCTATTGCAACATACAGAGTTAGCATTTGGGAACAATAAGTCTCGCTCTGATTCAGGCTGTGAACGATTCATTCATGTTCTGTTTGTTTGGACTGCCCAGGTCTGAAGGCATGTAACTGATATCATGAGAGCAGTTGCAGTTTTCCTATGGTTGAACATTTGGTTGTATAACAATGCTGTATTAACAGGATCTATCCTCAAACATCTTAGATATGACATAGCCCACACTTTCATCTATATTAACTATGTGACGAATGTCTTGATAAGCATGAATAACATTACATTATTTCTGTATCCTGGCTCTAAAGTTTGAAGTTAAGAGGGCATTACTTTATTTTTTTTTAATATGGAAGGAAAACAAATAGAGTTATAGAAACCACATGTACAGTTCCAGCACACAGATCCAGAAGATTTACTGGAGTTTCCATGCTGGGATTTGAACCTCATGGAGATAAGCCTGAGATGTAATATACTCCGCCTGCAGAACACTCAGGGTCAGTGGGATTGCGACTGTCTGTTTATTTTGCGTGCTCGATATCGAAGCACCCTTGCACTTCGTAATATTTGGCCCACTTTGTAATTCTCACAGACATGACATGATTGGTTATTGGACCCGGGGATCGAACCAGTATTGCTCCGCGTCGCCTTGCTTCCAAGACGAGCACGTTGCCACTGAGCTATCCTCCAGAGACAATACTTTTTCTCGCTCTTTTTTGGGCATTACATTTCAGTTTCGTCCAGCTTTTTTATACCTTCAATTGGCAGAGGAAAGAGTCATATGTTTGGCAGTCAGTTCTTCATAGTCACATCTCTTGATGTATATATATATATATATATATATTCAGTGAAAAAACTTTGTTAAAGGGACATTATGGTTAAGTTGCGCTTCTAAAAACCTATGAAATTCAGTGAAAAAACTTTGTTAAAGGGACGTTATGGTTCCAAGTAAAACCAAAAAACCCTTGAAATTCGCCAGTTATGGTAAGCTAAGCAACCATAACTCGCGCCACCACCGTGCACTGCTAAGACTAACACCCAGGACATCAAAGATGACATCACAAATGTCATTGATGACATCACTGATGACATCACATGTGTATGTACTTCTCATGAAATATGTGTAGAAGGGATTCTTATTATGTTGCGAAAAAAGTGTCAAGAATCATTGCAAGAAATATACCCTAATAAGTGCATTGAACGATGCATTGATATAAATAGCACCCTATTATGGGGTTCTATCTAGTATACTAAGCTACTCATACAGAAACATAACATTGTGTGCAGCGTACAAGATGAAGGTATGATATTCGTAATGTTAATATGTTGAATAATTAAATGATAATTGTTTTCTTAATAGATTTTTGTGTACTGTGAAATATGTAATAAGTAGCTAATAAAACCCATGTATTACATAATTGCATTACTATTGACAAAACACAAAGACACAAGAACACAGACCAATATGGGTATATACAGGGAAAGTGAAGTTAGCAAAAAAGCACCAGTAGTAGCAGAAACAATTCATAACTTAACTGATTAGTTTCATGCAAATAAATGATTGCTCTGTTTCAAAGCTGCTATTTACCCTATGTATATGTATCACTTGATGTGATTGGACCCTAAGGAAAGTAGTGTGAGTACAATGTATACAAATATGACCATATGCAGGGAAAGTACAGCCATAAAAAAAAAACAACAGAACTATCAGAAAGTGCTCATAAGTCTAGTGATTATCTTTATGCACAAAAAGGATTGCTGTCTTTCAAGCTTGTGTTTTCCCATATGTATATGTTTCATATGATGTGACTGTACTCTAAGGGAATTACTGTAAGAACCTACTAGAAGGATATGTCTACAAATAAAATAAAATTCTTAGTTTCTGACTGTTACTGAAGAAAACCATGTGGCCTAGACATGTCAGCAAAAGAATAAATAGTGAGCCAGACATGTGATGTCATCAGTGATGTCATCAATGACATTTGTGATGTCATCTTTGATGTCCTGGGTGTTAGTCTTAGCAGTGCATGGTGATGGCGTGAGTTATGGTTGCTTAGCTTAGCTTGATGTCCGCGAACTTATTTAATGTTCGCAGACATGTTCGGAGAACAGTACCACTACCTAAAAACTGTGGGGGGGGGGGGGGTGGGATGGTTTGATTGTTATATCATAATATAGGAACATTTAACAAATTCAAAAAGCAGCACACAAACACATTATATATTTGTTATACATAAGAAATGTAACCCATATATGTAACACACTAACCATTCATTTAAATACAATATGTTCTGAGATGGAATATACCACAAGAAGATAAATTGGCTTCCAACATAATTACCTCACAGACACAACAGAACTGAGAACAAGACCAGACCCACTGAATACATAGGACTTATCTTACCAGAAATAGTAAGTGTACTTCATTTTACTCATATATTTATAAACTTTATGTATTAGATTAAAAAATATATTATCTTTTTTTTTTTTCCTCACAGAAATGTCTAGTACTCTGGAATGGCTAGAGGACAATTTCCCACATGAAGAAATGTAACAAGATAGTGAAACTAATGGTAAAAACTTTATAATATAAACCATTTATTTATTATTTTTTTTATATACATTTAACATATATATTATTTTTTTGTACAGAGCATACCAAAATAGAAAAAACTTCAGAAAACCCTGTTATGGATAACAGTCTTCACAATATAGAAGAAAAAATTGATGTATTGTTGGCTAATTTTAATAATTTAAAAACTTTTGTAGAAAATCATTTCAAACCAAAAACCTCGTACCATTGCCCCACATGTACTTATCCCTCCTCACCATATCCCAGTCAATTATCCCCAAACCCTCTCCATAATCAAAACGTTTTGATGAGACTTCCATCCCTTCTTCACCTAATACCAATCATGTTGAAACCCCAAATTCTCCTGTTTTTGTTTCTGTTTCTGCCTCACCTTCTCTGTCATAAATTATTAATATATGTTAAATAAAGTTTAATTTTCATATTGTATTGTGAATAGTTTCCGTTTTTTTTTTTACATAAACGAAAATGGAGGTGTCCTGAAGAACACCACACCTGTTCGTACTGTTCGCTAGCAAGTTGAAACTGTTCTAAGAACACACGTGGTGTCCTGAAATGTTCGTAAAGAAACAAAAATTAAAGTGTTCTAAAGAACACTATATCTGTCCGTAATGTTCGCTATCAACTTAAAACTGTCCTAAGAACACAATTGGTGTCCTGAAATGTTCGTAAATAAACGAAAATGATGTGTCCTGAACAACAGTACAACTGTTCGTAGTGTTCGCTAGCAACATGAAACTGTACTAAGAACACACGCGGTGTCCTGAATTGTTCGTAAACAAACAAACATTAAAGTGTCCTAAAGAACACTATACCTGTCCGGTACTGTTCGCTAGCAAGTTCAAACTGTTCTAAGAACGCTATTGGTGTCCTGAAATGTTCGTACGTAAACGAAAATGGAGGTGTCCTGAAGAACACTATACCTGTTCGTAGTGTTCGCTACCCAATTGAAACTGTTCTAAGAACACAATTGGTGTCCTGAAATGTTCGTACATAAATGAAATTACACGTGTCCTGAAGAACACTATATCTGTCCTTACTGTTCACTACCAAGTTTAAACTGTTCTAAGAACACACGCGGTGTCCTGAAATGTTCGTTTTACGTGTGACGCACTTTTAATTACTTCAGAACCCGAACAGTGTCCGTAGGACATCAATGCGCATGCGCTAACCAATCTCCGTGCACTTGGTGTCCTGCGGACAGGCGCTTCCTTCGCGGACTAGTTCGCAAACAGATCATATGACCGCGCCCACGCTCATCGTGTGTCCTGAAATGCGGACACTGTTCGTGTCCCCGAACAATTTAAAAGTACATTTTCAGTTAATCCATAATATTTTTCAATAAAATCTCACCATGGCACAAGTCCCACATAGCAATCTTGAGTTTCTATATACCTTTTGAAACTTTCCGATCCTTTTTTTGTGTTCGATCTGTCCGCGGACAGTGCGCATGTCCGCGGACCGCGCACAAGCACCCCTATAAAAGCCCACGCCCTAGAGCTTATTCCCATTGTGTTTCTGGCTATTTTTCAGAACACAGTGATTTTTGCTGCCACCTGCAGACTACACCATCATCGAGATGGCATCCTTGGCTGCTGAACTGCCACTTGGTGCTGCACCTGCTTCAGCACCACCCCCACCCCCTCCACCACCACCACCTCCCCAAGGGCCTGAAGAGGGGAACAGGAGTGAGGATGCAGAGGAGGAAGAAGAGGATGATGAGAATGAGGTAGAGGAAAACCCTACTACCCGCACTAGGCGTGAGTCTTGGGTGTGGCGGTTATTTACCATTCATGGTCATGCTCCTAAGGCTCGTGCGAACCGTGTTACCTGCAATGAGTGCAAAATGATACTCAGTCGCGGGAAGCACGGTAAGTACAGCTTTGGGAACACTACTATGAAGCGACACCTGAGGTCATTTCACTCTGGGGCTATTCACAGGGTTGTACCTTGCGAAGAACGTAGCAGGTTGATTTCCTCTACTTCATCCTCTGTTTCTGATCCTGTCACCACAAGGACCACCTCTGTGGGACAGCGTCTTCCTCAAGCTGCCTCACAGGCCATACAGAATGCTGATGTCCCTTACCTTTCGAGGGTCACAGTTGTATGTATGTACTGTGACACAGTACTCTGCAGGGGGGAGCGACTTCGGAGTGCTTTTGAGACTATCATCTCAGAGCACGCGAAGACCTGCTCACTACCCAAATAAAACCCACTCTACATCTTCCTCTCTCAGCTCGCCCTTTCTTATCCCTGTGGTTGGTGTCCCCCCCTTTACCCTCCTTTACCCTCCTCTCCTAGTGTGTCGTGTCTGAAAAACCAAAAAAATACAAAATTACAAAAATCAAAAAAAAATAAGGCTCTTTTCAGAGCCGCCTTTCCCAGTTAAAAAATAGAAGTGAAAATAAATGAAGCATGGCTCTTTGTATTTTTTAGAAGTCCGCGGACAGTTCGCGAACATTAAAAAAATTGGGTTGCTACTCCATCACAAACATTGTAATTTTCTCTGGAAAGAAGTGGTGGCTCTAAAACGAGCCTTTGGGTGGTGTTTGTAAGTCAAAAATTGTAAATGCTTAACATCTACTTCAAAATCATTGTTGTAATTCCAAAAAAGGTCGCAAGGCATTTTGTACATTTCTCAGAAAAATCTGATTGCCAGCATAAGTAAGATGGACTCCATCTCTGCGAAAAATGTATGTACTACAAAACATAATATTTTCATTGTGAAAAGAAGACATGCCAAAATCTCTTAGAAAGGCACAAACAGCCTTATTAACATTGCGCCTTGCTTTTTCCATTTGTGGACCAAATGAAGAAGAACGAAGCCACATTTGTCTCTGCGAAATCCGTGAAAATATCACTTGAGAATTAGGAAACATGTCCATAACCTTCCTAAGTCCTTCTTTCATAGCAAATTGCAAAAAAATTCCAGTCACATGTCCTAAACTGTTCCCTCCACAATGAATTACAATTATGTCTGGATGTTGCTCTGTCTCCAAAGTAGCACCGAGAGGTAGCAAGTCCAACCACTTCATTCCACGTACTCCATGCCAGTGTACTTCCACATGTGGGAATCCAAGATCTACAGCTACTCCACAGCTTTCTGCATGCACCTTCAACCAATGTATCCACGAATCTCCTAAAATCCAAACAATCTGTTTTCTGAAACACACAGCCATAGCTATCTTTTGTTCTCTCAGCAAAAAGAGTATCTGAGAAAATCTCTCCTGGCACAACACACCCACCAAACTTTCCTGACCAATCCCTTTCAGTGCTTATTCTCATTTGCATGACTTCTGAACCCAAAAATCCGTGGATGTAACTCCCGATGTCTGCGAACCTCCGCCATGTCCGTGGACATATCGTAACATGAACAGCCCTTCTACCATTTCCACTACACTCTCTCTGCCATTCCCTCATTGGATGTACCTCAAAAATCACATGACCATGCACCAATCACATTCAAGACCTCTACATCTAACTGCATCATCATAGATCAGCACTGCAAATGTACTCTGAATCTCTCTGAGTACAAGTGTCATATGATTGGCAAGCAGCATCTACCAGAAATACTGTACAAGTCTTCAAGATTTCTACTTGCAGCTCCATGCATATCCATATGCATGAACACAAACTTCAGGTATGCATATTTTCTGTATAGTAGATGAACACATTTTCAAACAGACTTTTACCTTGTAAAATCTGTAAAATGAATTTACTGTACTTTTTTCAATTTCCTAAAATCAACTATCACTTATAAACCTTTATACTTTTTACTTTCTTTATACACACACACTCAAATCATGTTAAATT
The DNA here is from genome assembly GCF_040938575.1 of Ambystoma mexicanum. NCBI lineage: Eukaryota > Metazoa > Chordata > Amphibia > Caudata > Ambystomatidae > Ambystoma > Ambystoma mexicanum. Next base: position 400,668,722 of record NC_090925.1, on the reverse strand, counting down.
AACATTTTTTAAATGAAATATATAGACTACATATATTCAAACAAAATTGCATGCAAACACAATCTATGTTTAAACCTTTATAAAAATACTTATACAATTTCATATTTTTTGTTTTTATTTATTTATTTACTTAATTACTTTAAATTAGACATGACATTGAGGCGCTATTACCTAGAACAGTTTACTTACAGAAATAGTGGTATTCACTAATATATTATAAATTTCACAAGACATAGTAAAGATATTTTTTTTTACTACAGTTAGTCATTCAATACAATTTGTTCATTAAGAACATATCATATGTACTGAACTGATGCAATGTATCTTATGCAAATAAATTAGATTAATGGTTTTACAGAAGGCACTGAGCATTTCAATTAAAAAAATCAATATCTAAATTAAAAACAGTGCTATATACAGACAAAGTTACTAATTTGAAGCTTTTACAATTGCAGTGAAGACCAGTTTCCTGAAAAGAAGCAGCCAAATTCGAAGAAGAAAGAAAAACTAAGAAGTTACCTGTTAATTTTAAAAAAAAGTAAGTAAGTAAAATATCACCATAATATTTGTATTATTAATCAAATATACTATAACATTAATACGAGCTATTTCGGTTTCTAAAATCAGAGATTTTGTACCATTTTGTCCAAAAATGTCCATGTCTTTAACAGCGATTTACAGCCAGAATGGCCCACAAATTTCTATTTTTGGACACACAAATTACCCAACTGAACCACTACAATTTTCATATTATAGAACAAACAACTGTTTTAATTGTATACATTAGATTTACTATTTGTACTTTTCCACACCACTAGCTTACTTTTTTTTGTCATCTGAACCCCAGTTTAGTAACACATAAATTCAAGAATACCTATCCCTACTAGTTTTAGTTCCCAATGCACAATCACACACCATTACATACATCTTTATCATCTTACTCAAACACTCATGCACACAGCACACATACATTCCAGAACACCCCAACCCATATCTTCTTTATTTTTTTCAACAGACCCTAAAGAATGCCTACCAAAAGTCAAGTCCGTAGAAAGCAATGCAAAAGTAGAGCAAATGAAAATAAAGGTGTCCAACATAAGCATCCATCTCTAGCAGAATTTGTAAAAAAAAGTTGAAACAAAACAGCTAATACAATCATTTAGTGAAACACAAGAAGTTTCAAGTACAACAACTTCGCTTCCTCTATCAAAATGTAAAACAAACCAAAAAACAGAAAATCAGATATCAGTACAGATAAAACTACTTCTTCAAATTTTAATATAGTGCAAAGTAAGCATACCAAGAAAAGTATTTTAGCCAAAATATACCGTCACAAAGTCCTTCAAAATCAGGAGAGAAATCAGGTTCAAAGCTTAAAACCTATCGTAGGAAATTAATCTTAGAAGCATTGATGGATAGTGCAATTCTTCTCAAAAGAAATTGATTTATTTTACTGTTAAACAAAATGAAACCACTAACAAAACTAATAACTAAATTACAAAAAGACTTCTCAATAAGCGAAATATCAACAGAAAGAACTTCTTAAGTATCTTCTTAAGTATCAGCGGAGGTGAATGGAATCACACTACAAGCACAGAACCATATTTTAATGAAGAAGCGTACAAACAAAAGCAAACAAATACAATTGCCATACATAGCAGTGGTCGAGGTTATGAAAAAGCGAATAATACCATAATGGAACAAGAAGTACTTCTTACAAAAATATGCCCTGAAAACTTAGAATTACCCCTCCATTCAACTGAATCAGAACGTCTAGTGTACAAATGGCCATGCACGTCAATGTGTAACATTCCCAAACAATGTTTCAAATCTTTACGCCAATTCCTCAATAAATATGTAAAAAGCAAAGACAAAATCAAAATTAAATTACTGCAAAATATAGATACCTGTCCAGTGCGCAAGTACACAGGACTACAAGGACATTCATTGGCCTGCATTACAGGACCTACTTGTAAAACCACTTTCCATGATATCAAAAGGATATCAACACATCATTCAACTATAAGAAATCTAGTCTATAAACTGTACTATGCTAAAAGTCCTGCTTTAGCACTAGCAAAGTTAAATAACATCCTTCTACATGGTACAGCAAAAGACCTACTTGAAGAAATTCACTATATCCAGAAAAAATATTTTGGAAGTGAAAGCCATTTACAGAATGAAATAGCTTTAAACCAATTAAGCAACAATTCTACACATGGCAACCTTTTGCTAAACACATACAAAAAAGAAATACTAAAATTTAAAAGTACATCAGCTGAAGTACCAAACCATGTATGTATATGTTGCCGTAGAATTTTTTATAAAAGTAACACAAAAACTGTGGACCTATCATACAAAATAGAAGACAATGAAGATTCTAAATGGTTTGAATTAGCTCTCTACCTTGTAGCAGAAAACAAATATGAAATAACTGAGCCCTTAATACTTTGCAGTTATTGCACTACAAAACTTGACAACAACCAAACTCCTTCACTTTCTATCACAAATAATTTGGAATTATACCCAGTACCAAAACCTCTACAACAACTTAATTTATATGAGAGCATCATAATTCAAACAGTACACCCATTTCAAGCAATAATACGCCTTCAACCAAAAACAGCAAAATTACCTCCCTCTGAATTGGTAAAAGGCATTCGTGGAAAAGTAGTTTATTTACCATTAAATCTAAAATAAAATGTGCATACTCTAGGAGTGCAACGTCCAATGCAGCAATCTTTAATTATATTAGTAAATGGAGTACCTACAAAAGAAAAAAAAATATGGCAACAGCTGGTAGATTTATATAAAGTTAGACAAGCCTTCCAATATCTTAAAGAGAATAATGAATATTACAAAGAAATTAATATTGAAGAAAACTTGAAAGATACAACTGAAATAATTCAAGAAACACAAGAAGCTGGTCAATTTGAGCTACTAGATCCTGCTACAATATCAAATACTTTAGACCATTATACAACTCATCCTTTGCACTGTAATGACACCGTACAAGATGTACTGGAAACTTACCAAATGCGTCAAACAAAAGGATCGCCAATCAGTATATGGGAAAAAAGTATAGAAGCACGTGCTTTACCTCTACTCTTTCCTACTGGCAAAGGAGGAAGGTATGATGATAGACCTATTCAATTATCAGCTTCAGAATACCGCTCATTACGGATGTATTCTGAAGATCCCAGATTTAGACAAAATGTGGAATACATATTCCACCTACTCTTTGAAAGTGAACTAGCAACTTTATGTTACGGAGTTGCACACATATTAAAATCAGGATCACACTTTCAAAATAGGACAGCTACACAATTATTAGAGAAAGTGCAACAAAAGGATGAGGTTTTACAATCAAATATTACAAATCTATTAGCAAATATGCGTGGTACTAAAGAGTACTGGTTTCGACGTCATGGAGATGTACGTTGTATGATCAGAAACCTTGGCCCACCCACTTGGTTTGTTACATTAAGTTGTGCAGAATATGCATGGGAAGATTTACATGATTTCCTACGCATATCAAATAAAAACAAAACAAACATAGATATTCTAACACCTGGAGAACTTTGTTCTTTGGATCCTGTTAATGTTTCAAGATATTTTCACCATCGCTTCATTGCTGTGCTACATTTTATTTGTAATAAAACTGTTCCTCCCCTTGGAGAAGTGCAACACTTCTTTTGGAGAAAAGAATACCAAGCCAGAGGAGCACCACATATCCACATGCTTTTATGGATTAAAGATGCTCCTAAATTTGGTCAAGACAGTGATGCCACTGTTTTACAGTTTATCGAAGAATATGTCACTTGAAAAATTCCATCGGAATCCAAAAATAGTGATCTTCATGCACAAATTTTACAATTTCAAAGACACAAATGTGGCAAATATTGTCGCCGCAAATACAGAAACAAAAGGAAATACTACACCAGATGCCGATTTGGTTTCCCTAGACCAGTTACAAATACAGGTCAAGTGAACAACCTCATGTCTTCAGTTAGACGTAGTGTTAAAGGTAAGTCATCGAAAAATACATATTACATAAAAAGAAAAGAAGAAGAAAAATATATCAATGATTACAATGGAATCATTGCCCACTTATGGAATGCAAACATAGATGTGCAGTACATTGCAGACAATTCTACTGCAGTTGCACGATATATCACAGCATACTTAACCAAAGCAGAAAAGACAGAGCTGCAAGACCTCTGGAATGACCTGTCATCAGATAAAACAGTGTCTCAAAAATGATACAGCTTGGGCATAAAAATGCTCTCCCATAGAGAATGTGGATCATATGAAGCAGCTGATTGTTTAACTGGTACTGCAGTGTATGGTAAATCTGAAAATATTGTATGGCTAAGTCTTGGTCCAGCTAAATCTAGAAAAAGAGTTCTAAAAACATACAAAGATATAGAAACAATAGCCAAACATGATCCCAACAGCCAAGACATTTTAAAAAACCATTTATTGGACACATACTGCCCAAACAGAAGTAATACTTTGGAAAACATGTGTCTATACCAAATAGCCCAAAACTACACATACAAAAATAATATGAAACCTGATGAAAAAAAAGGTAAATATAGAGTGACAGACTGTGAAGGCAGCTTAGTTAAACTCACTAAACCAAATTTAATTAATCATATCAAATTGTCATTGAAGACTCCTTAACATAAAGAAGTATATTACATGTCCCTGCTACAACTCTTCAAACCATGGAGAAAAGAAAAACAATTACTAGATAACTATGACTCATATGAGGATGCTTTCAAAGCAAATGAAAGCACTATAACTGATGTAAACTTTACACAGTACAAAACAATGTTGCACAATGAACAGCAACATGAAGAAGAACTCCAAGCCCAACTACATAAGGATACTCCTGACAGTAGTCAACCTTCTGTAACAGGAAGCCAAGAACCACTGGGAGAACCACTAATAACAAATGAGGCAGAATTAGCTATGATAGAAGTAGAAAACACCATGTGTCAGTATGAAGATAAGGAAGACTTAACTATACTACAATCAAAACTAAACAATGAGCAAAGTAGCATTTTTCAAGAAGTAACAAAACAAATTGCACATGGTGTAAAACATGAAAATAAAGAATATTCCTGCCATAATTATAAACCTATACTACTGTACGTCAGTGGTGAAGCTGGTTCTGGCAAAACATTCCTAATAAAAATCATTAGAAAGTTCCTTCAACAATTGACAAACAACAAACTGTCAGCTGTTCTCACTGCCCCCACAGGTTTAGCTGCCTACAACATAGGTGGTGTTACATTACACCGATTACTACTATTACCAGTAGAACACCAGAACAAATTAGACTATTACAAACTTTCTGCAGAAGCTGCAATGGAATTACGCAGAGTATTGAAACAAATGAAAATGCTACTAATAGATGAAGTGAGCATGGTCTCCAACCTGATGTTAGCTTTGATTCACCTCAGATTACAAGAAGTACTCAAAACAGACTATGAAGAGCTCTTTGCAGGAAAACACATTATTGTTTTTGGAGATCTGCTTCAATTAACACCAGTAAAAGGTGAACCTATTTTTAAAACATTAGGGCACAAACTCTGCCGTAAAACTGTTGGCAGCATTGGAAATGTCAACCTTTGGCAACATTTCCATTACAGAGAATTAACAGAAAACATGTGCCAATCTGCAGATCTAACTTATGCCAACATTTTAAAAAGTTTGAGAGTTGGTATACTTTCTAAAGAAGCAGAAGCAACATTGAAAACCCGGCACATTAATGCACTTTATGGCGATAATGCATGTGCTACAGATGTTATGGAACAATTAGCCCACAAAAATGTCAATTGTATGGCCTTAATGCCAACTCTTGCAAGCTGTCTCAAATTCAATGAAATAATGTTAAGTAAAGAAATGCAACCAATAATGGAAATTAGCGCCACAGACAAACTAGATGTACATGGTATGACACTACCCATGTGTGACCAAGCCACAACAAGACTAAATAATTTAGAAAAATCAATCTCAAACACAGCAGGCTTAGAAAAGATGTTAAAATTATCCTTAAATTGCAGAGTAATGCTTAAACGTAACCTTGACGTGGACCAAGGACTAGTTAATGGAGCACTGGGTACAGTTGTTGGCTTTCAAACATACCCACGTGACAACAAAATTCAGTTTGTCAATATACTCTTTGACAAACTTTCAGAAGTAAAAAGGATAGGACGCTCAACAGCTAGATTCCTTCTCTTCAAAGATATGTATGTACGCAGAGAACAATTTTCTCTAACTGTTGCATACGCAGTCACGATTCATAAATCACAAGGTCTTACCCTAGACAAAGCAATGATAGATATTGGTAACACAGTCTTTAAAGAAGGCATGAGCTACGTAGCACTATCACGCTTACGTACACTTGACGGTCTATTTCTAATCAACTTTGATGCAAGTAAAGTAACCGCTGATATTCCTTGCATTTTAGAATATAATAGACTTCGCTCACTATACACTACCCATCTAAACACATATTCTGTTCCACAAAAACTAAAACGTTGTAAAAGAAAACTAAATCAAACAGAAATGCAATAGGACGTCACTGCAAATCCTCCAAAGAGAGTAAAAGAAACTAATACTTCATCAAGTACCACAAACAAAAAAGAATCAATTAGAGAAAGTAAACCAGGTACTTCTTTAAAGAAGGAAGACAAACTCCAAAAAAAGCAGTTAGATACAGAACTACCTGGACCATTTAAATTCTCAAATATAGTTGGTGTAAATCGCTATGCAAATGTAGCAATGAATATTCTATTTCAATTACCACCAATTGTTGACAACATTTACTTACACAGTACAGACCCTTTGTGTTTGCAAATGTTAGTACTTCACAGAAATGCAGCAAACAATCCTGACAACACATATAGTGTTTTTGGAATAAGACGACAATTGGACTACTGTGCTGGAATGGTGAAATTCACTATAAACTCACAGGAAGATCCACAAGAATTTCTAATGTACTTACTATTAGTACTGGAAAACAAAAACATACCTATAAATGAAATCTTCCAGATTTCATACATGTGGAAACATACATGCACTCTGTGCAACAATGTGACACAAGAAGAAATTCCCAATGAACGCTTCATATATATATCAATACCAAATTGTGAATCCATTCCATTTCAGCAACTTGTACAAAATGCAAACCATGGTAGATTATGCTCTACCTGCATTCCAGATAATCGCTCCACGTTAGTAATACAAACACATAGTAAATACGTAATACTAATGCTTCTACGTTACAATGCAGATGGTACCAAAAACAACTGCAAGCTGACTGGATTCACACATAGTCAAATTTCACTTGGTAAGAAAACCTTCAGAACAATAGGTATAATCTACCACGCAGGAGCCACAAACAATTCAGGGCACTACACGGCATATATAAAAAAGAAATGTGGATGGTTTGAATGTAATGATAGTACCATTACTCTAAAGCAGAGATTACCAGCAAATCTTACAAACGCTTATTTGATGTTCTTAAAACCAAAACTTGATAAATAAACTGTATTTAAACCTTTAAGTAAATTTGTGTTAAAAAATATAAACTGTTAGAATACTCCAAAAGCTATCTTACTGCTCAAAGATTCTACAACAACTAATCAGATAAATGAATACCACTAAATTAGACCAAAAAATACACAGTTAGAATACGCCAATTGGTATCTAACCGTCCCAAAATTTAACAATATCCAAATAGATAAATCAAAACCACTAAAATATATTAAAAAAATAGACAGTTAGAATACGCCAATTGGTATCTAACTGCTCCAAAATTTTATAATATCAAAACAAATGAAGAATCTGTTACTGCTCCAAAAAAAATACGACAAAGCAAAGTATAAAGCATTAGCCAGAAACAACAAGTGAACACTGAAAACAAACAAACAAATAAACTGTAGCATAACAGAAAAAGGTTTTTTTTTTTAATCCAACATGGATTTTCTTTTCTCCCACAGACCCAATGATTTTAGCAACAAATACAGAAACTGAGCAAATTGCACAGTACTCTGATTTGTACTCTACTAAATATGAGGGTCAAAAAAAAATATAAGTATATTGCTTATACAATGTAATAAGTCATTACAAAATACTAATACTAACATGCTATTTTCTTTTATCACAGAAATGAAGAAGAAGAAAAACATGGACTCCCATTACTAGACCAAACAGTAAGTATACAATAATAAGGACAACCATAGCAGCATATCACATCCATAGTATCTAATACCTTTGTTCCTTATACATTTGTTTTTCACCCAAAGTTATAAGCAAATATGAATGTGATATGCTGCGGTGGTTGTTGCCAGGGCATAGAGTCTTGGGTGCATGGCCAAATGGCCATGCACCCAAGACTCTATGCCCTGGCAACAACCACCGCAGCATATCACATCCATAGAGTCAAACATTTCAACTATGATCTATGGGAAACTTTTAATGTCCGCGAACAATGTGAGTGTTCTTAGAACACTTTGAACTTGCCAGCGAACAATACGGACACCGTTTTCAGGACACCCCCTACAAACATTTCAGAACAACGCGATAGTTCTTAGAACACTTTCAACTTAACAACGAACAATACGGACAGCGTCCTAAGGACACCCCCTACGAACATTCCAGGACACCGGGAGTGTTCTCAAAAACGTCTTCAGAACACCCCCATTTTGTTTATTTGCAAACATTTCAGGACACCGCAGGTGTTCTTAGAACACATTCAACTTGACAGAGTACAATACGGACAGCGTCCTCAGGACACCCCCTACGAACACTCCCCGGACACTGCGAGTGTTCTTAGAAGCGTCTTCAGAACACCACCATCTTGTTTATTTGCGAACATTTCAGGACACCGCGAGTGTTCTTAGGACACATTCAACTTGACAGAGAACAATACGGACAGCGTCCTCAGGACACCCCCTACGAACATTCCAGGACACCGGCAGTGTTCTTAGAAGCTTCTTCAGAACACCACCATCTTGTTTATTTGCGAACATTTCAGGACACTGCGAATGTTCTTAGAACACATTCAACTTGACAGAGAACAATATGGACAGCGTCCTCAGGACACCCCTACGAACACTCCCCGGACACCGCAAGTGTTCTTAGAAGCGTCTTCAGAACACCACCATCTTGTTTATTTGTGAACATTTCAGGACACCGCGAGTGTTCTTAGGACACATTCAACTTGACAGAGAACAATACGGACATTGTCCTCAGGACACCCCCTACGAACACTCCCCGGACACCGCGAGTGTTCTTAGAAGCGTCTTCAGAACACCCCCATTTTGTTTATTTGCGAACATTTCAGGACACCGCGGGTGTTCTTAGAACACATTCAACTTGACAGAGAACAATACGGACAGCGTCCTCAGGACACCCCCTATGAACATTTCAGGACACCGGGAGTGTTCTCAAAAACGTCTTCAGAACACCCCCATTTTGTTTATTTGCGAACATTTCAGGACACCGCGGGTGTTCTTAGAACACATTCAACTTGACAGAGAACAATACGGACAGCGTCCTCAGGACACCCCCTACGAACACTCCCCGGACACCGCGAGTGTTCTTAGAACAGTTTCACTTTGCTTGCGAACAAAACGGACACATATTGAGTCCTTAGAACACCCCCCAGTCAGTTTATTTAGAACATTTCAGAACACCCGTGATGTCCGCAAACAAATCGAACATAAAAAGATCGTCTAACACATAAAAAACACAACTTTCATCCTATCTCATACACTCCCACCCTCCCCAAACACTCCTACACACCAACACACTCTACAAAATACACATTTTGAGCAAAGTTTCACCGCGCTGTCCGCGGACGTCCGCGAATCCAAGATGGCGGGCGCTATTGAAAAATCTGACGCGCTTCATGCTCCACACCGTCCAATCAGCGAACACGTTGCATGTCCGCAAACATCACGCAAGACGATTGGCCAATCAGGACACTGTCCGCGGAGCGAACAGGGAAGTGTGTCCGCGAACCTAACACAGATGTCACTAATTTTTTTTACCTACTTTTTGGTCATTTTAAAAAAAACTACTGGACGGATTTTCACCAAATTTGCAAAAGCACGCTTTCGGGACCAAGCCGCTGCTCCTGGTCCAAATTTGGTGGAAATCCGTCCAGCGGTTTGGGCTGTAGGCGCGAGCACATTTTTTTCCCATTCAGTCTATGGGAAAAAAAAAGTTTTGGGACCCCCCTATAACTTTGCCCCCCCTGGACGAATCCTCACCAAACTTTGCAAAAAAATTCAGAGTGAACCAAATACTTTTTTTTGCAAAGTTTGGTGAGGATCCGTCCAGGGAGAGTGAAGTTATAAGCCACCCAAAAAGTGCTCTTCCTATGGAAACAGCAACTTAACCATAACTACATGGCCACTATCGTGGCCATGTAATGGATTTTTGAATTTATGATATATGAATTTCATTAATATTAAGGCCTGAGTGAAATACCAGTGAATTGATTTTTGTATGCACTGTTTATAAAGATTTTGTATTCTTCAGGAGTTTGTCTAACCATCGTGCCTTTTCTAATTATTGTAGGAAGTTGTGTGTTAGTAATTATTTCATGCACACACTATGTCTGCTTTTGTAACATTTTATCATGTCTTCTGTGCAGATTTTTGATCTGGATAATATTGTGTTGGTTTATTGGTTGAATCTTGAGACATATAATCATTGATCGTGCAGAATATAACCCTTTGAGCACATGTGAGCTTCAGAGACTTGGCGAGTCCAGAACAAATGAACAAGGCAGAAACAGTGAACTGAGGGGAAAAACTGTGCCTGAAACAACAGCAAAGCATTTTAGAGGAGGTGAGTTACTGACAACAATTGAATGTAAGAGATCATGTTTAATCCTGTGCAATGGGTGAAACTGACATGCACTCCCTGCCGAAATGGTCCTCCTTAAAGTACTGTTGAGCTTAGCAGAGTATTTGAGCCTTTTTGGTGAACCCCATAGAGCACGTAGTCTTGTAGACTTGAGGAGCTTCCAGATCAGGTGGAGTTAGGCCCTGGAAGAACAGAGACGTCTTATTATGTTATGTGACTGGCGTTTGTCCCTCTCTCCTCTGCCATTCACATGGTCTGCAGGTGCTTTGATACATGTCTTTTTCTAGGTGCTTGGTGTCGGTAACACAGATACATTTGAGTCTGCAGGGGAGACTAGTGTCCCCGTTCTAGAAGGATGCATTGTGAGGGCTGTTGTATGAAAGCTAGTTGAAGAGGTGCAGTTATCCCTGGTTTGATGTATGTTGGCAGTGGTGCTTAGATGTCATGTGTGGATGGCTCTCATGCTTTACATGTAAACTATCACCAAACAGTTACGCAGTACACTTAAGGATTTGGGCTTCAGCCGTAAAACCCAGCTAACAGAAAAAAGCAACACAATCTCCTGGGGGAATGCGCATGGTAAGCAGCGTTCACAATTAAGAGTAAACACGGCCTGCATACGAGCAGGTCAGGCAGCGCGTACTCGCTTTTGGTCAAAGTTGGTCATTTGCACAGAGGAGTAAAAAAGTGCAGGGCAAAAGGTGGCGTACTCATGTGTATGCCATTTTTTGTCCTGTACTTTTACACTCAGGGTACAAATGACCAATATTTGGTGGCAGGGACCTGGCTATGCCTGAGTGCTAGTGTACCAGGTCCTAGCTGTCAAATTATGATCTGAAGCATCATGAGCTCCATAGTAATCATATCTTTAATAAAAGTAACATTCATTGAAATGGGCTTAACTGACACTGACTTTCTGCTGCCAAATTACACGCCTGAGTTTACACACACATGCAAGAGAATGCGTTGTACAGTCTCACTATGTATATTACAACATCAGCCTAGGTATGCTTTTATAAGCTGGCCTGTTTCTATGTATTATTCTGGTATTATGATGATCAAATTCTTTTTGACATGGACTCTCTATATCATGAGTGAAGCTGATTCTGGCAATATAGCAATTCTCTTCTCCAGTGCACAGACTGTATTTCATGCAGTGAATTTGCAATGTGGCCTCGCTCACTTCCGTCACAATGCGTTTCACCCCAGCCGCATCTAAGCCGGATATTGGAAGGCGGTGTGAGTTTGCTTCCAGAACCTCTGGAAATCGTTTAGCACATCCTTCAACGCTGACACTAATTCACTCGTTCTTTTTAATAACCCTCACAACTCCATTTGGTTAATTCCATTGTATCAGCCAGCTCGGAATGTAATATTTGTTTTCATATTTCGATGGAATTTTGCGGTCCATTTGCAAGGAGCCGAGGCTAACCTTCGTCCGAACATTCTTGTCTGATCGAATGCATTTTAACGCTTACATTAATTTAAGTCCTGCAGGGAAGGGGACCTGGCAGAGCAGGAGAGTTTGGTTAAGCAGACTCACCAAGGCAAGCCCTGCCCTCCACGCCAGCCTTCACCCCCTTCCCTACGCCCCCGGCCCCCACTCTCACAGGCGGCTAGGAGGGCATGTATCTGTTATAGCTACTCAAGGTAAAATGTGTTCCTGTGCACTGAATAATTGCCATTTGTTCAATGAAGTGGGCCATCACCTATATGAGCTATGACCAATGGATGATCTCCTTGGCCTTTGCCCCTTCACATGTTTTGGGCTGCAACTCCCATTGTCTTTCATTACTGTCTATATTGGATATGGGACATGGATGTTGAAGTCTAAAACATCTGGATGGTCTCATAATGAGTAACCATTAGACCGCGTTTCTCACTGAAACAACACTGGGCGTCGTAGATAGATTGGCAAAGGCGGGCTAGAGTTGCACAGCATTGCAACATGGTAGAAGAGACAACCATGTCATGGTCAAGCAGATTTTCCTAGAGGACTGGGTGAGCATTACAAAACAGGAGAGTGTGACAGAACATGAGAGCATGGCAGAACCGCTGTGCCGGGTAGAGCATGCTGTGCTTGGTAGTGCTGGTGATCCTGGTAAAACAGGTGAATCTGAAGACCAAATGACCGTCGTAGAAAAGTGCAGCATTCCGCAGCAAGTGTGTCCTATTGATCAGGTAGATATGAAATTCCTTTTGTGCACTAACAATGAGATTAGCACCACTAAGAGGGGGCTTACCCATACATGTATGTGTGTGCAATAGTCACAACCGTAACATTTATTCTTTATTCCCCGAGTGGCCAGCCAGTGTAAGTGGCACCAAATTGGGACAGCATTGGACCTGGAAGACACAAGGTTACAGTTCTAGCAACCTTTTTTTTGTACGACTGGCAGCCTCTGAATTAACATTTCGTTCCGATTACGGCCTTCACAATAGACCCCATTTAGGATCCATTAGGATATGGATGCATTTAGTTCAGTTATCATATATAGTAGCCCGTTTGACTAACAACGACACTGATTTGAGGAGTCAATTGAAGGTGGGAACCAAAAATGATGCCTAATGTTATTACATTAAGAAGAATTTGCACGCTCGAGAAGTAAGGAAGGAATTTAGTCAGAATTCTTCCTAGGTCTTCTAGAAGAGCTTGTTGTTACCAACTCAGAGTTGCTACTAGTTAACCCGAGCCTGCTCTTTTACATTCACTCCTTAATGACAGAACACATGTCAATTGGGTATTTTGTTGTCATGAACAGGATCTCCAGCAAGCTTAACAACAGTTGTTATATTATCTGCATAAAAAATGAGATCCCACATACAGAATAAGGAGAAGGTTGTGGCATAGTGTTTTTTATATTGAAAATAAGAGGGATAAAGCTGAGCCCTGCAGACTCTGCACCACACGCAATCCTCATGTTATCTTCCCCTCTCCTTGTCGCCCTTGTCCTTTGATCTCCTCACCCACTTTTCTCCCCGGCTGTTGCCAATTCCCTCTCACCTTTACCCTCATTGCCTTCTCACTCACAGAATGTGGTCTGCTTTGCACCCCGAGTGGTGTCACAGTTCACCCACACAGACAAGGTTGCGGTACTCTAAGACCACTACAGTGGTGATGTGCACAGTACAAAAGCTAAATAGCATAAGATAACAATGCATAGGAGGGGCCTCAGTCATAACACCATCCAGGGTAACACAGCTAACTCCATTGCCTAACAATGAAATAAATAATGTTGTAAAGCTTTATTAGATAACCTCGCCAAAGGCTGTGCTTTACGAAGAATGGTCTCATGGTTCGAGGGTGTAAAAAGCAGCAGATGGGTCCCTCATGGCAATAGGCGACTCATCTTCCATGTTCCAAGGAGGCTGTACCCTATAGTCCACTAGTGCTGCGTCATTGCCTGAAAACCAAACTAATGCCCTACGAAAAACTCACGGGTCTATAATGCAGCTATATTTGAACAGCTTTTTCCGACATTTTAATAATGATTGGCTTGTTCTCTATGGACGTGTAATTATAACGCTAATCTGGCTCTTGAGAGGGCTTCTCAAGAGGCGGTTTGATTCCAAGTTGTTTATTTAAAGTAGATGGAATTGGTGATATAAGGAGGGTCTGGGACGGTGCGGGTAGAGGTGGTCATGCAGAGGAGGCTATATTGGGAGGAGCCCCACATTAAAAACAAACACACACAAAAAAGTGAAATGCAGAGTGATTTAGTTGAAGAACCAGTTCCAGGTAGAACGGAAGGAAGGAAGGAAGGAAGAAGAAGAGCAGTATATTATCAATAATCTGGGCATGGCAAGGATTGCCAGGATATCAGGTAGGATTCAATAGTTCTGATATCTTTTGCTGTAACTTCCCAAAAATCAAATGTGGTTCTGATTTCTCACTCCGGCTATGAAGGCAATATATATTATCTTACACTAATATTCTTTATTTTTTCTCCCAAAGTAGGATGTATTTCCTGCAACTATTCCACAGAAAGGGGATTAAAGGCTTGTTTCCGCATAATTTCAGCGCTTTGTGTATCTGTCTATTGGAAAAATTCCAACGCTTAAATCTCATTGGTAAACAATGGGAACTAGAGTTAGCTCTATTTTATCATTTGTCACGAGGTCCTTAGGACTGAATGTCTTTAGTACAGATTTATATTTGGAACTTGTCTCCTGTGCCTTCCTAGGGCTGTTAACATGACACGAGGTTTATAGGTATACCACCTGTGTTGGATAAGCTCATAGGCGGATTTAACAGTTTTAAGGTGGGTGATTTGTTTTTAATGTAAGTTAATATCTAATTTGTGCAGCCAAATCAATCCTCTAATGTCAGATTTCCATATTTTGAAAAGCAGTTTTGGTTGAAAGAGAGAAGAGATGAGATTTTAAGAGTCTATGCGGAATGATATTTTCAATATGTTGCACCTTAATGTTTAGTCTGGGGTAACTGACAGAATCAGAGTGAAGTTGATTATCCTATGGCAAGACCCATCCAGCTCAGAAATACACACATTCCAGTTAGCAATGTTTTTTGTAGTAAGCCAATCAAAGGAATGCTCAAGACATGTGTTAGTCCCACATGCAAAGAAAGAGAAGTCAGTAAATTTGGCTAGAATTTTGATTTGTAGGAATTTTCTGCAATGACTTCAAACTCACCTAGCACCATACATCTGTTCACGTAAGTGATGTGGCTGGGGATGGCACAAGCATGGTCCTTTCAGGAGATTCGTTCTTGTTGCCATTCTGAGGGTGGTAGATCAATACAAGTGTATTGCTTTGATATTAGAAATTTGGCACACCATATTTCACTTGATGCAGGTAATCTTTAAAGTTAATGGGCCTCATTACACGGATGGCGGTGGACCAAGGTGCTATTAGCACCTTGGTCCATGCCGTTAAAATACCGGCACCGCCTTGATGGAAAGGGGAATTACCGCCCTATTCCAAGGTTGGTGGGGTGCTAATTGCCCCTTCCCCCATTGCCCTTCCCCATTCCCATTTTTGCCCCATAGGTCTCTATTGGAATGGGGAAGGTGCTAATTACGGCACCGCAAATTGCGGTACCGTAATTAGCTCCCTGGTCCCTTTGCGGGTTGGTTTTTAACGCCTGAAAAAAGCAGGCGTTAAATTCTCCAACCCGCAAAGGGACCTCGTAGTAAGGCGGTAAGGGTTTACCGGTACGGGTAAAATACCGGTACCGGTAAACCCTTACCGCCTACCGTGTAATGAGGCCCAATGTCTAGTCCTGTGCCCCTTTACCTCCATTCTGTCTGCATGAATATGCGAGTAACCAGGCAGTGTAGAACACATTGTGCTAGGTCGAGACATGTCATTCATTTATGTCTGAGTTAGAAAAATGATATCCAGTTCCTAGTCAACAATGAAAACATTAATATCATAAATGCTTGGCCCGAACCGTGTGTTTCTAACTTAGTGGCGAGTGGTCTATGAACACTTGTAGATACTGCTGCAACCATTGTGGCAATATTCAGCAAATTAATGAATCATATGTTCCAGTCGCGATTTCCACAAGACAAAGATTGAGGCTTCTCATAGATGTGCGGGTACAGGAAATCATCTCCAAAGGCCAGACCTGGAGGAGAAACCGCAAGGAAAATAACAGAATCGAAAGTGCTGGGAGTGCATCAATCACAACTGTTTATCCACTTATTTCTTGACAGTCAGCTGTACAAATCCAAAACCTGCTTGGTAAAATAACCAGCAGCGTGTCCTGCCTCTTAACCCTAAGCCACGAACAGGCTTTCCATCAGTGATGCACGAATCACCACAAGAACTCAAGAGGATCATGGGAAGTGAAGACTAGGAATGAACAGGAATCAAATGGTAAACTTCCAGACTCTGGACAATTGTGTTGTAGGACTACATTTTATCAATAAGGATCATCTAAAGGATAAACAGCAGTAAACCAGGTGGCCACGAACAAAATCTTCCTTAGACATTGACCGTCTCCATTCCTTTGCAGCCACTGTCACCTCTCCAGAAGGCTGTCATTTTGTTTTTGGCTGAATCCCCTCGCAAGCCCTTCTGCCTCTTCAGGAATCCTGCATCCCTTTCCCCTGACCCTCTGTCTCCCAAAGGACCACCGTCCTGCGCTCACCTGCTCCCTCCTCCCCCAGATCACTATTCCCCTTGGCATGCTGTGGCTCAATTCCAGAGGAGAAGAGACTCACATATGTATTTCCCAGGGGACATCTTCCTTAGCAGTTATTTTTAAGGGAAGCTAACAACCTAACATCAAAGTGATTTTGGTGAAGTAGTGGCATAGCGTGAGTTAATTTTTCATTTGTAGTGTGATAAACCGTTTATTAGGGAAATAGTCTGTTTCAAATATGTCTGCCTTAACTTTGGCATTCTGCATCTTTGTAGAATTCATCATAACTTTTTTAAATCTTGTTTTTTTCACTGATTTCCTTGTGTTCTAAGTGTGTCAGTTGTGTTTGCTTGTTACACACTGATATTGTTTTTGACGGGTGTGTCTGTTTTTGCATATGTGTCATGCCCAAATGAGTGTGTTAGTTGTTTTTGTTTGTTACAAATGTGGCATTGCTGTTTAAGGGTGCGTGACCGCAAATGTGAAGGTTATTTCTGTTTTATGTGTGTGGTGTGATTGTGAGTCTGTGTTTCTGCATGAATGAACTGAAAAGATGCCTATGAATGTTGCTTTATTTTTATGTGCACAGTTTCTTTTTCACACCCCTACAGTTTGTTGATAGAGTGGTGTGGAGGGGTCTATGCATGGGTCATTCGC
This sequence comes from Ambystoma mexicanum, assembly GCF_040938575.1. Classification (NCBI taxonomy): domain Eukaryota; kingdom Metazoa; phylum Chordata; class Amphibia; order Caudata; family Ambystomatidae; genus Ambystoma; species Ambystoma mexicanum. Next base: position 400,651,063 of record NC_090925.1, on the reverse strand, counting down.
AAATGCATGTGTGAATGCCAGATGTCATTTATATAATATTCACCACAAAACCGATGAATGCAGTCAAGCCCTACTTATACATGCAGAATGGTCTCTCAATAGCCAGAGCCACCATAGGGGTGAAAGTGGACTACTGCAAAGTCCTGTCAGTTCTTCAACGAAGAACCTAAACAAACGGCAAATTATTCAAAATAATGCCCTACGATCAGCCCTGAACTTTCCCAAGAGGGAGCGTATCTCCAGTGCTAGGTGTGCTGCACACGCCTCCAAGTCAAAGAACGCATCATCTTTAAGACCTTAGCCATAACACACAAATGCCTCTCCTCTACAGCCCCTTCATATCTGTCAGAGAAAGTAGTCAGAGCCAGTGCATCCAGGCCTGTATGATCACTCTACTCCAACCAATTGTACATCCCCACCTTCAAACAGGCCAAAGCGGGCGGCACTAGCTTCCCCTTCCTTGCTCCAAATCTATGGAATGCTTTCCCAACTTCACTGAGAAATTATACATCTCACCTCTCCTTCGGCAAAGCCCTCAAAACAAGGCTCTTCAACTAGCTCACACCTCACACTGTTTATGAAGGTTTTAGTTTTAGCTGGTTCACCTGTAACCCTAGGAACCGTAGAGCCCCTCCTCCCCCATCATCTGTAACATTTCCTAAAGTTAACCTCTACCTGTCTGCTATTAGGTTCCCTGTAACCACGAACCACAGACAGGCTGTGTTATTATTGTAACTGGGTAATCCATGCTTGTACCAGCGCCACAATGCCAGAGGGCTGCTTTGTGCGCTTTATAAATGTTGAAAAAAATGACATACTTGTGTATGTATTTGTTTGTGCATGCGTCAAGTGAACATGCATCCATGATTCCTATTTCTTTCTTGCATACCTAGTGTTTGTGCATGCGTCAAGTGAACATGCATCCATAATTCCTATTTCTTTCTTGCCTACCTAGTGTTTGTGCATGCGTCAAGTGAACATGCATCCATAATTCCTATTTCTTTCTTGCATACCTAGTGTTTGTGCATGCGTCAAGTGAACATGAATCCATAATTCCTATTTCTTTCCTATTTCTTTCTTGCATACCTAGTGTTTGTGCATGCATTCTCCAGAAAATACACATGCTAATGATGTTCCTGTCTATCATGCATTGTGTGTTAGTTGCAACCCCAAAGTACAGTGATTGTGTGTATGTGCGTGTGTGTGCACATATTCATGTCTCGCAGTAGTGATACACTTGTTCCCTGTCTTGCTTGTGTAATATGTTCATCACCACTTTATAGTGTGGTTATTTGTGGGTGTGTGAGAGTTTCTGCAGTTGTCTACTGCAAATGTGTCTGTGAAAGGTGTTTATATGTTCTTTATGGGTTATTTGCAAAGTATGTTTGTCACAGCCCTGTAGTGTGTTATTGGTGTGTGTTTGCATGAGCCATCCACAAATGCACACTTGGTTGATGTTTCTGTCTTGTGTGCATAGCATGTGTTTGCACTTGTGTTATCTGCAATTGTGCACATGTGCATTGTACTACAATTGCATTCAATGTGTGTGCATGTGCATGCATTATAAGCTGGTTTGCATAGCAGTCATGTTTCCACCCATTTGCCTGGCGGTCCTTCTCACCATCCATTCATCCATCCACCTTCCCATCCATCCATTCATCCTTCCATTCACCCCCTCCGATTTGCTTGCCTGTCCCCCTTCCCTTCCCTTCCCTTCCCTTCCCTCCCCTTCCTTCCTTCCTTCCTTCCTTCCTTCCTTCCTTCCTTCCTTCCTTCCTTCCTTCCTTCCTTCCTTCCTTCCTTCCTTCCTTCCTTCCTTCCTTCCTTCCTTCCTTCCTTCCTTCCTTCCTTCCTTCCTTCCTTCCTTCCTTCCTTCCTTCCTTCTTTCTTTCTTTCTTTCTTTCCTTCCCTCCCGTTCTACCTGGAACTGGTTCTTCAACTAAATCACTCTGCATTTCACTTTTTTGTGTGTGTTTGTTTTTAATGTGGGGCTCCTCCCAATATAGCCTCCTCTGCATGACCAGCTCTACCCGCACCGTCCCAGACCCTCCTTATATCACCTAACCCTTAGAAACACATGTTTATTTTCTACCCCATGAAGTGATTTTTGTTGAACTAAATTACCACAGAGTAATTTACTTCGATAAAACCACTGCCTACAGTGCTAATTGTGTTTAGATTTCAATAGAATGTTTATTTCCATGCTAGTTTGTTTTAACGCTACATGTGTTTAAGTACTACTGTGATATCATTAGTGATGTCATCTGGGATGCTATTAGTATCCTCTAGTTTCCAGTGATGTCATTGAAAATGACATACTTCTTGTCATATGTGATGCAATAGGGGATGTAATCTGTTATGTCATCAGCATGCGCATGTGCTGCCAAAGGGGGACTGAGCTTGAGTGTAAGGTGGCATAGCTTACTACAACTGTGGAATTTCTGGGGCTTTATCGTATAAAACAGAACCTCGATATCACTTTAAAGTTCTTTCTGGGAATTACAAAGGTCTTGTTGCATTGAAGTGTTTAACCTTAACTGTCCCTTAACTACATTATTCTCAATGATTTTCAAGGATTTTGATTTTCAATATTTCCCACCTCCTATACTATTAATCCTTCCATAATACAATAAAAGAAGCACCTGAAGACCCTACAGTTCAAAGATCATCACGCCAACCACGTACTGCTCCTCCCCCTAATCCTCCTTCTCTGGAGCTCCACCCTCCCCTGCACCTCTTACGCTTCCCAGCTCCTCTACTAGCCCCGCGCCCTCACTTTTAACCCCTGGGGTGCCCCCTATGTACAGCACTACATTGCTTGCCAGTTAGGTTTGTGTTTTATACATGCTAAACATTTGGTGGATATATTATGAGATATCATCAGCCACACATCGGTCAGGTGTCAGTGTACTCCTAGCCTATGCAATTGTACGGGTAAAACAATCCATTTTGGGATTTATATGCAGTCATCCAGATCCACCACTAAAAGAAAAAGAATTACGGAGTTTGCCGGGTGGGGGAGGGGTCTTGCCACCAGCAAGCTCTCTGATGGCCATAAAAGATACCAGCAAACCTGGCATAACCTTCTTATTTACCAAGAAAAACAGAAAACTCCAGGACTCAGTGCCAGTTATGAGGCTTTCACCATTCGAGCAGCCAACGCGAGGGATTTCTGAGCAACAGAATTTTCTACCATTGGGATTTGTCCCTATTATTATATTTCGGACAACAGTCGTATGGATTAACTAGTTCTATTATTGGCCCTGATTTGATAAAGGCTCGTGGGAGCCGAAACGCGTAACCAAGTAGAGGGCTTTGTAACAGATTGTGCAATTAAACAATCAAGCCTCATAACTGGCGCTGAGTCCTGGAGTTTTCTGTTTTTCTTCTTAATTTGTGGACGGTATGGGCTTAATATCCGTCCAAATCCAGTGACCCGCGACAATTGATGACAACTAATGCGATCAATATTGCCCAATTTTCTGACATTTAATAGGGATTGTAAGGAGTCGCCTGCTAGAGCAACTTTTTCACAAATAAGCCCCACTTCTTATTTACCAACCTATGCTTAAGTATTAAAACCATTTCCCTAGCCAGTAAAATATATTGCTTCATAAAAACTCAAACAATGATTTCTTGGCAAGCGGCCCCACTTGCCTCCTTGATGATCAGGAAGTTTGCATAGACCTTTGCAGTAACCACCGATCTCAGCAGCAACTTCACAGGGCATGCACAGGAAAAGAAATCGAAAATCAGTCATACTCTACTACAGGAGCCCTCCCTTATTACCTCACATCTACAGCAGCTGTCTTTCCTACTAGCACCCTGCAGAGGGGGAGCAACCATTCACATTGCCCGGAATGCAGGCTGAAACTACCGATCCAAGCCCTCGTTCGGAGCCACCCGATGGCCGCTTCCAGCACCCCACCATCTTACCTCCGCCTTCCCTTCCCTTTTCATTAAGCTGGCTGTGCCCAAATATATGCAGGCATGCCATTGTAAATACTGTAAATTACACCGTCGTGATGTCTCTTCCTTTAATATATGTCAGCATGGCCCTGTAAAACGTTTTCCATGTTGCCTCTGGCCAAAAAACTGTGAAGTAGTGTTTCCTGCTGCCTTGGCCCACAATATGTGCCATCATTTGCTCAGTAACATGTTGGCAGTTATGGCTCTGTAAAACACTTCACTGTGCTTGCTGTGGCGAGAAAGGCACCTTCCCGCTGGTGCAGGCCCCGCCCACTTGCAAACACAAATGCACACATCGCACTCACCACTCATGCCATGTTCGTGATGCCTCTGTCCACAATGCCTACCAGAGTGACCACCTTCAGGTTGGCATCACTCAAAGCCCAGCAGATGGATGTCTCTTCTTACTTTTGCAGCAGAAGGCTCTTCCTCATTGCCAGAGGAGGGAAACAAGAAGCTGTCTTAGACTGTCACGAGTGTAACATGACTTCCTAGATATCTCGCAGCAGACGTCCCTCGCTCAGTCCGGAAACAGGGACACGAGTAAGCCGTCTCAGTTCCAGAGCTTGCACACCTACATGTGGGCCTCCCACAGGTGGCACCTCAGAAGAGGCGGGGCCAGGACTGCAGGCATCTGCGCTAGGAAGAAAAGCAACCTGAGCCAGGCCGCGGGGGGGGGAGAGTCAGTGCTTCCTCCAAAAAATGGGTTAAATCTCAATGCCTTGTGCAAATCCATGCAAACAATGGCAAAAGATGTATCTTCTGAAGCACATGATAAAAAAAAAACATTATCCCCTGGCACCCCAACTACACTCAATAAAAAAAAAAAAAAAAAAACAACTGAACAGATTTCCACCAAACCAAGAAGGCACATATTGCCATGCGTTCTCCTGCCCCACGAAACCAATTAGTGAAAATGCATTCAGTGGTTTCGGTTTCGCGTGTGAACACATATTGGGCCTCATTACGACCCTTGCGGAAATCGGAAAATGATGGCGGAAATGCAATACCGCCATCGAATAGCGCTCGGTGCGACTATGACCCGTCACCGCAAAGTACGAATCCATTAGCGACACCGTAGTGAACGCCAACGCTAACTGCACCAAGTACGCGCGCGCGCGCCATGCCAAACCGTAAATACCACCATGGCGCAAGGGTACGCGAATTCCGACCCTAGCGGACATGTACCTAACGCCATCAAGCATGGCGGAAAGTACCATTCCGCCATGGTGAGAAGTACGGCATCGCGAATCAACCGTAAACGGCCCCACTGAGTGCCTGTACACCGCTCCCTGCCCACAAAGTACAACTCCCCGTAGGTGCAATGAAGTCACAATGCAACCAGTGAAATGTACAAGTCACCCATGCATGCCAACGAACAAAAGAATCACAAGAGGGGCCAATGGGAGCTGCAGGGCACAGATGGCACGAATACAGAAGCCATTCCAATGGACATGACCACAGTCCCCCCCCCCCCCGAAACGCACGCAAACACAGGCACCTGTGACCAGCAATATTCCGAAAATCACAACATTCCACCAGTCCACCTGGCTGACCGGCATCTGTTACACAAAACCCAATCCCCCGCCCCTGAGCATGACAACATTCAAACAGTCATATTGGCAGCCCCCATCCCTGACCTCACTGGGCTCCGTAGGCAAACGCACCCAGCACAGTACCACGCAACTAAACTCCGAAGCTGGAACCCAATGCAGATCTCCTCACAATACATCGCTCCCCAAATAGGAATATGCCACATCCCTCGCAAAGAAGAACGCTACACGGCCCATATCAGAATAGAAATTTAATGCACAACAAAATCACCAAGCCCATACAGCCATTAGTCCATGAACTCCAAAACACATATCACCATTGTGGGCTGCATCCGCAAGGAATGACCAGCTACTACTTGTGAGACGCCCTGTTCCATCATGGTACACAGAGCCACATTCACGTACGAAAAGGCAACATGGAAGCGCACAGAACCGCAGGGCCGTCCCAATGGGGAGGCACTAGTCCAGCTGAAAGGCCGAAATGTTGCTCCGAGCCACTAGTACTGCGTAAGGGCATGTGGCCCATTGGCGATCGTCCCATAAGATCGTAATGCTGCTCCACTGATTAACACGAAGCAGCAGGTGTCGGGAGTAAAAGCCATCTGCAGGAGTGGCATACAGATGGCAGTGGCAAAAGGGGAGGAGATACCTGTCAACCAAAAGAAAAGAAAAAGAACAGAATGGCCATCAGAACTACATTCGAACAACTCACTTCAATGATCACACTAAATCCACAGCCATATGCATGCTAGCCCACTCCAAAGGATCATCACCACCCCAAAACCACTTGCGACTCATAACCATCTATATCGAGGCGTAAACACCATCACAAACGAGTGTACCTGTGCATGCGTCTGTCAAAACAGATTCCATCAGATGGGAATGTTAACGTGCATGGACACAAGTGTCTGAAGGCGCGTCGAGACAGGGAGGGCTCAACAAGGCCAGATAGACAATGGTCCCACTATGGCAGCCCTGCATCACATAGCGCAGGGGAGGCGGATAGATTCCAACAAGCCCTGTACATGGCAAACCCTGTATCAAATCACCTGCCCATGCATCCATTCATCATTCCCTCATCCCGGTATAAAAACGCCTGAATATTTACTCACATAACATTAGAAATTTCCATTGAGTCTGTGCGTCATGCATTTCTACAAAGGTAGCGGGCGCCCCTCTCTCGCAAGAACAGACATGATAACCTGTTCAGTGGTTATTAACCACTTGAGAGATCGCAGCCACTGCTTTTACTCACTGTGCCTTTCACAGATGGGAAATATCCATTTGCATATCAGTCTTTGTCCTGCCCAGGGGCAGTCCAGCACCGAAATACAATGGCAATTCCAATCTGAACGAGAGTACCACCAGCAACCCCATACACGTGTTTCACCCTTGTTGGGGATCATCAGTGAGGTGAAGCTGATGCCTCTCTAAGCACAGTGAGAGGGAGACCACGTCTGGTTGCCCCCAGGAGACCTAGGGTTACCAATCCCAGGTTCCTTAACAAATAGTTCTACAAAGGTAGCGGGCGCCCCTCTCTCGCAAGAACAGACATGATAACCTGTTCAGTGGTTATTAACCACTTGAGAGTTCGCAGCCACTGCTTTTACTCACTGTGCGTCATGCAGCCTGCAAAATCCACAGTGCCCCAGCCCGTAATTCAAGTGTTGTGAAGTAACATGTATTTGGGAAAGTCCGGCCTCATCGCCCACGTCGCTATTGCGCATCCCAAACTATTCATATCAATCATTGCTTCCTCGCCATGGCCCCTGTCTCAAGGACATTGAACAATAGAACGTTATATTTGCAGTCAGACCTGTGGGCATCTCCTCGCCGCTAGCTGAAAACCGAAAGCGCCGCCCTTCGAATTCCTCATTTGCAACATCACGTCGAAAAGGCATCTGTGGCCGTTTGAAATCACAAATTAATCCATCTAGTGCGGCTGTGTGTGAAAATGGCAACTGCCTTCACCCACTAATGGGACGCCCCGCCCGTCGTTGCAACTCGGTACAGTGATGCATGAGGGCCCACCGTTACTCGAGTACTACGTTCCACTGACCCATCACAAGTCTGTTCGCGACTGCAAAGATTGTATGTGAAACAATGGGACCATAGCCGATTGTACATATCAACAAATGTTACACGGCCATCGGGTACAAATACATGATTGCATTTGCAAGATGCCATTCCTCGAATTGCAGCGTTGTGTGCGGGACGTGCTCGCCCAAAGGGGAGAGCTGCTTGCACAGGTGGAATGAATCACCACAGGTGGAGGCCATACAGCCTGAAAACACATGAATTGCACACCCGGTCTCCTCCCACAACCACACCGAAATGCTACCGGCAGGACTCGCGATGTTGGCCCTGGGGGACCTGATAGCACTGCAAGTACTCCAACTCCAAGAAGAAGACGAACACCAACTACAACCGGCCGCACGGAGGAGACGCAGGAGGAGGAGGAGGCCAAGGCAGGGCCAGCAAGGGCCGCCAGCACAGCCACTACCACCACGCAGGCAGCCCGCAATCCCACGCCTCCGAGCACATCCGTTCAACCTCACTGATGAGCAGATCCACACCCTCTACCGTTTGGACCGGGACACCATAGCCACCATTGTGGACATGACACAGGCTGACCTTGTCAGCATGATAGATAGCCCAACCGCCATCCCACCCCTACTGAAGGTGGTGTCTGTACTACACTTCCTGGCCACAGGCACCTACCAGCACACCGTCGGACAGTTGCATGGCATTTCTCAGCCACTGTTCTCACGGACACTATTGCAAGTGCTCGATGCCCTCCTGCAGCACGCAGACGACTACATCTCTCTACCACGCTCGGAGCAGGAAATTACCAACACAAAAGTGGGATTCCATGCACTTGCCGGCATACCGGGTTGCATGGGTGCCATCGACTGCACCCATGTGGAATTGGTCGTCCCACATGCCATGGAGGCCCAGTACCGCAACCGAAAACAATTCCATTCCCTGAATGTACAAATGGTGTGTGACTCCAACAGGATCATTACACATTGTTGTGCCAGATTCCCTGGATCAACCCATGATTCTATGGTCTTGAGGAACTCCACTATACCACGCTACATGGAGCGACACGCAGGGAACAGATCCTGGCTACTCGGTGAGTCTCATTTCATGCATGATGATGTGGGGTATGTGATGCGGCAATGACCTGGCAGGAAGGGGGGGGGTGTGCGTACGTAGCAATGGCATTCCACATCATACGTTTATCGTCCACATACAGGTGATGCTGGGTATCCACTGAAGAGATGGCTCCTCACACCAGTCCGGAACCCACGGGACCAGCATGAGGAGGACTACAACCATGCCCACTCACGTACCCGTGTAGTCATTGAACAGGCATTCGGCCTACTGAAGACTCGTTTCCGCTGCCTCAGCAGGTCTGGCGGGGCACTCCTGTACCGCCATGAGAAGGTTGCAAAGATGGTCATGGCATGTGTCATGCTCCACAACATGTGTGTACGTAGAAATGTGCCCATGCCCCCTGACGCAGAACTGCAAGCACCTGAAGATGCTCATGATGAGGGTGGGGATGTGGCAGCACCTCAAGGAGTCTGCGAGGCACAGGAGGGCCGTGACATTCGTCAGCATCTCATTGATGCATGCTTCTAGCACTCACGCCTAGTGGCTGATACATGGACACGGGACTCGTGGCACTGTGTGTGTCTGTTACATGCACAATATGGACTGTACGCCTATGATGGCCTAGTACACAAAGATCATTGTCCACACATCTCATTGGTTGATCGTGCACTGTTTATGGCATATGTGATATCATGTTGAACACCCTATCGACCCGCCACCCAAGTGAGCACAACACACCCCCTCCACCCTCCTACCTCCCCCCGAACACCAGTGTCCAAAGATGCTCATTGTCAGTGGGCTGTCGCTATTGCAAGCCCCCTCTGCGGGTATCAGGGGCACCCCTGCCTGTGGAGCGCAGGTTCCTCCCAGATCTACGTTGGGGGCTGCCCTGGACGGAACTTGCAACGGATGATGTCTCTGCCTGCTCACATCCATGCATGTCCCTAAGGGTTTGTGAGAGCTCAGTGAGCACACGGCGCACTGCGGCAAGTTCGGCACATACGTCTTTGGACGTCGCATGCAGTTCCCCCCTCAGGCTCTCGGTGCTTCTCTCCATTTGGACTCTCAGGCTCTCGGTGCTACTCTCCATTTGTGCCCTTAGTGTCTCTGTACTTCTCTCCATTTCTGCCCTAAGTGTCTCAGTTGATGTTTCTATGTCTGCCTTAGTGCCCCCACATTCATCGGCATGGTCCTTGAGGAGCGTGGCCAGTTGCTGCTGTTGCACGATTAACTGGTCGAGGGACTGTTGCCTCTGCTGGGCCATGGCCATTTGCGGGGGTGTCACAGAGGGGCTGTTGTCCTCATGTTGCCTTGCCACAGGGCTTGTGGGGGATGGCCAGTCGTCGTCTTGTGGGTGCCCCTGCGTGGTATCCTCATGTTGTACGGGATGGGACAGACAGGGGGATTGGGACAGGTCATGGATGGATCTGACTTCGACATCCCCGTCTTCTGTGTCGGAGCATGCTGCCATCAATGGGGTGTCACCTATGGTGCTGCTGCCACCAGAGGCAGTGCGTTCTGTGGCATCCGTTGGGGGGACCTGTGGTGGTGGTGTTGTGGGCATGCTGGCTGCTGGGGTGCCTGTTGATGTACCCTCCTCTGTGCTGCCACCTGATTTGTGCTGCTGCCGTGTCTTGATGCGTGCAGCTGAGGTGGAGGGTCTTTGGCCGTTGGTCTTGGCCCTCTTTGCAGGTGTGCTGGTAGGGGTGTCCTGATGCTCGTCGTTTGGATCGGACCCTGTGGTGGAGTAAAGGAGGGCGAGGGTTATTAATGGGTCTGTGGGTATTGGAATGGCATTGTATCACATGCATTGGGGTGGTACCTGAGGGTGATTTGGGTCGGGGCCTTGGAGGTGCTTTCATTTGTGTGTGGAGTGAGGGTGCAGTTGTTTGGCAGCCTGCAGTTAGGGTGTGCCTGCTGCACGTGTAGTGGTTGTTTTAGGGGTTTTTAATTATTTATGTATTCATTGTGAGTTTTAAAGTGCGCTATCAGGGCGATGTGTGTGGACGTTCTCCTGGGCATGTGTTTCTGTTGCACTATGTGGACACATGGTACTTCACATGATTGGACATTGTCGATTTAGCATTGTTTTATCTGCCCACCTACCAGAATCTTCGGATGTCTGCACTCCTTTCTCCATCCCTCCGACTCCCTCTATGCTCTCCATTCCGATGGTGGAGGCACAGATTTCTTCCCAGGGGGTCAACTTGATGGGTGATTCAGGACCTCCCCCGGTGGCTGTGGCAATGTTGCGGTTGGCAGAGAGTATGCTGCGGACGCGTATCCGCAGGTCGTCCCATCGCTTTCTGCATTGCTGTGGGTTGCGGGGTGCGGTCCCCACCGCACTTACCCGCTGTGCCACCAGAGCCCATATGGCCTTCTTGTTCGCAAGTGCCGTCCTGGTCATTTGCGTGGAGAAGACGACGGCAGCATTCTCCTGGAGGGTCTCTGTTAGCACGGTGAGTTCCTCACGGGAGAAGTGGACCTGCCGCTTGCGGTCGCACGCTTTCTTCGCTACTTTTCCCATTTTTCTTGGTTTCGCTAGGGTGGATGACGGGTTGGGGTGTGTCTCGGGGTAGTGTTTTTAGTGGTTGTGTGGTTTTTGTGGTTTTATAAGTGTACGGCGGGATGTTTCCCGTTCCGGGTCCATGTTTTTGCTTCCGTTTCCGTATATTTACGGTCATCGTACTTTCCGGTAGGCGCACACTGCGGTGTCCGCTGTGATGGGTGGCGGTATTGCACCTAGGGCGCCGTACGGCGGCGGTGTGGGCCGTTTTGGGGTCATTTCCGCCATCGCGGACTTTGCACTTCCGCCATGCCGTGGTGCTCGTGCCCGATGGGTCGGAATGGGCCGCACTTTGCTCCTTCGTGCAATGGCGGAAACGCTATTTACGCTGTGGCGGTCCGGTCAGTCACTTTCCGCCAGGGTCGTAATGAGGGCCATTGTGCATGTTTTCCCCTATAGGAAAACGTATGCACAACGGCAAAGACACACGCATTTTTGCAATCCATACCTTTTTAACCGTTTCAAAAATTGTGGGTAAACTTTCCAGTTCTTTTGCAACTCGGCTGAAAAATGCATTTTTATACTTGTCAGCCTGATTTGTCACATGGGTCAAACGTTAGTAGCCACAGAATACAGAGAATAAATATTAAGGACGTTTATTAAATGCATTTACAGGGTGACCACTGCCGCCATATAACGCTGGCTCTCTCTCTCTCTCTCTCTTTCTCTCTGTCCCCCTATCTCTCTAGCTCTCTCTGCCCCCTTTCTCTCTCTCTCTTTCTCTCTCGCTGTCCCTCTGTCTCACTATGTCTCACGCGCTCTCTCTCTCTGCCCCTCTCTCTGCCCTCTCTCTCTCTCTCTCTCTCACTCTGTCTCTATCTCTCTGTCCCTCTGTCTCATGTCCCTCTCTCTCTCTCTCTCTCGCTCGCTCTCTGTCTCCTATCTCTCTTTCTCTGTGTCTCTCTCTCTCTCTGTCCCTCTCTCTCACTCTCTATCTCTCTCCCTCTCTCTGTCCCTGTCTCCCCCTCTCTCTCTTCCCCCTCCCTCTCTCTCTCGCTCTCTCCCCCTCTCTTTCTCTCTCTCTCTCTCTGTCCCCCCCTCTCTCTATGTCTCTCTCACCCTGCCTCACTCTCTCTCTCTCTGTCCCTGGCTCTCTCTCTGACCCTCTCTCGCTCTCTCTCTCTCCCTCTTTCTCTCTTTCTCTCCCCTCCCTCAGAGCTCTTTCTCGCTCTGTCTTTCTCTCTCACTCTGTCCCTGTGCTTGTGCTGCCAGGTGCTGCCAGGCGTACATTTGCTAGAGCCTCTGCTGCCAGTGCTGACGCCAGTGTGGCCGCAGGAAATAAACAGATATCTTGAAATGATTTTGTTTTTATGGTTACAAATAGAATGGGAAGAGCATTCCACATTGTCATATTATGTCCTGCTGGGATGCCACATTGCATGTATGGGGTTGCAGTGTTGAGGGGGCTAGCATGCCACATTGTCATATCCTGCTGGGATGCCACATTGCATGTATGGGGTTGCAGTGTTGAGGGGGCTAGCATGCCACATTGTCATATTATGTCCTGCTGGGATGCCACATTGCATGTATGGGGTTGCAGTGTTGAGGGGGCTAGCATGCCACATTGTCATATCCTGCTGGGATGCCACATTGCATGTATGGGGTTGCAGTGTTGAGGGGGCTAGCATGCCACATTGTCCTATCCTGCTGGGATGCCACATTGCATGTATGGGGTTGCAGTGTTGAGGGGGCTAGCATGCCACATTGTCCTATTATGTCCTGCTGGGATGCCACATTGCATGTATGGGGTTGCAGTGTTGAGGGGACTAGCATGCCACATTGTCATATCCTGCTGGGATGCCACATTGCATGTATGGGGTTGCAGTGTTGAGGGGGCTAGCATGCCACATTGTCATATTATGTCCTGCTGGGATGCCACATTGCATGTATGGGGTTGCAGTGTTGAGGGGGCTAGCATGCCACATTGTCATATCCTGCTGGGATGCCACATTGCATGTATGGGGTTGCAGTGTTGAGGGGGCTAGCATGCCACATTGTCATATTATGTCCTGCTGGGATGCCACATTGCATGTATGGGGTTGCAGTGTTGAGGGGGCTAGCATGCCACATTGTCATATCCTGCTGGGATGCCACATTGCATGTATGGGGTTGCAGTGTTGAGGGGGCTAGCATGCCACATTGTCCTATCCTGCTGGGATGCCACATTGCATGTATGGGGTTGCAGTGTTGAGGGGGCTAGCATGCCACATTGTCCTATTATGTCCTGCTGGGATGCCACATTGCATGTATGGGGTTGCAGTGTTGAGGGGACTAGCATGCCACATTGTCATATTATGTCCTGCTGGGATGCCACATTGCATGTATGGGGTTGCAGTGTTGAGGGGGCTAGCATGCCACATTGTCCTATCCTGCTGGGATGCCACATTGCATGTATGGGGTTGCAGTGTTGAGGGGGCTAGCATGCCACATTGTCCTATCCTGCTGGGATGCCACATTGCATGTATGGGGTTGCAGTGTTGAGGGGGCTAGCATGCCACATTGTCCTATCCTGCTGGGATGCCACATTGCATGTATGGGGTTGCAGTGTTGAGGGGGCTAGCATGTCACATTGTCATATCCTGCTGGGATGCCACATTGCATGTATGGGGTTGCAGTGTTGAGGGGGCTAGCATGCCACATTGTCATATCCTGCTGGGATGCCACATTGCATGTATGGGGTTGCAGTGTTGAGGGGGCTAGCATGCCACATTGTCACATCCTGCTGGGATGCCACATTGCATGTATGGGGTTGCAGTGTTGAGGGGGTTAGCATGCCACATTGTCATATCCTGCTGGGATGCCACATTGCATGTATGGGGTTGCAGTGTTGAGGGGGCTAGCATGCCACATTGTCATATCCTGCTGGGATGCCACATTGCATGTATGGGGTTGCAGTGTTGAGGGGGTTAGCATGCCACATTGTCATATCCTGCTGGGGTGCCACATTGCATGTATGGGGTTGCAGTGTTGAGGGGGTTAGCATGCCACATTGTCATATCCTGCTGGGATGCCACATTGCATGTATGGGGTTGCAGTGTTGAGGGGGCTAGCATGCCACATTGTCATATCCTGCTGGGATGCCACATTGCATGTATGGGGTTGCAGTGTTGAGGGGGCTAGCATGCCACATTGTCATATCCTGCTGGGATGCCACATTGCATGTATGGGGTTGCAGTGTTGAGGGGGCTAGCATGCCACATTGTTATATCCTGCTGGGATGCCACATTGCATGTATGGGGTTGCAGTGTTGAGGGGGCTAGGATAGGCTTTGCAGGGGGTGCTGGTTTTCTGACAGCCTTGTGGAGGACCTGAGTGCAGACTTCAGGGTCTGCAAATGCCTTTGTCATTTTCTTAATGATTAGTGTTTGTGGATACTGTGACAAATGAGTGGGTTCAGTCAGGGCTAATAACCAATCAGCAAAATTAAACATTGCCTTGGTGCTCACAGAAGAAACCGATCATTGATTTTAATCTCATCAGAACCTTTTCCACTGTCAGCAAAACAAGATGTTTTTTAAAAAAAGGATGTCATTTTATTGTACACTGACTGCACTGAGCTTTTACAAATGTAATTGTATATTTCCAATCATGACTTCAGTGTATATTGTGATCATAATAAGAACCTTTTACTTACTACGAAAAGTGCATTGTCAAGACCTAGAATGAGCCTGCAGGTTACACTTTTCTTCTGGTAGATGATTATCATTCCAAGGTGCACAGTCTGATACACCCCCTTTGTACTCATTGAAAATACCCCTATAAGAAGGCAGAAGAGGATAGATGGCACCAATGAGGGTTCATTCATGCATTGCATACCATAAAAGAGCACGTTGGGAATATAGAAAATGACCACAGACCTTTATTTCTGACAAATGTGTCTGTTAAAAAAAGATTGTATACTTGAATGACAGGTGCATAATGCACAATCGACTTATTGCTGATTTCATTTTTCACAATACTCACCCTAACATTAAAGTGTTTGTAACCATAATTATAATCGTTTGTTTATAATGCACTTACATCTGGGACCAGTTTCTAAGTTCGACCCCGGGATTCGAACTTGTGTTGTTATGATTTGTCTTGTTTCCAAGACAAACGGTTGCCTATGAGCTATCAACCATGAAGCATTCATACTCTTCCAGACAGCCTTAAGATTGCGATGTGAGGACGACATTCACCTGTCGCTCCCTTGTAGTCTGGGGACTACGGAGCAAATTCAGCCAGAAATTCCGAGGAGGAGGGGCTGTGAGAGTAAGGATGGCCGTGCACATGCCCAAACCTCAATTCACAGACAACTGGTCGGACATGCTTACAAAACCATGGATTGATGTTGAAAGCATGACAGAAACTTGTCATAGCATTCTGTTCATGGTAGCCACAGGTGCATTGACCATGAAAATGAGGCGCTAACTTAAATGGGACTGTGCATATGAATAAGGGAAGTAACATTTCTAACAGATTAGTGACAGAGCTGCAGGATTGGGCTGAGTGCTTTAGGAAGGGTGAGAAAATGCTGAAGTATTTGAACAATGCGTCTGTGTGCAAGCATGCTTCCTTATGGCTCGATTCACAGAGGTGTTTTATAATGTTGCAATCCCGTAGGAAAAGGTTCTGTGACTCAGGCCCTTAATGCACAAAAGTGTAAACAAATCATGTGTTCCACTAGGGCCTGTGGTGTGCTTCCTCTTTAAGATTTTACATGTGCCTGCTAAAGGCCTGTGCTTATGTCACATGTCTGTGACCATGTCACTACACTAATAAAAGAGACAAGCGGTTTCCCGCTCCCATGTCAGTTCCATCGGACTTCTGCCTGCTGTGTCTTTGTTGCCACGCTGCCCTGTAGAGCCCTCCGCCATGGTAGTGCCCCTGCGAGGCAACACTGCCCACATGTCTGTCAGCAGAGCCCCAGCGAGGAAACTCTGCATAAGCATCTTGTAGCCCCTGTGTGGCAACTCCGCCTGATGTGTGCTGTAATGGCCTGAGTACACCCAGTGTGTCCACGGTCAAACAGGGTGATCCCTGTCACTATGTATGTCGGCTGGCAACCATGTGTCTGGTCCCCTGGGGGTCCAGACATAATAGGGACGCCTGTTTAAGAGGGGAGTGTACGCAGCCCAGAGCCCAGAGCTGAGACAGGACTACTCCCCTACCATTAGAGTCTGGCAGTGATGAAGACGCATTGCACAATTAATCTCTACAGGGATTTTGTGTTCTAATTTGGCAGAATTTGGGTGACATTTCACCAGTGGCGTGTCCAGACTCTTTTGACCGGGGTGGCCCAAGTCGGGCACTGATTTATGCAGGAGTGGCATGAGTACGAGCGCACGCACACACACATAATGATCACAGTTTAGGGTAATGAGGTGGCACCTGAGGTGGGCAATCAGATTCCAGGGATAGCACGTGCCATCCCAGGCCACTCCCTGGACACGCCAATGCATTTGACTAGGTGGGACAAAGCAAATCGCTAATGGTCTGTACCTCAAGTATAGATTTACTGACCCCCCACATATAAACAATACAAACCCTTCACAAAAACAGCAACATTGTTGATTGTATCGAAATATGTGATACGTCTCAGGCGTTTATTTTTCCTGTGAGGTTACACTTGCGCTCCTAAATGTGCGTAAAATGTTTGATTGGACTTCACTCAAGGATATGGCGGCCCCTGCTGAAACATTGAGAAGTGAAGCATTGAATGCATCCATGGTCCCACTATCTGCTTCCATTTCTGGGCAAAGTGGAGGATGTTGCCTGTGTGCTTTCTGCTCCTCATTGCACCTGGCATTCCGAATAAGGAGGTTCTCATTCAGATTGCAGGCGTCCATTTTATGGGGACAAACTCACAAAATGAGCATCGTTAATACTCTCCTGTTTTGTAATAATGGGATGTTTTGTTTGGTGCAGAGGAAAGATAGAGATTGGCCCATGTAGTTTTGCTCAGCAATGCATTTTGAGATGTGGATTAATCTGTGCTTCTGTGCAGGTGATTTCAATGGTTATAGGTCTCTTTTCTGACAGCAGGTTTTTCAATGTATTTTTTAAAAAAATTAAATTACTTGTAAAAAACTCAGTGAATTGTTTACTTTTTATATTTGGGCTCCCCCATACAAGCCCCCTCCATGTATGTGCATCCATATCCCAACCTACTCCCAGCCCTTTTATCCCTTTATCCACCCTATGTAATTTGAAGAGTTTAAAAAAAAGAAATACTTCAAAAAAACACCTGTCGACAAAGCAACGCGATACCAGTTTCAATAACGTATGAAAGTTAAGTAACACAATTGGAAGGGTTATAATTGTTCTTTTATTATTATTATTGCTTCTGCTGCTGTGTGCGTAGACATGAATATTGTCTGTAGTCATTTATGGTAAGAAGGCAAGAACAATGAATGCACAAAATTAATTCTGTCCAGGGGTATCAAATATGCTTAGTGCATGATTATCAAACCCGAAAACCTATAAAAAGGAACATCAGGGCACAAAACCCTTAAGGTCCTTAGTAAATGATAAACGTTGGATGTTACTATTTCCCAACGTAATGATACACAAGTTATCAACCTCGGAAGCATGAAGTGCTGAGCTTCTGGGATTTAAACTTGTGAACTGCAGGTGGTGGCTTCATCTAATGATTGCATTGACTCGTGAGCTCTCCTCCCGGACACACATTGGTCCTGAAGCCAAGGGCAGTGTTCCTCAAAAAGCATTGCAAATGAAAGGAGCACAGAGAATGCATTTGTTTCTTGTGTGCTGCTTTCAGAAATGCTCAGGTCCCCTTTTTCGTCTTCAGGATGTGAGCGAATAAGATGTGCCTTTGAACACCGGGGCACCCATGGATGCAACACCACCTCTGTTGAATATCGTGGATCGGAATTCACCTCTAAAATGGTTGCTGCTGTTCCTTGCCTGCCTCCAGGAAAAGCACTCAGGTACACCCTGCAATACGACTGGGTGCTGCCTACATCAAATGGAAAGGCATGGTTGAGCTGGAAGGCGAAGCCGGGCCCGGGTCAAGGCCCTATCTGTCCCTGTCTGTCCATGGATGCCGGACTGACCGATGAAATTGCTTCATACTGCCCACAGATGAAAGTTTCCAACCATGTTCTCGTTGTTGGGCGACCTATGACTATACCACAGGCCCACATGTTCCCTCTTGTGCATGTTACTTGCCAAAAACCTCCTGCACTCACCCTGCTTACTCCCTCCCACTGTCCATGATGAAGCGAGGCTCTGCGTGTTTGTCGCTGCTGTGCATATCCTCTGGCAAGACCCTTCTACCTACACCATATCTCCCACTTGTCCTGCACTGTATTGATGCACAAGTTCTCTCCTCTACACGTCCCTTTATACATTTCCTGACCATTGACTCCTCAAACTGCCCTTACCCGAGTGTGACACCACTTATGTGGGGAATTTGCCATGCGATGTGGCCGGCACGCAGCTATTTTATCACTTCTAATCTATGTTAAATGTCCTCAGCGTCTCTCATTGTACCGCCTTCGAAACCGCCAACAAGCAAAACAGGCTTCAAAGCACTGTTTCACTTTGTAATGCTGCTCATCCCTAAGTGTATGATATGTGGATTGTCCCCCCTCGCGGCCTGAAATCACCCGATTGCAATACTACTGTGGTAGGCTATGCTACGATTGCCCACTTGACCTGATCTCTGCCTCGCACTGCAATGCTAAGCGATACTGCTCAATGCAGACCTAACCTCGGCTGCACTTTCGACTTACAGGCCTAACACCTTTATAGTGTTAACTATCTTTCTTTATGCTCACTGCCCGATAGCTTTCTACTCTTTCTACTGTCTATCTCGCATCGTATTGCATACTCAGATTGCCTGATTGATTCTGAACCTTCTAGCCTGCCCATTACGCCTTCATTGCCCCTGACGTGACCTGCATGCCGCTTTTTCAATATCTGTCACTATTCCTCTTGCTCCAATGAGTACCCAGAAGAGGATGCAGATTGGCAAAAGCATAGGCCCTGTGCACTCACACAGCTTCTTATAGATCAGGGATGCTCTACACTTATTAGTTTCCTATTATTGCCGATCCAACCTTTTTGCCAAAAGAGCAGACAACAAAGGCAAGTCGTCCTCTGAATAGCCCACCTTAATGGCAATTAACAATTGATTATTTTGAAAGAAGTCCCCTTCTTGCAGGGGTCCTCCATCAGCATATGAATCCAACTAACGCACTCTCCATGCAATTCACTCCAGGCAAAAGCTCTACTTTCCACTAAGAGGTTCGTATTATACCATAAGTAAGCACGTTCCTTTGTACAATCCCCAGGTTTGAGATCCATTCAAGAGGAGAGAACCGCTAGATATGGTGTTTTGAGAGCGGGTTACCTATTTAACCCCAGGAAAAGGGAGAGGAAGAGTAGCACCTGTTGGATAAAAGTCTAGGCCATCTTCTGTTCCACAGATAACCTTCCAGGGAGGTTGGCATTATGGCTCTGAGCCTTCCACATCAATACCTGATTGATTATTACAGCTTTTGCAAATATTGCTAGATCAGGGGGGCGTGAGCCCCCTAACCTGCCAGAGGACGGACAGGAGTATTCTGTCAAGGGTTTTAAAAAGAAGTTGGTTGCCACAACACCGGGGGCATCCCCAGTGGTTAGAGAGCCGGTGGAAGCACCATTATATGAGTCTAGTCATCCCCATCAGGACAGCTCTGGAGGCGAACACGTAGATAGAAGGCACTTGGCTTCGTCTATGATAAAAGACATCATTTCCTCTATCCTTTTTTCACTTGGGGGTCCAAAACGAATGCCTGACAATTTGTATTCAATTAGATTCCGCAGCCCACGTGATACCCTTAAGTCCTTGTGAGTTAAGTATTTGATGATAGGCATAGCCTCCTTTTTCTCTACATTTAGCTTGTATCCTGAGGCTTGAGAGAATACTTTTTTCAAGTCCATGAAATAGAGCCGTGACGTCTGTGGGTTAGTCTTATAAACTAGAACCTCATCTGCGCAAGTGGACACTCTGACAGTCTGATCGCCTATAGATATACGTGCAATGCTGTCAGTCTAACTTATGAACTGAAGAAGAGGAGAAAGGTCCTGGAAATGTAAGAGAGGGGAGAGGAGACACCCCTAGTGAGTTCACCTTTTAAGGTTAAAGTAGATGGAAAGTGTATTATTGACAATAAACTCACATTAGGGTTTGATGTAACAGACTAACTAGTTCCGCAGACCTGTCCACTAGGATGTGCCAACCCAGTCCCCCTCAGAGGAAGCCCCAACACACGTGATCAAGGACCGCTTCATTCAAGACCATGAAAGCCAATATCTCCTGCTCCATCGGTGATAAAATAAGCATAGAGGTTGAGGCAGATTGCTCTATATGTAGTCTGGTTGGTCTACACTTGTGAAACACTTGTGTATAGGCGTGTTATAAATGCCATATCACATCATATCATATATTTATCATCCTGGCAGGACGTTCTCCAGCCTGTTTGACAGGATTGTTGCATAGATTTGACCATTTCTGTTAATCAGGGAGATAGGGAAATAGTAATTAGACAGCATGGGATCATGGGCAGCCTTTGGCAAGAAAGTAGGTACCACTTTTGAAGCAGCCCCCAGAATTGCAGACTGGTCCATAAAATGATTGGACAGATCGAGACATTTGGAGCCAACACCTCAGCCATAGAGTCCATGGAAAGCCCATTTGGCCCAGGGCCCGTGCCCATCGTAAGAGTAGAACACACCTGCATTATTCCATCAAGGAATTCCAGGGAGCCAAGCTCCCATATTTGCTGAGGAGGCCAGATGTCAGCCTGGTTAAGAATTTGTCAATCTCTTTGTTCAATGGAGTAGTTTTGGGGTAAAAACAAAGGCTAGTAGAATCCCACAAAGACACCAGCAAAATCGTACCTTGTGGTCTTCATAGTCCCCTACTCTTCTCTGAGCCCTGCCACATTGCACCTCTCTGTTTCTTGATGTAATTGACTAGCAGTTTGATAGCTTTGTTATTGCCCTCATAGCATTTCGAGATGGTAGATAATGGCCTACCAGAGGCTGAGGAGAAACAGCGTTTATTAAATTACATCGGGGCCATGAGAAGATTGTGCCTATTAGCATGTGAAGAGGAGGCAACAAACTTCTTCTCTATGTTTTTGATTCTCTTTAAAAGTATGTGTCTGATTCCATGTAAAAGGTTCTTCTCCTTAGCCACCTTCTTTTTTCTCGCCACAAAGTTCTTGTGTGATCTCTTAGCATGGCATTTAAAGCATTGCAATTATTCTGAGTGTTGGGTTGATGTGGGGTATTTGTTGTAACGAAAGACCAACAGTCACTTCAGGTAAATTACACGTAAGTACTTTAATCCAGTTACTCTGAAGTTACAGAGAGGGACCCACTGGCTCCCACCACCCAGGCTGCATATCTGCAACTGCCTAGGTAGAAAATCAGACATCCTCACTCTCACATCACGCTCACACAAAAGTGCGTCGTACTAAATCAGACACTCACACAACCACACTGCATGACCCTGATAGAGAGATTTGGACTGTCTTCAGAAGAACACTAAAACAACTGATAGGTATCCATTGTCCATCAGCCACCTTACCTCCCACTCCCATTCATCTAGAGACCTCTTTATCTTCACAGAAAAATTAGTTACTATCTGTGGAGGGTGTATCTCTTGCACCTTTACGCACACACCGCCTTTTCACAATCATCAACCCAACTCATGCATGTACTCATGCACCTATTTCTCAGCGTGCACACAGCAACGCCCACCATCACAAACACCAGCCCAAAACAGCCATATGCACATTCCCACAGGCATATACACATGCCTCAATATCTTGGCTTGGACACAGCAATGCTCTGACATATATACATGCCTCAATATCTTGGCTTGGACACAGCAATGCTCTGACATATACACATGCCCCAATATCTTGGCACACACACAGCAACACACCGGCATATACCCATGCCTCTATATCTCCGCACACACACAGCAACGCTCCTCATCACCAGATTACATATTCAATGTGGGCATATACACATGCCCCATTATCTCCACGTGCACAAAGCAATGCTCTGGCATAAACACATGCTACAACATCTTGGCGTGCACACAGCAACGCACCAACATATACCCATGCCCCTATATCTCAGCAGGCACACAGCAACGCTCCCTATCACCAGATCACATACTCAATGCAGGCATATACACATGCCCCATTATCTCAGCGTGCACACAGCAATGCTCTGGAATATACACATGATCCAAATCCTGGACCGTACACAGCAACGAACTGGCATATACCCATGCACCTATATCTCAGCACGCACAAAGCAACACTCCCCATCACCAGATCACATACTCAATGCAGGATTATACACATGCCCCATTATCTCGGCACGCACACAGCAATGCTCTGGCATATACACATGCTACAACATCTTGCCACGCACACAGCAACGCACCGGCATATACCCATGCCTCTATATCTCAGCACGCACACAGGAACGCTCCCCAACACCAGATCACATACTCATTGCAGGCATATACACATGCCCCATTATCTCGGCGTACACACAGCAATGCTCTGGCATATACACATGCCCCAACATCTTGGCACGCCTACACAGCAACGTACCGGCATATACCCATGCCTCTATATCTCAGCACGCACACAGCAACGCTCCCCATCACCAGATCACATACTCAATGCAGGCATATACACATGCCCCATTATCTCAGCATGCACACAGCAATGCTCCCCATTACCATATCACATACTCAATGCAGGCATATACACATGTGAAATTATCTCTGCGTGCACACAGCAATGCTCTGGCATATACACATGCTCCATCATCTTGGCACGCACACAGCAACGCACCGGCATATACCCATGCCTCTATATCTCAGCACGCACACAGGAACGCCCCCATCACCAGATCACATACTCATTGCAGGCATATACACATGCCCCATTATCTCGGCGTACACACAGCAATGCTCTGGCATATACACATGCCCCAACATCTTGCCACGCACACAGCAACGTACCGGCATATACCTATGCCCCTATATCTCAGCACGCACACTGCAACACTCCTCAATTCATCATACCGCCTTCTCCTATTTACATAAATCTGCACCAATCAAGCCACACATCACACACACATACAACATAGTGATGCGAAACATATCACGTTTATCAAACGCTGACTTGTTTCCTAAACATCTCTTCAAGGCCGGAAAACATGCTTTACTGTACATCCTTTTTAATTACTTAGACTTACTTTCTGTTGCAGTCGCTACACCTGCAAACTGAACTCAAGTAATTACATTTGCCTAATTTTCCTTGCTGCTCCCGCTGCAGTAATCCTGCAAAATGATGACCTCTATCACTTTCTCACCTGCGCATAGGAATTAACAATACATACACACTGCGCACGCGCGCAACATGTCACCGTGTCCATAGAAGAGATTTCTCCCTCATTTCACATCCATGTCAGCACTCATCATGCAGTAGATGGTACTACTCTTCCGATCACAGCCATATTACCCTGCTCTCTTGTTGGCCAAATGCAACACTAAACTATGTTATTAGGAAAGGTTAACAGAGACAAAAACTGTAAAACAGTCACCATGGGAACGCCAGTCCTTACTGCACCGCTGTTGCAGGATGTCGTCGTCCTGCAACACATCACCAGCTCGTCAGATTCTCGCTGGCGTGGACACTCCCAGATGCAACCCCTAGACTCACGGCTCTTCCCCGAGAACGCGTCACAATGGCTGCCACAATGATGCCCGAATCCCATCATCGTTGCCAGTTTTGTAATGAAAGACCACCAACCACTTCAGGTAAGTTACACGTAAGTACTTTAATGCAGGTACTCATAAGTAGTAACAGTGAGGGACCCATTGGCTCCCACCACCCAGGCTGCATATCTCCAACTGCTTAGGTACAGAACGCCAGTGCCCCCACACGGAATTGTACGAAATTATCGAACCTAAAGTTCCGACCTATACAAAAAGGTCGTAAATGCATGTCAACAAAGGTTCGAACACCAAAAGTTCGAACCTTTGGTGGCATGCATTTTAGGTTGGTAAAAACAAAAAGACTGCAGGTGCTGCGGGGGTTTCCCCCACAACTCCCTGCTCACCATACTATACAGTATAGTGAGTGGGGTTTGCAGGGGGACACCCCTGCAGCACACCCAAAAAAAAAATGAAAAGGACCCTGCGGTGCTGGTTCCCGATCACGGAAGTGAAAGGGAACTGGCGTCGCAGGGACAAAGCTCGTCTTCAAAGGTAAGTAGGGTGTGCGTGGGTGTATGTTGGGGGTGTGGGTGGCGGTGTGTTGTGGGTGTGGGTGGGAGTGTGGGTTTGTAGGGTTTTAAAATATATGTTCGCATGGGAAATATACAAACCTTTTGTGGTGCGTACATTTCTCATGCAAACTTTTCCGTTGCTGACTTTTCCGCGACGGATAAATCACACAGATCTTCCCCACACTCTCCCACTCATACATCAACGCTCTCTCTGACATCACGCATTCCAGACCAGCTTGCTTCATCCATCCAGCACATCAAGATACAACAGTATTATTCTGAAAACAAATCTTCATCAACTTGCCAACTTCTAAGCATAATCTCCCCTTTTTCCACAGAGCCTTTGTGCCAGTGGTCAGAGGGGGTATTCAACTGGATCGACACAAGGATATGGTCAGAGACTCTGAGTCACAGTATCTTAGCATCATGCTAGACGCTCTGAAGAGTTTATTGGCAAAGATGCAGTCTATCCAAGAGAGTGAGCCATGTACCGGGAAATGAACATGACGTTCAGATGAAGAAACCACCATATATTCTGGAGGTTGGCATCCTTCAAGAAAGTCAGAAAGGCCTTGTGCCCCACAATTGCATGTTTGGGCTATTTTTATTTTTGGTCTACCTCATTGATGTCTCTGGAAAGTGCAAAGTTTAGAGTATACATGGAAGCGCTCAGATGAATGAGCAAAGTCCAGACATCCTTCATTTTTTATTGGGCCTGTAAAAATTAGAAGCGAGCATGATCAATGGTTACTCCCAGAGTTAGCCACCTACCCTTAAGGTCTGATTTCTGTCATGTTATAGTTCAGAGAATGTTTTTGTGAAAGGAAATAGCAAGTCCCCCTTTCCTGCTATCTGACAAAGGCTACCACCTGCCGTGCTCATTCCCTCTGCGGTTCGGCTGGCTCGTTTGTATCCAAGTCAGTCTCTAGAAGAAATTCCACTGAGGCCTCAAGCTTGCAAGGATCAGCCAAAATTCCCAGCCTCTTGATGGGATTGCCAAGATCACTAACGTTCCAGGTGACAACATGTGTACCCATGATCCATTAGCAAGAGCAAGGTAAACAACCCCTCAGGACACCTTCACTGGTCCAAGAGTGTAATACCGGGTGTGGCAGAGCAGTGGTCTCAAGACCACAGCCATTCCCACCAATGGGGAGGAAGTGATTTAGTGATTCAGGAACTTATGGAGGAAACGACATGTAACAGACGATATGGACTAATAACAACATGTCATGGATGCACATCAAAGGACAAAGCGCATCTGCATTTACCCAAAC